>NW_024081645.1:213001-663625 GCF_003009895.1 Hyaena hyaena
TCCATCAGTCCTCAGTTTGTTTCTCAGCATTCAAGAGTTTCTCATGGTTTGCCTCTCTCCCTTCTGCCCCGCATTTCCTCCCTTCTTCTCCTCCATGGTCCTCTCTTCTTCTCCTCCACGGTCCTCCGTTAAGTTCCTCCTAATCCTCCTATACGTCTGTTTTTTTTTTTTTTTTAAGATATTTTGAAGTCCTAATTCCCAGTGCCTTGGAATATGACCTTATTGGAAATGGCATTGTTGCAGATGTAATTAGTTAAGACAGTGTCATACTGCAGCAGGGTGGACCCTTAATCCAGGATGACTGGTGTCTTTTGGGGGGTTGGATTTTGAAAAGTTTTATTGAGCTTTATTGAGCTGTAATTTAGATAGCATACAATTTACCCATGTAAGGGTACCATTCAACAGCTTTTAACAAATGTATACAATTTTGTAGCTACCACTACAATGCAGCTTTAAACATTTCTTTCTTTCTTTTTTTTTTAAATCCAAGTTAGTTAACATAGAGTGTAATAATGGTTTCAGGAATAGAATTCACTCACATATAACACCCAGTGCTCATCCCAACCAGTGTCCTCCTTAATGTCCCTTGTCCTTTTAGCCCATCCCCCCCATGCAACACCCCTCCATCAACCCTAAGTTTTTTCTCTGTATTTAAGAATTGCTTATGGTTTATCTCCTTCTCTGTTTTTACATATTATTTTTGCTTTCCTTCTCTTATGTTCAAATGTTTTGCATCTTAAATTCCACATATGAGTGAAGTCTGACTTGTTTTGCTTAGCATAATACACTCTAGTTCCATCCATGTTGTTGCAAATGGCAAGATTTCATTCTTTTTGATCCTGAGTAATATTCCATTGTATAATATGTATATATATTTACAGTGTATAATATTGTATAATACATTGTGTGTGTATATATATATACATACATACATATATATTATATATGTATATATATTATATATATACATATATATATTATACATACCACATCTTCTTTATCCATTAATCAGTCATTGGACATTTGGGCTTTCTCCATACTTTGGCTATTGTCGATAGCACTGCTATAAATAATGCTTTGAATCATCACTCTTGTATCCTTTGGATAAATACCTAGTAGTGCAATTGTTGGGTTTTAGGGTAGTTCTATTTTTAATTTTTTGAGGACTCTCCATACTGTGTTCCAGAATGGCTGCACCAGTTTGCATTCCCTGACTAGTGTCTTTATAAGATCCTAAGAAAATGGAGTCACGGGAGGGAAGAAGGCCAGTTATGACAAAGGCAGAGATTGAAGGGATGCAGCTATAAGACAAGGAACACCAAGGACTGCCCTCCACACCAGACGAGGGGAAGAGGCAAGGAAGGAATCTATCCAGAGACTCAGTGTGGCCCCACCAACACCTTGATTCCCAAGGCTTAGCCCATAGAACCATGAGACTATAAATCAGTGCTGTTTAGAGCCACCTTGTCTGTAGTGCTTGGCTCTGGCAGCCCTGAAATAGAGAGTACACTTTTTAAAAAGTTGCTTAGATGATTTCTATAGTTTGCTAACCATTTTTTATAAGTTTTTGAAGATAAGGGATAGCAGTGCCTTGTAAGTATAGGGTTTCTTCTAGAAAGCACACTACTCAAAATGTTCTTCTGAACTATGTATGTTTGCATATAAAAGATTAGTGACATTACTAAACTGTCAGTTGAAGTAAATTCCAAATTAATATCCCAAATGTTACAGTGACCGCAGGAGCAGGTTAGGAGCTAACAGTTCCGAATAATGGCTTCTCTTGTCCTATTAAAATTTAACTAAAATTTTTTTGAAAATTAAGCAATTCTGAAAAAAATTCAGATTTATTCTTGTATCTCTAAGGTTCATTCAATGATGGTGATTTTTAGCTTTGGCTGGATACAGATTTTCATTCTTGTTTTTTTTTTCCACTTTTTTTTTAATGTTTATTTAGTTTTGAGAGAGTGAGTGCACGTGAGGGGGGAGGGGCAGAGAGAGAGAGAGACACAGAATCAGAAGCAGGCTCCAGGCTCTGAGCTAGCTGTCAGCACAGAGCCCGATGTGGGCTCGAACCCACGAACCGTGAGATCATGACCTGAGCTGAAGTTGGATGCTTAACCGACTGAGCCACCCAGGCGCCCCTTTTTTTCCACTTTTTGACCAAAATGTGTATTCAGACTACCTCTACCTTGGAAGCAATCTGTTACTTCTGCCTGGAATTGTTTTGGATTCTCCTGGCTGGGCCACATCATCAGAGCTTCTTACTCTCTGGCTTCTGGTTGTGCAGTGAGCAACAGAGACGAGCCATCAGGAGGGGGGAGATGGGTATGATAGTAATATATGTTCTAGAGTTCCCTTCCTGAAGACTTTTCTTGGACTGGCTGACGACTGACCAGTTCTCACTGCTCCTCCCAAGATGAACTTCTCCTCATGACTCATTCCAGTATCTGGTAACGCAGAATCTGGAGTCCCATTTTTTCTCTGGTCTGTTCTAGAGAGGGTGGCCACAGTTTCGCTGTTGCTAGTCCTAGGAGACTGCCCTATTCTTTGAGGCTTTTCGACACCAGTTTTTAAAACGGTCTCTTTAAAAACTCTCTTGAAACTACCCCTGTTTGATTTTTTGCCATTGATTTCCTGATAGCATTTCTGACCCACACAGACCAGCTGACAAAGCTCACTTCCGGTGTTGTAAAACAGCATAGTTCCATACGCCCAAGGACCTATGATGGGATGTAGATCCCCAACAACCCTGTATCCAGGTCCATACGGGGTACCAAAGGCTACTCAGGGAGAAACTCTATTAAAAAAAATTCTATTCTTGATTTTTTCAAGTTACTGTTATAAATGTTTTTCTAATAAAGAAAAAAAAGCCAAATTATGCAGAGAATTCTTTTCATTTTTCAATCCCCTCCCTGCCCCCTCGCATCCCCCGTAAGATATTCACCTTCTGTCATTACACATATGGGCCTGTATTCTTAACACTTAGAGCCTCATCCTTTAGCAAAGAGTTGCAAATGGCTTTCTTGCTTCTGATATTAAAAACCCTGAGTGTGAATTCAGGTTGCCACCTTAGCATACTCTTTGTATTCCTTATATTTTTAGCAATGTGCCCAGACCTCACTCAGTCTGGCTGCATTTTGGCACTCTGTGTTCAAAGCTGTCATCAGAAGGCTGCACCCTATTTAAACCTACTGTGGCTGTTTTCTTTTAAAATCCCTCATTAATATCTATTTCTTAATGTGACATGTACTGTTAACATGTGGGGGTTATTTTGATATGACTTCCAAAGACATAAGCAACTCTTTTCCTGGGAAAACTTCCCAGTTTTTAAAAAATCAGTGTATTTTATTTTATATCTGTGGCACTCTCTAGAACATAGTACTCATTTGTCTTATTATAAGATCGTTATTTAAGGGCACCCAGGAGGCTCAGTCAGTTGAGTGCCCGACTTCAGCACAGATCATGATATCGCTGTTGGTGAGTTTGAGCCCCATGTTGGGCTCTGTGCTGACACCTAAGAGCCTGGAGCCTGCTTAGGATTCGGTGTCTCCCTCTCTCTCTGTCCTTTCTCCACTCATGCTCTCGCTCTCTCTCTCTCTCTCTCAAAAATATATAAACATTAAAAGAACTTTTAAAAAAATATCGTCTTAGGGCGCCTGGGTGGCTTAGTCGGTTAAGCGTCCGACTTTCGCTTAGGTCATGATCTCACAGTTCGTGGGTTCAAGCCCCGCGTCGGGCTCTGTGCTGACTGCCAGCTCAGAGCCTGGAGCCTGTTTCAGAGTCTGTGTCTCCCTCTCTCTCTGACCCTCCCCTGCTCATGCTGTCTCTCTCTCTCTCTCCTAGAAGTAAATAAAAATATATATAAAAAAATATCATCATTCCCTCTTGCACCCCTCTTATGGAGTAAGGAGGTTTGATCTAAAGCAGGAGAGACTTTCTTGGGAAGTGACTATCATTGGGAATTTCCCTTCCTGATGAGTCAAGGTCATAGAATGCTAGGCTTTCAGGGACCTTAGCAAAATCTAATTCAAAGAGTTCCATTCATAGAGGAAGAAACCAAGTGAGGCCAGAGTATTCACTGAAGGATATATAGCTAGTTATTGGAAGAATTAGAACCAAAGTCCTAAAATTCTTGGTCTACTGCCTTTTGTACTATACCATACTTTCTTTTAAAGAAAACCATAGGGGCACCTGTGTGGTTCAGTCAGTTGGACATCCAGGTTTGACTCAGGTCATGATCTCACAGCTCGTGGGTTGGAGCCCTGTGTCAGGCCCTGTGCTGAAAGCTCAGAGCTTGGAGCCTGCTTTGGATTCTGTGTCTGTCTCCCTCTCCCTCTCTCTGCCCCTCCCCTGCTTGTGCTCTTTCACTCTCAAAAATAAATTAAAAAAAGAAACATTAAAAAAATAAAGAGGGGCACCCGAGTGGCTCAGTTGGTTAAGCATCCGACTTTAGCTCAGGTCATGATCTCACAGCTTGTGAGTTCCAGCATGCTTGGGATTCTGTGTGTGTGTCTCTCTCTCTGCCCCTCCCCCACTCACTCCCTGTCTCTCAAAAATGAATAAATATTAAAGACATTTTTAAAAATATAAAGAAAAACATATACAGTCAATTCTCATTAATTCACAACAGACATGTTATATAAAGTGGCAGCTAATTAGCAACCACTGAATCACTACTCTTAGTGGGAATGTAGAGTTAGGGTCCTGTGAGTCTCAGGTCACAACACTATGGTAAACTGGTCAGTGCATAACTTTGTTGTATGGTAGGTTTGACATTTTATGTGAAATACATTATTGTTTCATTAACTTTGAATTCATGGCCAACAAAACCATAACTTAGGCCTGAAGGAAGCCTACCTAACACATAGACTTTCTCCATAAGGTACATATCTGCCTTCTTTCTCTTAGGAACACTAGATAGCCCTTCAGCACTACACTTGAGGGACATTTTGAACAGTGAACTCGCCAACAAAAAGCACAAAAATGTGAGAAATGTGGCACTACATAGGCCATGAAGGGACACGTATTTACAGCCTCAGAGCTGAAACAGGAGGCAGTATATTGCCTTGTTCATGTCAGCCAGCAATGCCCACTTTGAGCCACTCCAAATTGTCACCATTCCGCACATCTGAGAATGACCACAAAAATGCCATGAATCCTGATTTTGGCATTTGAAAATATGAAATCCACAAATAATGAGGGTCAAGTGTATGTGGAAAAGGTGATTTAAAAAAATCTATGAATGGGACAAACTAGGGGTACAAAAGAGGTTTTGTGACAACACAGGGACCTTTTATTATGGAAATAAATGGGACTTCTCCATGAAGAACATTTGTCTTTAAAAAAAATTCATCCTACTTTCTTCATTCTTTTTTTCAAAGTTTTTATTTTAATTCCAGTTAGTTAACATATAGTGTTATATGTTTCAGGTATATTATATAGACATTCAACACTTCCATATATCACCCAGTGCTCATGGCAACAGGTACACTCCTTAATCCCCATCACCTATTTCACCCATTCCCTACCCTCCCCCACTTTTCTAGGTGCTTTCTCTGCTCCTCTTCAGGACGACTTGTATTCTTCTTTCCCTCACTTCTTTCACCATTTCACTGAAAATACTACTCTTGCTGGATTACCAACTCTCCATTTTGCCTAATCTAGTGTTCACTTCTTCATCTTACTTAACTTCTAACACCATTTTATCACTGTAGCTTTATTGAAACATCTTAGTCACTTGGCCTTCAGTGTACTATGCTCTCCTGGTTTCCTCCTACTACATGAGTGTTTCTTAGTTCCCTTGATAGATTTCCCTTTTTGCCCAATCTCTAAATATTAGAATGCCCAGGGCTTTACCCTTTGCTTTATTCTTCATATAACTCTTGAGTACCATAAATAGAAATAATATATATTAAAAAAAATTTTTTTTTATACTGGAGCTATTGGCTGGGTCCAGCCAACAGTTCTCACCCGGCTGCCTTGAGGGTTGAAAGGAGTACCATCTCCATACAGTGCAATCAATTCTGAAGAAACACTTTTGCCACATGACTCTCAGATTTATAGCTTCAGACTAGACTTCTTCTCTGAGCTCCAGAGTCAGACTCAAATATTCAAATGTTCAAAATGTGGAACCCCGGTGATCCTCCTGGGCACCCTCTGGTACTCTTTTACCCTGCTGTAACTGTGAATGGACATGTGCAGCAATCTCTGCCCAATAAAGATATTTCTACCAAGAGTTCAGACCCATCAAGTATGAAGGTTTGGTTCATATCACTTAGTTCCCCACCAGTACTTCCTACTCTCCTTTCACAGGTGTCAGACCTGCAGCAGATATGAGGTCTCTCCTGAATACGTCACTTCCCACTGCCTTTACCCTTCCCCTAGTAAATGTCTTGCACATCTCATCAAGTCTTGGCATCTATTTCTTTGAGGAATCAAATGGCACAGAGGAGAAATTGGTCAACCTGATACAGGACATCTACACAAAATCTACAACATCACACTGAGTGTTTCCCCCTTAAGATAGAGAACAGAGCAAATATATATACTCACAGTACTCCAATTCAACATTGTATTAGAGGTCCTAGCCAGAGCAACAAGGGAAGAACAAGAATTAAAAAATGTACCTACTATACTAGACAAAATAAGCTGCTTTTACTTATAGATGACACAATTATTGATATTGAAAATCCCAAGTTATCTATAAAAAAACTTACTAGAAAAAGTGAGTTTAGCAAAGTAGTAGGACACAAGGTTAATGTATAAAAATGAAGTATGATTTTATATCCTGGAACTAAACAATTATAAATTAAAATTAAAAGAACAATACAATCTACAATAGCATCAAACCCATAAAGTTTATAAATATGTATTAGGAGCCACTTGAAACTTAACATGACCAAATTCTTGATTTTCACTTACTTCCCTCAGTACTGTCTCAGCCCATAGTACCTACATTCTGCCAGCTGTCCAGACAAAAGCCATAGGATATATTTAGTTTTCCCCCTCCTCATCTCATGTCCAGTCCATCAGCAATTCTGGTGCTACTTTTAAAATTCATCTTGAATCCTAGTACTTTTCACCACCTCCCCTAGAGCATTCCAACATTATCTCCCTTTCATGATCTCCTAACTGGCCTCTGTGCTTTCATCTGATGTTTTGGGGCCTCTAACCTCATAGGCAAATGTTTATCTGAGCAAATATCTTAGCAGAACAGTCCTGACTCCCAAGTGGAGGTCTCCAAGGAACCTCAGTTCCCTGACTTGCTGGGGAGTAGGTGGCGGTGTGTGTGTGTGTGTGTGTGTGTGTGTGTATGTGTGTGTATGGGGGGAAGCAGTAAATTTCATCAGCAGAATTATTTTAATCGTCATTTTATAATTTTTTTAAACAAAGCTTTCTTTTTTTAAAGTTTATTCCTTTATTTTGAGAGGGAGAGAGAGTGTGTGTGAGTGAGTGAGTGAGTGAGTGAGTGAGGAGGGGACAGAGGGGGGAAAGAGAGAGATTCCCAGTGCAAAGCACGATATAGGGCTGGATTTCACGAACCCATGAGATCATGACCTGAGCCGAAATCATGAGTCAAAAGCTCAACTGTCTGAGCTGCCCAGGTGCCCCTTAAATAAAAATTTTTTTACATCTCCACATTTCTGTGTATGGGGTGGTGATTTGGAATGGTTTGCACTATTCCTAGTTCAAGAGTTCCCTCTGCTGTTGGTGTGGCAAAGTATGGATGAGGTTTTTTGGTCCGTTGGTTGGTTGTTTTTTTACTGGTTGCCTCTGTGTGTGTGTGTGTGTGTGTGTGTGTTGAAGGCACTGATGGGAGGAAGAATTGTGCATTCTTTGATGCTTTTTATAATCTTTTGTCTTTAAGGGTCCCAACTTCCCCACTCTTGCTTTCTCCCCCATCACTATGGAGTTTTGTAAGGCACTTACCTCTCCCTTCCCCCCTCCTGATTTCCCTTCTCCCTTTTCTGGAAAAATTGCTTTTCTAAGATACCACGTCTAGTTTTACACACACTAAATCTCTTCCTTGGTTCTGCTCTGATTGACCGGGACTCCTTTCCAGCATTTTCACACGTGGGATGGACTTTCTCTTTCTGTTTTTTTAGATCAGTCTATGGCTTTTGCCCTCCTCTCCCTTTCCTGAAGTCTTCCCCAGACTGCCCTTCTCCTCTTGAAGGCTTGGGGCAATAGGAGCATGAAGGTAGCTTGCTGGGATTTGATGTATACTTTTTTACCTGAAATAGTCTGAAGATTGGATATTCAAGTTTTTTTTTCACACTGAGGGCATGTGTTTATGTAGTTTTCTTTGTTATTACTTTTCTTTCTTTTTTGAGGAGTATGTTGAGAGATATGAATTGATGTAGCAACTCTTTCCTTGGTTATAGAATTCTTCAGTTCTTCACCTTTTAGCATTTGGGTAACACTATATATATGAGGTCCTTTCTAGTCAGAGCTATATTCTGCTAGAGACATGGTTCAGTTGACCTCTGAGGGGCCATTAGAAAAAGAGTCCTATGAAATCAGGACTGATTTGGGAACATTTCAGAATCCATGCCAGGGGTTATTTGGTAATATTCTTTTACCAAAAGTTGAAATAAGCATTTGGGAAGATATTTATTGAGTATGCTGAGGATTTTCATTACTGTTTCTTTTTAAATGAAAGCTACTTTGTTTTTACATCCTTATACTTAAAGATGATGGTACCATATAGTCCCCCAGCCCCAGGCACATTGAACAAATAAAACATTCTACATGTCTCCTTAAACAACCTAACAAATCTACAGCAAGCAATGGCTCGGTTCAGAATGAAAATCTTCAGCCAGTGAGTATGATTTCTTTCAACCAGTAGTTGCCATCTTGTTTATAAGGAAAATGCAGCCATTTTCTTTACTGTGTATCTAAGCTCTGTAGAGCTGTTTGTTTGGTTTTTAACAAAGACAATACAAAAATAAATTAGGCCTCGATTTGGTTTAGGTAAGCAGTCTTTTGAGCCACAGCTGTATTACTAACTGATCCATAATTGCTCTGCATTTATGAGGTACATAGTTTATTCTCTTTCTTGCCACACAATAGACCCTGCAAGTTAAAGAGCTCCAAGTTTCAAGGACTGGAGTTTTTGGGTGCCTGCCAGGACTGATCTGTTTAGCAAACAAGCTGGAGGGTGCTTATTAGTAGGTTGTGGCTTGCAGACCATGAAGCCCCTGGGGCCAGATGCACTGATCAAATGGTGGATCTATATACCAGCAAGGCCATTGGATGAAAAGGAGAACAGCACCACATTACTAAATATGCTTCTCATAGGCCTTAATTAAGCCACTGTAAATGACTTCTTTTGTAACTCTTTCTGTTGGTCCAGAAGACAGACTATTAAAGATCAACATAGGAACTATTTTTCAAATTAGAATGTAGACAATTCTGATGAGTTACAGCTATATTATTCATATTACAAGAATAAGCTCTGGTTAGATTGGGAAAGTGAAGAGTCATATTTCTAGTGGAACAAAACACATCTTATTTTCTCTAGTTGCATTTCTTTAAAAAAAATTGCTAGTCTCCTCTGCCCCCTGCTTAGATTTTTGTTTCTATTGAGTGACTCAAGGTGGCTTGAGGCTTTAAAATTAATGCCTGGTAGAGTATTATTGAGGCCTTGGAAGAGCAAAGCTAGTCTGATCTATGTTACATCAAAAAAAAAAACAAAAACAAAAACCAACAACTGGATAGTCATTTTTTGCCATTCTTGGTCTTACACATTTCTTTCTGCTGCCTTCACTAGTTTGCTCTAAATTTTGAATTAATAGCATAGAATAGACCTTATGAGTGTTGTTATATTTTAATAGAAGCTATTTCAAGAATATAGGTGCATGAGTGGAGAAATTTCTGAGTCATCTCGGTATGTTATTTCTGTGAATAACCAGCAAAAGCTTTTGTGTCTGTTGCCCTGCTGTTATTGGTCAATAATTTGTTCTTTTAAAGTTAGAAGACAATTGCACATTAAATACCAGTCTCATAAAGTTAGGTACATGCATGGGATAGAGGAAGATAAACTTGAGAACACACAAAGCTATAATACTTTCTAAAATGAATAATAAATGGTGTTCAGGAGGATTTGCATTCAAGGCAGAATCATCCATAGAATGATGATGTGACAGAAGAACAGCATAAAACAGTTTTTAAAATGCTAATGAGGGGCACTTGGGTGGCTCAGTGGGTAGGGCGTCTGACATCGACTCAGGTCATGGTGAGTTCAAGCCTCTGTATCGGGCTCTATGCTGACAGTTTGAAGCCTGGAGCCTGCTGTGGATTCTGTGTCTCCCAGTCTCTCTCTGTCCCTCCCCGGCTTACACTGTGTCTCTCAAAAATGAATAAATGTTAAATTTTTAAAAATGCTAATGATATTTTACTTCCAAAGTTGAGAAATTCTAGTAAAACAACCAAAATAAAAATATTTTTTATTTCCAGTTTTTATGATCTTATTGGACTTACACTTTACCATTTGTAACATTGGCACATCTAAAGTAATTTTGGGTTTTCTTGGAGGAAAATATTTACATAGAAAAATATAATTCTACAAAGTGTGGCTATTGTCTCAACAATTATTTAGTGTTGATAAAAATTGGCCATATTTATTCTCATCCAAAACACTTAACCAAAACCAATGCACCGTAGCAAGTACCACACTCTTCTTGGACCTCAAAACCATCTTACTCATAGCAGTGAAACTGTTCTTCATATTTTATGTATCAACTTTAGCTATATTTGTATATGTGGATCATTTTACTATTTTAATGTGCTTATCTGATGGAAATTAGCTATTTTGAAAGATGCTTAAGCTTGTATAGTTTGGGCATGCAAATTTCATTGGGTCCAAGAGTTCAGAACCTGGAGTAAATTAATGTAGAGGAAGTAGGCTGTGAACTTGAAGCCTAACTACAAAAAATGCAGAGGAAGCAGAAATTCCTCCTTCAATTTGTCACTTGTTTCAATCTAACATGTATTTTTTGAAGCTCTGAGAAGTCTTTCACCTCAGTGCTTAATTCCAGTGAGACCCAGACCTGGTCCCTGCTTTCGCAGAGCTCACCATGTTGTAGGGAAACAGAACAGTTAATGTTGAACTGTAGTGGCAGGGAGTGGCTGCAAACATGGGGATCCCTGAAGGTAAAACAAAGGAAGTGGGGACCACCTCACAGGCCTGAGGCAGGAGAGGCAGAGAAGTGTCTCTGTCTCTGAGGAAATCCTCTCTGCCTTGGTCTCTGCAGGGTCAGTTACAAATTGCCAGCCACAGAAAGGCAGAGGGAATTCCAGGGAGAGGGCCCAGTGTGTGCAAAGTCACAGTGGGTGAAAGGGGAAGCAGGTCTGATAGCGCTGGAGAGTGAAGTGAATGGAAGGGAGCCTGAGGACCCGAGGTTAGGCAGGAGCTGGATTGGGAGGGCTCTGAGGTGCCATGTTAGGACTTTGCTTTCTGAGTTAATTTATCACTGGAGGAGTTGACATAATTGGATTTGTGTGGTTGCATTTTAATAATATAATTTATACTATAAAATAAAACACGTTAAATGCATATAATGGAAACCTGGACAGACCAATACTCCAACAACTTAGAGATGACTATTGTTAACATTTTGGTATAGATTTTTCTGATCTCTCTTCTATATATGTGCATGCTATAGTATGTATCTATCTATCTGTGTGTGTATATACCTGTTTTTTTCACTTAACAGTGGGTGTATTTTGAACATTTTCCCATATTAATTTTCTTCTACAAAATGATTTTTATTTTTATTTTTAATTCATTTTTTAAATGTTTATTTAGTTTTGAGAGAGAGAGACAGACAGACAGACAGTGCTAGCAGAGGTGAGACAGACAGAAGAGGAGACAGAATCCCAAGCAGGCTCCAGGCTCTTAGCTGTCAGCACAGAACCCAACGCGGGGCCAAACTCACCAACAGCGATATCATGATCTGTGCTGAAGTTGGGCACTCAACTGACTGAGCCACCTGGGTGTCCCTACAAAATGATTTTTAACAACAGCATATCATTCCATCATGTAGAAGAATTCCAACTGAGAAAAAATTATTAGATATATGTATTATTTTCATATATTTTGGTATCATAAACAACAGCCCATGAAACATCATTGTGTATATACATCTTTGTGCCCATATATGATTAGGTTCTTAAGATATATTCCTAAAAGTTTAATTGCCAGTTGAAGGATTACGAACAATTACAATGACTTCGATGCATATTGCCAAATCACCCTACAGGAAAACATGAAAATTGTTCTGGAGAAGGGTAGGGTTATAGGCCAAGAGCTATATTACGAGACTGTTTCTGTTGATCAAATGAGAATGATCAGTGACTTTTTGAATGTGATATATCAAAGAAGGAAGGCATCTACAAAAGATCTTATAATTATTATGACATTTTTGTCAACATAAACTGACTGAAACATCCCAAAGTCAGAAGCTATATCTTTGTTCTTTCTTTTGCCTGTAGCCCAAACACACTACCTGGCACAGAATATGTGCTAAATAAATATTTGATATATGAATGATTTTTTTTTTTTTAAAGAGAAGACAGGTGGAATGACCTCCAGCTTCCTATCTCAGATGGTGGGAAACAAAGATAAATCTAAATGACAAAGATCGCACAGGAGTCCTCTTGTATTATGTGCACTAAGTGTTCTTGGGAATGAGTATTCTGCCTTACTCCCTATTCCTTCCATCACCAACCTTTTAACTTCTTTTTTTATTTTAATTTTTTAAAATGTTTATTTTTGAAAGAGAGTGAGAGAGAAACAGAGTGTGAGTGGGGAAGGTGCAGAGAGGGAGACACAGAATCCCAAGCAGGCTCCAGGCTCTGAGCTGTCAGCACAGAGCCTAATGCAGGGCCTCAACTCACCAGCTGTGAGATATGACCTGAGCCAAAGTCAGACACCCAACCAACTCAGCCACCCAGGCACCCCTCACTTCTTTTGCTCTAAATGCTGAGGCTTAAATCATTAGAAAAAGTCTCTTTTAATAATTCTCTTTTATTAAAAATTCTTTTGTTTTGTTCTCTATTTGTTAACATAAATAAAATGACGCCACTTAATTCAAGTGAACATTTGCTGAATAGTTTCTTTATGTGAGGCTCTTTACATGGTGCTTATAGAGAAAGGAGGTGACAGAAAAACTTAAGGATGTGTACTTGGAAGGGCTTGGGGCAGGCATTTTATCATCATGGCCCTGAATTAAGGAATTCAGTATCAACCAAAGGCAGAATGGCCCTGATGTTGCTTCCAAGCCAGGCATGTGCTTTTTCTGATACAGAATTTTAGAGTTAGGAAAGGTCTTTTTGTCTAACCTTCCTCCTTTTATAGATGAAAAACCGAGCCTGAATGCACGAAATGATGTTTTCAGAGTGTTACAGGCAAATAGAACTCAGGTCTTGTGGTTCTCCACCTTATATCTGTCCCCTTCCACCATGCTGCCTCTCCCATCCTGTGCAGTCCTGAGCCAGGAGCCAACAGCTTAAAGGCCACACCTCTTTCTTAAAGTGAACACAGAAGGTTGAGACCTTGAGAGCACTGCCTAGATCTTGGTTAAATAAGAAGGGAGTTCTAATTGCTTAGGACATCTCTTGTTTCAAATGGGGAAGGTTGGCAGAGTTAAATGTCTCATTCAGCAAATAATTATCAGTCACTGCTACATGCCAGCCACTGTGTTCTGTGTTGGGGAGATAACAAACATAGAGACAAGATCGTTGCTTTACAGCACTTTTAGTACCAGAAGTTTCATCAAGACAAGGAAGCAAGCGATTAGGATGCAGGGCAGTGGGTGTTAAGATACTGGACATACAGGATGCTAGGAAAGCTGCAGGGGGACACCCAAGCCAGACTGCAGCATCAAACGGGGACTTTACAAAGGAATCTCTGGGAGAAAGTTAACCAGAAGAGAAGGAGATGAAAAATAGAATGTTCTAGCCTGAGGGAACACACACAGAGAGAGAACAAAGAGGCATTAGTGGGGGTTTTGGTCTGTTTTTATTGAAGTATAGTTGACACAAAATGTTGGAACAGCTGGGTAGCTCAGTCAGTTAAGCATCTGACTCTTGATTTTGGTTCAGGTCATAATCTTATGGTTTGTGAGTTCGAGCCTGCTAACAATACGGAGCCTCCTTGGGATTCTCTTTCTCCCTCTCTCTCTCTCTGCTGTCTTACATGCTATCTCTCAAAATAAACAAATAAATAAACTTAAAAAATGTTACATTAGTTTCAGGTGTACTACATAGTGATTCAACAATTACACACCCTAGGAAATGCTCATCAGTTTAAGTGTAATCATTATACAATGTTACTACAACATTATTGACTATGTTCTCCACACTGTATTTTTTTTATCTGTGTGACTTATTTATTTTTTAAGTGTAAGTTTGTACCTCATAGCCCCTTCATCTATTTTACCTGTCATCCATTATACATATATATCATATCTTCTTTATCCATTCATCTATCAGTGGGCATATCTTGGCTATTGTAAATAATGCTGGAGCAGCGGAACTGAATGACTTCCAGCATGTCTAGGCAGGAGGAATCTTGGTGACTACCAGATTTCCAGCTTGGGCACTTCATGGATGGTGGTATGGATAGGGTGTGTGCTGGTGCTGGAGTGCCCTTCATTATTCAGAGCATAAGTGACTAGCCACAGTTAATTGCTCACAGCATGATCCCAGCAATACAGAAAGGTTGGGTGGGGGGATCCTTCACCTGTGTCACTGTGTAGGCTACCATTCATTCACAGTGAATGTGGTTGGGATAATAAGGCCAGCGTTTAAAGGAGGCTTGCTGTGCAACACACTACCTCATTTAGTCTTCACAGGAGATGCATATGATTAAGTTAGGGAGGTCATAAAGCTGGTGAGTGATAGAGTCAGAATGCAAACCCAGACTTAAAAATCTATGAGCAGGGGCGCCTGGGTGGCTCAGTTGGTTAAATGTCCGACTTTGGCTCAGGTCATGATCTCATGGTTCATGAGTTCAAGCCCTGCATTGGGTTCTGTGCTGACAGTGCAGAGCCTGCCTGGGAGCCTGCTTCAGATTCTGTGTCTCCCTCTCTCTGCCCCTCCCCGTCTCATGCTCTGTCTCTCTCTCTCAAAAATAAATAAACATTAAAAAATTTTAATAAAAAAATAAAAATCTATGAGCAAAGCTGCATGAGAGTGCCGTTAGGTAGACCCTTGCCCATCCCACCTATACATTACAGAGAAGTTCAAAGAAACCCATTCATCTATTGAATATTTGTTAGCTTATGGGCTACTTCTTTATTATCAAGATTAGAAAAATCACCTTCATGGAACAAGTGATGAAAAATTCTCTCCCTTCTCTTCTCCAGCCTTCTACTTCTAAGCCTGAGCTCCTTACAATTTGTCTAAAAGGTAATTTGCTTCTCAGCTAAGACCGAGACCAATGAGTAATACAGCTCTCAGTACAACAGCCTTTCCTGGGGAGTAGGTTACAGGCTTGGAAACTGTGAAGCCATTTCAGATGTTTGGTTCTTTTGGTTTCTTATACAAGTGTTTCTCTATATGATGGTATCAAACCACTAAGCAGTGTAGGGCTCTCACAGCCTGGCTTATGGTGTTAGATCAGGGAGTCCTAACTGAGGCAACACCAATCCCACTAGTGTTCTTGGACTGGCTTACCTGTGTGCTGGAATTTTGACCCCTCAGACCTGGGTAGGATCAGTGCTGGCTAGATCCAGACCCATCACTTCTGTCTGAGAGCAGTTTTGTCCACTATTCCCTGTAAACCATACAGATAATATCATTATTAATGCAGGTTGGTGTGAACAAGATTGGGAGGCACTGTTTAAAGCAATAGTTTCCAAGTCTGGATCAGGGTCAGGATCCCCTAGAGAACAGTTGGAAAAAAAAAAAGGAGACACCAAACTCCCATGCTGCCCCTTGATTCAAAGAATCAAATTCTTTGACTCCTGGGGCCAGGAAATATGCTTATAAGAAACTTCTTAGACGACTCTGATCTTCTTGGCCTATAGATCAAGGTTTGAAAGCCTCTGGATTGTAAGCATGGGCTTTGGGATGAGGCATGCCTGCTTCAAATCATGGGTCCATCACTGCATAAATTATATACTGCACAAATGATATAGATTCTTTGAGCCTCTGTAAAATGTAAACAAAAGCACATGATGCAGAGGGAGGAAATACACAGCACAATGCCTTATCTTAAGCAGCACTAAATAAATCACAGTTATTATTTTCATTATTTACACTGGCTGGTACTTAATGACTAGCATTAATGTAGTCTCCCACAGCCCATCCATTCCTGTGTTTCTGTAAGACTTGAGGTTAAGGCTACTGAACAACTATCCCTGGGCCATATATATTTAGCAGTTTAGGCTTCTTTGGAGATGGATCTGCACTTACCACTCGACTTTCACCTCCAGGGGTGCAGAGGCACAGATTTTCAAGCTTAGGGTACAGCTAGAGATGATAGAGAAGAAAATAATGCTAACTGACCCATGAGAAGCTGACTACAGGTTTCCTTATTACCAGAGCCAACCCAGCCATGACTAATTGTGAGAAAGGGAGAAATAGTATTCAATATATTCCACAGGTAGAAAAAAAAGAAGAATTTTCCTTTCCTTTGCTAACCAAGATAAACACTGGTATGTTGTAAAGATAAATTCTTGTGTTTAAACATTTTGCTTTGCATTAAATTCTGCCTTTTACCAAGACTTCCTAGAATATCAGTAAGACCTTGAGCTTCTGCAAAATGAACAAAATCTTTTTTGGTCAAAATTAAGAACAGTACTATCTTCTATAAGTTTCGACTATAGCAAATGATTAAAAGGCAGCAGCACTTTTAAAGATAAAAGTTTATAATTAGCATGGAAGTTCTGTAATTTAAAATGGAAAGTTTGTGAAGCTATAGGAAAGCAGGATAAACCTCAGCTACAAAATAACAGGTTTCGTATGTTGAAAATATCAGTCATTTAACCCAAAGTGAACCAATTATAACACATTTCCTCTAATGTAAGGGTCTGAAACTCAGAGGTAAACCCACTAACTTGAAGGAAATAAGTCATATTCTTGATACTACTCACCAACCTTTTGCCATATATTGCTCTCCAAATTCATAATTCCAGATTTATATTCCACTTGTGTTCCTGGGTTCAGTGTTGTTTTTTATTTTAAGAGGGTAGGAGCACTTACACTGTATACTGCATTGAAGTTTGTCATCTATGTAATAACCATGTGTCACTTATCTAATTATTATTCTCCAGACAAATAAGTTTTTCATAGTCATCTGGGATCTATTTGGAATAGCATGATTCCTGCTTTAACTTTAAGTTAGTTTTGTTTCAATATTATTTCATTGCTTCATATCAAAAGCATATATACTTTGCAGCTTGACAGGTAATAAATCAGTATTGTCAAAGAAGTGCCAATCATTTCAGAATATATTCTTCTAATCACCTGGCATGGACTCAATACATGGTAGATAGCTTATCAAATGTCTGTTTGTATTCTTTCATTTGGAGTATGTTAACTGAACCTATGGAATGATGAAACTCGATCTCAGGCTAAAGTAATAGAATTTTTGTACCTAAAATATGAAGAGTTTTTTCTTTTTTTTTTCCTCTCTTTTTTAGGGGGTAAGGGGTAAGGGAGATTAGGTGATGAAATGCTTCACTGTGCAATGCCAACTCCTTTTGCCCCTCACCTCTGAGAATTACTTTAAAATTGCTTTAAAATCACCGAGTTTCAAAGCTCAATGGCACTCCAGGAAATAATTTGAACCATGCAGTGATAGGAGTATCATTTTATTCATAGCGCATGACAAAGAAAAATAAATCTGACTACCAGAGGTTTCCTTTTAGAAAACCAATTGATTTTTTTTTTTTTACTAACATGATCCTATCTCTGTTCACACTCATGATGAACGGTGGAGATAGCCCATTGGCTTCCTTCTGGGGTGTGCAGTGAGTTTGGGATACTTCTCCAGCTGTTCTGCCATGACCCACACTAGTTTTCAGTTATTAACTGCAATTTTCCCAATGGTCTGCTAAGTAAAATGTAGGATTTATGTTCCATAGCCATTCATGCTGAAGATTAAGATTCCAGTCAGATCTCTCTTACACATATGAAGTGAAGAGAAGCCTAGAGCTTTCCATGAACATGTCAGGTCAAAGAGAGCCTTTGATTGCTTCAATTGGTTTATCTTTCACATACTAGCTCTTCTTTCTCTAAACTTCTAATAGCCTATAGTTTAATATAAGTTGCTGTATTGTTACTTTTGTGTTTGTGAGGTTGCGTGCATCTGGTTAATACTAAAAGCTCTTGAGTACGGAAATTGGGTTCTATATTCCTGCAACATTGGATTAGAAATATAGCATTTGCAAACCACTTATTGACTGAATTATATAAATTGATTGCAACTTAACTGCATTACTTAAGAGATTTGCTTTAATTTTTCCCTTTATATATGCATGCATAAGCACACTGGAATTATAACAAGACTGTAACCCTGATCAGCCACACAGTAAGAATGGAGCTACCTGCAAATTCTGGGAGACATTTGGCTCAGAAAAATCTGTACAGTCAAATGAATATAATATAGAATGGATAGGTGGCCTGAAGTATAGATAGAAAAATGATGGATCTGTGTATTGGGGAGGAGGGGATCTTAGGGGGTTCTTTAGGTAGTACAGTATCTGGATAAAGGTACTTTTATCCAGTCTAAGGCAATCTATTGCAAAATCCTGTCACCTGAGTCATATTCTTGCCAAAGGCACAACAATGGTGGTCAATGTTGGCTGAATATTTCTTCTCCTTCTAGGCCTCTGGGTTGGTGTTTCTCTTTGTATTAGTGTTTCCATTATTACTGAAGTTGATTATATCATAATCTGGAATAAAAGGTTTTACATCTTTAGGTTGTTATTTTGACTGCACATTTTTTCAGTCAAATCAAGATCAGTCCAGAGAAAGGGAAAGCAACATCCTCACGGAAGAGGCACCAACGCCACAGAGGAAATACAAGTCAGCATGTGGTAAATTTTAATGAAGTGATCATCATAAAAGATTACAGACTCAATGGAAAAAAGAAAACCACAGAAATCTTTGTCTGTTTGTGGAGAAGCTTAAGTACAACCATCCTTTGTAGTTTAAATCTATTCCTAGATATGCCACCTGTCTTATTGCCATATTTTTAAAAAGTATATATATTTTCTCAAAAGTTATTCTTTACCAAATTAATAATTTTTAGAAAGAAATTATATGTTCTTAGAAGTGGGATGTTCCTCAAAGATTGTAAGTGACTTTAGAGGACCTGAGTGGCTCAGTTGGTTATGCTTCCGACTTTGGGTCAGTCACAATCTTGTGGCTCAAGGGTTAGAGCCCCACAACGGGCTCTGCGATGACAGGGCAGAGCCTGTTGGGATTCCCTCTCTCTTCTATCTCTGTCTCTCTGCCCCTGTCCCAATTGTGTGCTCTCTCTCTCAAAATAAAAAAAAAAAAAGATTATAAGTGACTTTGATATTCTCTAAAATCTCCCTGTCCCTAACTCCTCTTTCCCCTGTCAACTAAGTTGACACTTAATCTGGGATTCAGTAAAAATGTTCTTATTCAACATAGTGGGTAATTAATCCAGAGAATTTGGAAACTGAGAGTATTAACTGAAAAGAGGAAGTAGGTCTGTGGCCTGCTGAGCATGCCTGAGTCTGTGGTAGCATATGCTGTATCCCTATCCATACCTTCAGATTCTTTCTTTGAAGTTTCACAGAATTCAGGAAAAAATGCTGTTGATATAATGCACGTTCGTGTATACCTTATTTAAGGTTTCATACTTGAGATGGTTAGCCATGTAACTGCTTTATTGAAAAGATATGGGACTTTAGGGGCCAAAGCTCAGGAAAGCAGGGCAGTTACAGCGCCATCTGTCTTCAATAAAAATTGCTGCATCCCACTTGCACCTCATTCTCAACTGGGTCATACCCTCTGAAGACCAAAGGTTTGTTTAGTGAGTTGTGAAAGTTGCTTCCTTTGCATACCAGCCTCTGCTCACGGTAGAATAATTAAGTAATCACTGCTATCAGGTGAATCCAGCCTAATGTGGCAATGTTTGGGTCCAAATTGGAACAATTTGGCATAAGAGGTAATTACTGAATGTATAAATGTAGTCTAATTCTTGGGCAAGTGATAACATCAGCAACAGTTACCCATCATCACTTTACCTGATAGTGTTTAGTAAGTACCCATAGGCCATTGGCTGTATACTGTAGATTATACTAACAATTAAAGTGGGCATAGACCCTACCCTCTAGGCACCTACTAGAGAGAACAGATAGCAGGTCCTCATATGCACAAACTGAATACTTCTCAATCCTCTTGTTTTTTCAAGCAACATGACTTTGCTGGCTGCCATATAACCCTGGGCAAACTGCTGTAGAAAATGTAAGCTCTAAAACAAAGGATGGAGAATTATGATTTCCACAGGGAATTGAAAGTCTTAATGCCTCAGTCAGGTATTACCTAAGGGTCTGTGCATACAAAAAGTCATTCAGGATCAAAGGAAATACTGTCAAGAATGTAAATGGATCACTCCATCCTTCCACCAGGCAATTGCAGACTCCCAGAAGAAAGCTCAAGGGTATTAGATTTGGGTAGGATCCCGTAGGCCACTTAGCCAACTTCCCACCTATATGGAAGTGCCAGTCACATGAGATTGTCACTGGTAGTGTTCAACACAAGCCTATTAAAGCTGTAGGAAACTTAAATGTTAATACACCTCTGAGTGATGCATTGGATTTGAACTTGGATTTAATCGGAAGTATGAATATTTGAGTGACAAAAAGGGACCCTACCATTTATTGTCTTTCTAGTATATGTAAGCTGTAAGCCAGGCCCTTTCATATGCATTGTGACTCACCATGATCATTTGTTCTTCTCTGCTCTTTATTTTAGCAACTTCATCCAAATACAAACTCTATTTTAATATATTATTCCCAATTCGTATAATGTCATTGTGCTTTTTATGGAATAACATTCTATTGCTGTTTTAATTTGGAAGAAACTGAAAGATAATTCTTCTTGGAAAGGGTTGTGATGAATCAGATCTAAGTCTTAAAAACTCATAGTTTTGGATGCAAAACTTCAGACCTAAATGGAGTTGTATAGTGGGAGGAGAGATGAAAGGGACTTTGGTCTTTGAAAAACACGTGTCCGTTCCTTACAATTGCAAAATAGGGTACCCAAATGATGTTATTCATTGAATAATCTGTCTTGAATATGAATTATCTTCTCTATGTTCTGAAGGGAACTATAAAATGCTTCCTATAGGAGAATTCTCAATGTAGCATTTGATGATAAGTAATCCATTTTAGGTAGGTGTTCTGTTAGTGAAAGGGTCTGTGCAGAACAGCAAGAAATCTATTATTTGCCAGCAGTTCTGTTTTAACTCAAGAATTTACTCATATTTTTTGGTAATATACATAATATGCATGTGCCTTGATTATCATCACTCAACCAAACAGTACCTTCCTGAATATTTGTGTGTAATCTATTTCTAAGTAGATTAAGACATTTTCCAAATTTTGGTGACTTACAACCCCGTCCATGCCAACACTGCGTCTGTTAAACAATGCAGTGTAATTTTGTATGGAATCTGGAGACAGTTAGGATATAAAACCCCAGAGTAGGCCCGAGTTGTGGGTTCATGTAGTCTGGTCTTTCAAATACAGAGTGACTTTTGGGGCGCCTGGGTGGCTTAGTGGGTTAAACGTCCGACTTTCGCTCAGGTCATGATCTCGCGGTTCGTGGGTTTGAGCCCCGCGTCGGGCTCTGTGCTGACTGCCAGCTTGGAGCCTGGAGCCTGTTTCAGAGTCTGTGACTCCCTCTCTCTCTGACCCTCCCTTGCTCACGCTGTCTCTCCCTCTCTCTCCTAGAAATAAATTTAAAAAAAAAATTAAAAAAAAACAAAAACAAATACAAAGTGACTTTTTATAGCTCCAGTATAGACTTGTATTAGCCCAGGTTCTCCACAGAGACAGGACCAATAGGTTGTGTGTATATATAGAAAAATATTTAAAGAATTTGCTCACATAATTATGGAGGCTAGAAAGTCCAAAATCTGCAGGGTGGGCTGGTGGCCTGGAGACCAGAGAAAAGCTGGTGTTGCAGTTCCAGTTTGAAGGCTGCCTGCTGGCAGAATTCTTTCCTGCTTATGGGAGGCCCATCTATTATTCTATTCAGGTCATCAACTTTAGATGAGGGCCACCTACATTATGGAGAGCAATCTGCTTTACTCTAAGTCCACTGACTTAAATGTTCATCTCATCCAGGAACACCCCCACAGAAAAACCCAGAATAATGTTTGGCCTCATTATCCGGGCACCGTGTCCCAGCCATGTTGACACATAAAGTTAGCCATTATGATAGCCAACAGCTGCATTTGAAGGAGAAAGTCGCTTTTCTCTTTTTGCCCGATGTGGACAGCATAATTTGGATTGTGATAGGGAAGCAATACACACACACACAGAGTTCATAGTTAGATTTTATGAAAGCAGGGAATAGTTAATAGAGAATTAATGAGTTCCCATTATGAAATGACAACACTATACATTTTACCCCATGATTAATACTAGCCAGTACATATAACCATTTGCATAATATTTAAAGTGGGAGAAGGGATTTTGTTTAAAATTCTGTTTCCTTTTCACTGAGAGTCTTGTGACTTGCCTATGTAAATAAGATCCAGAAACTTCTAGATTCTTCTCATCTTTTGTTTGTTCCCTAAGACTCTTATCTTAAGCTAGTCTAGTCAGGGAATATTATTTATTTCAGGATGGTAGTCTTCTGAACTTGTTCATATCTGCTTTTCTCTTCTCTCCTGCCCGGCAATATCTTAGACATTCAGAGCTTCTTACACTCTAAAACCTGCAAACATTCAGAGGCAAAGCTTGGCCATTCTCTCTTCTTTCAACAGCATTCTATCCCTTTAACATTTTAAAAGTATCAAGCAACTCTTTTAAACATATTAATCACACTTTTCCTAGATTCTCAATAACCAAGTGATTCTAGAAACTAGGGCATCAAGCAAGAGTATTTCCCTCTTGCCTTCCCCTTCTCCAGAACTGATATCTCTGTACAAAAAGCCCAGGGGCTTACCCTGCAAAAGCAGAACTCTCTTGGGGTGCCTGGGTGGCTCAGTCGGTTAAGCGTCTGACTTCGGCTCAGGTCATGAGCTCACAGATCGTGGGTTCGAGCCCTGCGTCAGGCTCTGTGCTGACAGCTCAGAGCCTGGAGCCTGCTTCAGATTCTGTATCTCCTTCTCTCTCTGACCCTCCCCCTGCTCATGCTGTCTCTCTCTCTCAGAAATAAATAAAGCATTAAATTTTTTTTTTTTTTTTAAAAAAAGCAGAACTCTCTTTAAAGATGAATGGGGGGTGTTTCCTGGGTGGCTCAGTCGGTTAAGTGTCTAACTTCAGCTCAGGTCATGATCTCATGGGTTCGTGAGTTTGAGCCCTGCATCAGGCTCTGTGCTGATATCTCAGAGCCTGGAACCACTTCAGATTCTGTGTCTCCCTCTCTCTCTGCCCATCCTGCACTCACACTCTGTCTCTCTCTCTCTCTCTCTCTGAAAAATAAATAAACCATTTAAAAAAACACGAGTGAGGGGAAAGAATGAGCAGGTGAAAGCACGGTTCTCTTTAGCAGAAGTATTGGGAGTGGGGGAAGGGGAAGGTTGTGTAGCAAAGAGGAGAAAGCTGGGAGATCACACCCAAGAATACATTTGTCCCAAGAACATTTCTAATTAATCATTTATTTGCCTAAATCATATAAGTCATATGCCCTCTCAACAGATGCACTCCACTCTGTAAGGGGATGGGAAGTATATGTGAGGCAGCACATACCAATTTTGGACAGCTCTAACCATTGGAAATTTCCTCTTTTGTGTTAAAGTCTTCTCTGCAACTTGAATCATTTTCCTATGTCTGTCTCCAGGAACAATGAGTCTTTATTACCTATCATGGCCCTTTAAATACATGAGTACTACATGCTCTAAATCTCATTTTTCCCAGTTTAAAGCCCCAAGTTCCTTCAATCAGTCTTTATTTTTTTAACTTTTTAAAAAAACAGTTTGTTGTCAAATTGGTTTCCATATAACACCCTGTGTTCATCCCCAAAAGTGCCCTCCTCCATGCCCATCACCCCCCTTCCCCTCCCACCCCACCCCCATCAGCTCTTTTCTCAGCATTCAAGAGTCTCTCATGGTTTGCCTCCCTTCCTCTCCCCCACTATTTTTCCCCTTCTTCTCACCCATGGTCCTCCGTTAAGTTCCTCCTAATCCTCCTATACGTGCAAACATATGGTATCTGTCCTTCTCTGCCTGACTTATTTCGCTCAGCATCAATCAGTCTTTATATGACATGATTTCTAGACTCTTCTCTCTCTTAATTGTGCTTCTGGATACTTGCTAGATTTAAATGTTAATATGCCTCAGAACTGACCTGAATACACCAGCTTGTAACTAGTAAAGTGGAATTACTACCATTTTTTCCTATGACTAATGCTTATTAGCATGACAACTGTATTTGCATTTGCTTTATTAACCATCATTTTAATGATTTGCTCATATTGAGATTGTTTTTTAATATTTATTTATTTTGAGAGAGAGAGAGGGAGAGGAAGCTGCAGGAGAGAGAGAGAGAGAGAGAGAGAGAGAGAGAGAGAATCCCAAGCTGACAGCACAGAGCCCAACACGGGGCTTGATCTCATGAATCATGAGATCTTGATCTGAGTAAAAATCAAGCGTCAAACACTTAACTACTGAGCCACCCAGGTGCCACTTGTGTTGAGATTATAACAACTCAAATCTCCTGGTCTTTTTTATTACAATTATTGCCAGTCAAGAACCCTTCCATCCTTACGTCTCCATCTTCATTGTTAAATTTCACCTGGTCAGCCTAGTCTGGCCTTTCAAAATCTAGTTGTCTGATAATTACATCAAATATCCAGGATCCAGAAACATTAAGGTTCTAATGTAAAAGCACTGTTGCTGAGTATGAGCAATGATACCAAGTAAACATACATTTAAATAAAAATAATCAGGATTACATGCGAACAAAATTGAATGCAAACATAAAATAATTCCTTTGACAGGAAATATAAAATATTTTAAAAGTTATAAAATGAAAAATTAATAATTGAGCAGTAATGATCTACATCTAAATTCCAGATTATATCAATAAAAGCCAAAATGAATGAAGTAAAGTGAATGAGATAGGGAGAACATAAACATACCAAATTCTTAATATCATATAAAGAAAATCAAAGGTTTTGTTTTATTCATGAATTTGATATCTTGTGAAATATAGGTTCCCATATGATTTGAAAAACAGCAGCAATCACAAGTAAAATTTAAAAAAATGAGATGTCTACATTTCAAATCACTGTGGAAGATAAAAGCAATCAAAACACCAATCATAGAGCAAAACACAGCCACACACAAAATAAACAGCAAGACATTACTCAGAAACAAAAGGAATAAACAAAATACTAGAGGTAAAATTAAATATCAGATATAACAATTGAAGTAAGTTTGTAAGCCTTCTAAATGAGTATATTCTTTAGGATGAGCTTAAGGAAAGATAATAGACAGATTTAAGACAAATTACATAAATGTTTACTATAAAAACATAAAGAATTACAACAAATTGGACAAAAAGTGATTGATATCATTGATATATAAAGACCATAATAATTGACAAGGAAAATAAAAAATTTCCATTAGAAAAATGAATGAATGAAAGACAATAGCAGACAATTTACAGAAGAAACACAGATAGTAATATTTGTATGAACAAATACTCAGCTAGTTAATAAAATTCAAACCAAATTAAAACTAAGTTTGAAATTGTTTGTTTGCTTCTTTTTATCTACCAAATCAACAAAGAATTTAAAAAGGAAGGATTATTTTGAATCGTGGTAAAATGGGTTCTTTCTCCAACCAGTCCTGGTGATATATACATTGGTACAAGCTTTCAAAGAATTAGTTCAGTACTGTGTATCAGGATCTTTAAGACATCTTTTTACTTCATAATTTCTCTTCTACAAATGTATCCTAAGGAAATAATCAGAAATGCAGGTAAATATTTCTGAATAATAAATCACAAAATTACTTACATAAAAACAAAAAATTCTCAGGATAATAGAGTAATAAAGCTGAATACATTATAATGTGTTATGGATCCATTAGAAATTATGTTTATAGAGTTTTAAATGGCATGGAGTCAAAGATTATAATCAGATGTCAAGTGAATGAAATGTATGATTTCAGTCCTATAAATGTGTGTGTGTTTCCTCAATTCTAAGGTACATTTTTCATATTTTAGTGCTTCATAAATTAGGATGTATTATACATTTAATGTGTTTCCTTTCTCAACCCCAAAAGCTGTTTTTATGTTGATGCATTATCTCAAAATGAATTGCATCTTGGAGTCAGAAAAGTACTGCATGTCCACATGCTTTAAAAAATACTGCTTATGTATTTAGAAAATAAATTATTTTTTAAAAGAAAAAAATCCCTTGTGGCATAAAGGTTGCTGAAAGGTTGCTTCTCACATTGGTATTTAAAGAGACTATCTGATAAGAGTCCCTCTGTGCCATGTTTATGGTACCTGTTCATTATCTGCTCATCTATTTACCCTATTTACTGTAGAGGGAATGAAGCCCATTCAGAGTGGATTTTCATTATGAACACACACCAGATCCTACTGATCAGCATGTTGTTTCATAAGGTCAACAGCCCACCTGTTTAATTGCCCTCTCCAGGATTTTTCAAGATAACAACATCATGTCTACTTATTTACATTTTCTAGAATCTGCTCCCAAACCCTGTATTGACCATCTTCTGAAATTCCAAAGGGAGTCTGTTCTGTTCTGACACTGACATATCTCAGTGTCTCCTTGATTCAGTGATTGCCCTAAATCACTTCACAATCATGCCAAGTTTCCTTAGAATCCTGGGGTGCGTGTCTTCTGGTGATGGAGTATAGGATTCATTTAAGCAGCCCGTTCTTTCTCACAATCCGTGTATCCTTTTAACCCGTGCTGGACATTTTTTAGTTTTGAAGATAATTTTTCTTGATTGAAAGGCTCCTTTTAATCTACCAGCATTATACTGTCATCTCTAGTATCGTACATTTTACTTCTTGTTCACATCTGTGATCTAAATAGAGTTGAAATGATAGGTTTTATTGCCTTTGTCACTTTTGTAAGCTTTGGCTTATCAGCACATTAACGATTCTGACAACTTTCTTATACATTGCACAATTTGTGTCCTTGGTTATATGACCTTCCTTGGATTTTATATATGTATTCTTTCAAAATCTAAACTCATCAGAGAGTTTCTGAGCAGTCTTACTGATATCTTTATCTCTGCATTGATTTATCATATGTTGGAATTTCATTTTTAGAGCCACCCATCTCTGTTAAGCCATGTTCTCCTTTGAAGCCTGTCTTCACAAAGCCGTATTTGAATTTTCTGTAAATTGCTTTTTAAATATTTTTATTCTTAAGGAGTTGTGTTCATGTTTGACTTTATCAAAGGTCTACATATTAGTTATTAGCAATTCCAAGATGGCGTGATCCTTTTTTTCCTGCAGTCTCTATTACTTTTATATTTTCAGAAAATGAAAAATTTTAATGAATAGTATACTCTGTCAAGATAATTAGGCCAAGTAATTGATATCAGTGAGTAGCTATGTGGCAGGGGGCTGTTTGGTCCTGATTGCTCAGTTTTATTCTGTAACACGAAAGGAGAGCTGTCAATCTTGGGGTTTGCCCTCAGGGAAATTCAACATGACTGGTCCAGCAACTTCAACTATAGCTTCATTTGAAAAACTTGAAAGTCTACATTCATGTTGTATAGAAGCATAGAGTATACACACAGCACATTGAAATCGAGACTCCAAAGTACCTCAACATGCTTCTCCAGGGCCCTGTAATTCATGACCACAATGAGCAGAACAGCAGCGTTCCTTGTTTATTCCATCTGAGTAACCCAATAGTAGTAGAATTTAAACTTCATAAACAAGAAGACATTGAACTCTTTAACAAAGTCAACTATGTTGTGAAAAAGCCCAAATGGGTTTTTCAATGCAGACATTTTGTCGAGACGCTTAATTTGTTTGTCAGACCCCAAATGTGGGAGTTTCAACAATTGTTATTTCTTTTCCATGTGGGATATAACAATATAACAACATATAGTTAACATGTTGTCCTAGCCTGGGTTTTGGTTGAGTTCTCAGTTGAAATGATGATGTGTGTGATAGCTGAAGAGCGTTAGTCAAGATATTTAAAATCTGTTAGTTTGGTGTTTGCCTAAGGAAGTCCATTGGTGTGAGGGAAGAAAATATTAGAACTTTTATTGGTATTCATTCTTTATCTTTTCAAATTTAATTTTTGTGCATGTTTATAATTTATACAATATAATAGTACATTTATTAATAGATGAATGTAAATATATCATGAGAACTAATATTTACTGATTGTGGCACATGACCAAAACAAGTTGGGAACCATGATGTTTTACATAAAAGTGGTTCGTTTTTTTGTCATATATATATATATTTCCATATTATCCTAGAGCTTGGAACTGATATTTTGCTACATTAAAAAACAGGGTCTCTTAGTATTTACTGAGAAGCCAGGAGGAATGAGTATGCTGGAGCGTGGAAAAACAAGTTAAATTAAAATAGGAATTTCCTGACAAGTGAGATTTGGTAAATGTTAGAATTAGCTGGCTGTATAAGAAAAAAATTTAGCTCTCCCTCAATATTTGTTCTTTTTTCCCTCCTTAGTAATGGAACCCATGATTTTTAAAGAGTGCCCATTCTTCAATTTCCCTCACTACTGACGGTGTAAAGTGACGAAGTGGTAACTAATGGGATGTAATCAAATGTACTTTGGTGTTTTGGTGCATTTACCATTCTGACAATTTTGTGTGCACCTTCTGGACTATGTCCTTATAAAGAAGAGATGTGTCATTCTCTTCTTCCCCCTTACTGCTGGCAAGTGTAAGAATGCAATCGCTAAAGATGAAGCATCCATCTTATACCATGACACGTACTGAAGATTCACCACTGGGTCTAATCTGACTAATGATAAATTAATTAGATTATGAAATATTTCTATGAAGTACAATATATTGAAGATTGCACTATAAAACATCTTACATACTATGGAGTATACACTTATTATTCTACCTTTATTTAATATTAATGAGTACATCAGAGGTAAAGATAAAATTTCTTATAATTCATATAAGAAGTAATACAGTCAACAACAGTAACAAATAAGGGTAGCAATAAAAGAAATGTAGCTTAGAATAGAAAAAAAACATGATAAGGAGGAGAGAACATTTGATCTTGGCCTGGAGCAACAAGAAGTGACAGGGATTGGGACTCAGGCATGGCCATGAAGGTGCAAAATATGTTCTGATGTTGAGAAAAAATTGTGTGTTCATGAGGAAGGGTAAATAGATGAGAGGAAAATTACCCCACACTTAGTCTAGGATAAAATACTTTTTGTGTGAGATGGTTCACAACCAACTTTCTTTTGGGAATAAATTAGCATTCCTGATAAATGCTTAAGCAATTTTCTGATACACTCTAATGCAATTAAGAGCCCTTCTGGGAAATCAGCTCCTACCCTTTCGGCTGATGTGCTTTAACCAGATTACTTTTTTCCTGAATTCTGCCTAAAATTTTTATCTCAACAGTCTCTTTTCCTCTAACACATCCCTACCATGGTAAATCTCTGAATTAGCTTCTTTGGACTTCTTCCCTGGCAGCAAGAGAGAAATAAAAACTTAGACATGACATTTTTTCCTTAGCATAATCATATTAGGATGAAATAAAGGGTGTATGCAAAGGCATAGTAGTTGATAAGCCAGGCGTAATGATATTGGAAAGCAATAAATACTGGGCTAAGGAATTTAGTCTCTTTGATGGGGAGTGTGCAGCCACTGAAAAAGTGGCCAGAAACACAGTAGGTGCTCAAATGAATAGCTGTTGAATCGCATTGAGGAGAGTGCTGCCATCCCGGTAGAACCATAGGACCCTGTGTCTGGTGACAGTGTGCTGAGTCATCTGGGGCCATCTTGGCAGCCTTTCCATCACTTGGCTGAAGCTGTGACATGAAGTTCACCAATAACCTCTTTGAACTACTTTGTGCTTTGAGAAGCACCCAATCTTAGCCTTCATTTTTCTTGACCCACATAGTTCATTCCCAGGGTTATTCTAGCTCCTATCCCTATGAAAAGTCCCCCTTCGTGGGCTGTCATGACATTGTGCTGTCTCGGTTCTTCTTTTCCTCTCTACCTTCCTAACTCTGACTGCCAGTCTCTAATCTCCTCAGTGACTGTCTTCCTTCTTCTAGCCTCTGAGTGCAGCCCGAGGTGCTGTCCGGTGCCCTTCTCTTTTTGCACGTGCTTCCTCGTAGGGTGTTTCCTCCTGCAGTGTAGGAAATAGCTTTCACCATATGAAATGCAAGAGCTATTCCTATTAGCACCATCCTGAAAACGGTAGGATAGATTTCCATGGATTTGGGCTGGACTGAGATGTGCTTGGAGGCACGGGGCTGGACCAAATGACATCTCATTAATACACCTTAGACAAGAATCCTATGCTTAGATCTCTGTGTTTTAACCTCACAAAATCTGTCTGGTTTTTGCACTGAAGAACTACCTTTGGAAATGCTTTCTAAATTCATATTAACAAAGTGGTTCATGGCACATGTAAAACAGGTGCAACTAAAAATCTCCTTTTCCAAGTCTGTGAAGTCAAATGGAAATATATGGTAGGACTTACCCGATTTTTTTCTTTCCCGTATCTATTTCATCTCTATGCCTTGTTTGTGCTTCTAATGTTGCAGTTGTCACAAGGAATTGCAATTGTGACTGTGAACTCCTTGAAAGCATGAGCTGTATAAATTTGCATCTGAATCCCAATTAGCACATGCCTAGCATCTAGTAGGTGCAAAACAAGATTTAATCATTTAAATTAAAAAGAAACTTGATGTCACTGAGAAAAAAATAGACATATGTCACAGAAAATTAGAAACTAAGTAAAAGGCAAAAATGATACTGCGAAAATTTTTAAAGTCTGAATTTGATTCATGACAAATTTTAAAGAAGTATCTGGAAATTCAAATTCTGATGAATAGCCTTTATATTTTTCTATTTATCTGTCATTTTCAGTTAATACTCCCCTTTTCCCGACTTCCTTTGTAATTGTTTTAAAACAAAACCACAAATTCTCTGACCCTACTGCAATACAAAGGTGGAGTCTAATTACCCTTTCCTTAAACATGCACCAAACTCAGTGAGTCAATGCTACCAAATAGAATGACGGGAAGCAGTCCCCTGACATACTTCTGAAGCTAGAGCGAGAGCAGTGACACAACTTCCCCATCACTCTGTAACTTAGGAGATATGCCTGAGCTGCCATGTGAGAAGTTCAGATACCCTAAAGCTGCCATGACACCTAAGAACAAGTAGCGAGACCATCCAGAGGAGCCCCACCTGCTCAAGCCAGCAGCTGTTTGAGCCTTCTGAGCTGGGTCACCAGGCTTGTGTGTGAAAACTCCTTCAAAACGACCCCACGCCCAGATGCCACTTGCTTATAACCCCATGAGACCCCAAACCTACTTAAGCGATTCCCAAATTCTTGAATCACAGAAGCATGAAAGAGAAGTGGCTATTATTATTTGACACCGCTAAGTTTTGGGGTAATTTGCTATACAACAATAGGTAACAAATATACCCTCTCACTAAATTAACATCAGCCAGATTCACCCATTTAAGTGCATCATGCTTTTCAAAACATGTAATAATTTACAATTAATAAATCTATTGATGGGCTTCTAAATTTTATTTCCATTTCTCCTATTACATAGCAAAAGCAAAGGCCCTCTCACACCAGCTTGAGAGCTATCAATATGAAAATTCACAACTCCCTGAAGCCTTTTCAGAGCTACCAAGAATGTCACTTCATTCACTGCCTGGTTGAGGAAGAAGAGAGATGGAGAGGGACAGGGGCTCCCATGTGACTATGAAAGTCAATTAGCAGGTGATTGCAGTGCACTGGCATCCCTGACACAAGCAGAATTTTAAGGCCAAAGACATGTAAGCCTTTAAAGGAGATAGTGAAGATAGTGAAACAACTTTCCTGTGACCCAGATCATGGGAGATGACACTGTGACCCTACTGGTAGTATTAAGCCTTTCAGATTCTGAAGCAGGATTGATTATGAACAGATACTGTCAACCTTAAAAAGAAGGATTCTCTTATTTTTAGAACTTTGAGTTTTGTTCTAGGAGCTATATATTATTTGGCCTGACCAGAAGGATTTTCTATGCTTCTTTTAGGGTATATAAGGTACTTGGGCTATTTCTGGAAAAAACACCCAGGCCAGAAGATAAGAAAGCCAACTAGCAAGGGCAGTTTAACTAATATCGCCCAAGTTCAGTGACCAATTGATAACCTTATCAACCCGGCCACTCAGGCAGGAGAAAGGTTCAAATGACATTTGAGGGGCAACTCATGACTCTAGAGGGTTCTAAAAGAATCTTCACTTTGAAGATTGCTTGATTGTTCGTGGCATTTTTGGAGGCTGTGATATACTGTTGAACTTTAGCTTCTTATGATTTGACTCCTCTGTAATACGTAAAACTGTGGGAACGGGGGTTATTTCTTCCAAACTTTCTTCAGCTTGGCTATAATTAGGGTTCCTGCCTACATGTGGTTCCCTCTGCCTGGAATGCCCTTCCTTTAGCCTGCACCCATAACCTGCCTTCCCATAAGTATGTATGTCTTGGGAAGGCTTCCAAGACCTCTCTCCTGCCCCGAGGGTTGATCACCACGTCATTTGTAGTTATCACTGATGGTTCTCATACCTCTATAAAATCATTTTCCATGTTGTGAGGTCATTATTTGTTCTGGCATCATTCATTAGACTGTGAACTCCTGGAAGGCAAGCTTTCAGTTGGCCCACCTCCCCTGCCATGGGTCAAATACAGATGTTATGTCTTTTCTGATTTCCTCATCCTAGTCCCTGGGCAAGTAGTAGGTATTCTCCTAATAGGTTTCAATAGCTAACCAGTTGTGGAGAGACCAGCAGGCTTGTCCAGTGAATTGCTCTAGGATGCCTGTCAGGAGCTGGCTGGTATTTGTTAATAGTTCTTATCTCATCAGGAAAGAAAGTGGCTAGTCTCAACTTGCTGTGAGATCTCCAGGGGCTATTGGTACTGGACAGTGGTATGTACTTCCTCTGAGCAACTAGTAGCAAACCTTCTGTTATTTTGCCCCCCTTACCACAAGGCTGCTTTCATGAGAACTCTATAAAAAGACCAGGAGTGGGGCTAGGTGCCTCTCCTGCAGCACATGCATAGTATATCTGGCCATGCCCAGTCCAACCACCCCTCTTCTTGGGAAGCTTGAGAAAAAGGGATTACATACATGCTTACTGACTCTCTGCCTGTGTGTCTCAGTCTCTTCTGGGTGCTGATTATACCATGTTTGACTGGGCCCTTTGCCTGATACCAGGCCACTGCTTGGTGGTCAAGTGATCAAAAGAAAACACATACATATATACATAATACACACACACACACACACATACATACATACATACATACATAGTTTATGAGCTTGGGAAACAAGTGCTTTTGGTAAAAGCTAATTTTCAATGATCTTCATCAACCCTATGATCACTCTCTTCTTTTCTAGATGCCTTCCTGAAACAAAAAGCCGGAAAGACAAATCCTGTTAGTTTGCCTGAACATGTTTCCTGCAACTTCCTTGTCATTTTGATTGAGAACTTCCTTGATTTCTGCTCTTGACCCCAGCCAAAACTGATCCTTGAGTATCCTCTGTTGCCCTCTGCAGGCTTGGTAAACTATCATGGTGCCACCTGAGAACCTAGAGACCAGAAAATTAACTGCAGGATAATGAACCTAGTGGAAAGCTGGAATGAATGAATGAAAATAAATTATTTTATTGTTGGTACCTGCTAAATTTGTTGCCACTCTGTTTCGAGGAAGTTTGACTTCAGTATTCCATGCCCCAAAATAAAACATTAGGAGAATTTTGACCTTTGAGTCAAAAACAGGAACATCTCTCTATGGCAAATATGTACCTCTTAACTTTCTGCAAATCCTTAAACAGATTGGCAGTGTGATTATTAGCTCTAAAAGGAAACCAGTAGGAAATCTAGAACTCTCCCAGTGTATAAGTCCCTGTAAGAATTATGCTTTCAGGTGGAAATGTTGTTTTGTCTAATCACCATTTGAAATTTTAATGTTGAGTTGTGGGACTTGGCCAGGAAAACTAGTATAACAGCCTCAACACTGGGCAAAAGCTCATTCTTTCAACTCGAGAGCTATTTTGATATTGGTTTCTAACCTGCCTTACTCTTAACAAAGACTCTCCAAAATTATATTTTATTATAAAATTCTCTACATCTACCATAAAACATTGTTATCTCTCCCCAGATAACAGAGATATCTAGGAAAGTGATTCATCATTGTATGAAAGCACATGAGGGACAGAGGTAGGAGAGTTTGTTCCTGGGTCTCCTAATTCTGTTCTTTTGTTATAAACTACATGTTGCTTTACTGGCTATATGGTTTAATGAACAAAAGGTTCACAGAATCTTTGGACATCAAATGGCCTTCATGAAACAATGTCTTGATGAGTTAAGTAAAAATGAATCAGAAACACATGGACCCAACTTCCCTTGAAATATAAGAGGGCATACAAATCAAGGCAAAGAGCACTTAACAAACACTGGGTTTGGGTTTCCTGAACCTGAAATGTTAAAATAATTAGCAAGGACTTATTGAGGCTGAAAAATGATCAGTTCCAGTATTTCTAACTCAAAACTGAAATGAAGAGAGGCGGAAAGGTCCTAGAAGAGAAGGGAGTGGCCATGGGGCAGATGGAGACCTTTGAAAATTAGCTTTTCCCCCAAACCACTTGTTTCCCAAAGCTCACAAACTTTGTTTTTATATATTTATTTTTCTTCTCTTTTGCTTTGATTCCCAGGTTTCAGCTGAAGACATCTAAAATGCTCTGAAATGGTTCAGCACGAGTCTTTCTAGTCTCTTCTTCAAAGCAGCAAATGATGACATTTGGTAAGACAATGCTCTGTTCATTTTTGAGTTGGAGATAAATTCATATATTGGCCATTCAGGAAGTTTGGTTAAGTTTTCAGGTTTAATTTATTTCCTAGTGAGCTGGACTTCTCAGCATTTCCCAAACCCAGAATATAAACTCTTTCAGAAAGCACTGTGAAAAAGTTGTAAGAAAGAATTATTATGCAGTAGAGTACAGATTTTTAAATAGATTGTAAGCCTGGAAAAAATAATCCACAAAACTTGTATTGCTAGAATGTGAGAGACAGCAGTTCTCTTGCTTGGGATTCCTGGAATCCCTTCTCTGGCCAGATGGTCTCCTTTCCTCCTCACAGAGGCCTCTGGACTTAGCCCTACTTCCTCTATTCTTCCACAGTTGCTTTCCTCCGTACTTTGTGATTTTCCTCCCCACATTCAAGTCTGGCTGCAGAGTGTGAAGCAGTTTCCCACTACTATTCCAGAATGCACATTGCTTTTTAAAATTACTTTACAGCTTTTATTGGTAATCATCATAGGAAACTGACAGGGCACCAAAAATAATAAGCAAAGGGCAGTCGCAAAGCTGACAGAGTAATCCTGGGTCTCTTGGTTCTTGACTTCTTCTGTCAATTGAAAGCTCATATGCAGTGGTCCTGCCTGATCTCAGCAACCAGAGCTCCTCTTCTGAAGTTCAAGTCCTTTTTTTCAAGATGGCCCTTGGTCAAGTCTGATGATAATATCCAAGCCACATTACTAGTGTCTCCTTATTTCAAGGGGGAACTGTCCATCTGTAAGGTTTTGATTAGAGGGTGTTTGTTTACTATTGCTATGCACAGCTTAGAAGTAGCTTCTTGTACCCCTTCCCACTTATGAAAAATTAATTTTTTAGCCATTTCATTTAGACTTAGCAAGAGCAAACTTAAAATTTTTTAGCCATTTAAATATGAAGCATTTCACTTATTAATGTATGTTTATGTCCATTAGTCCCCAAATGTCTGATATTATGACTACAATGGTCAGTTGTATGATATAATTTGACTCTACACATTGTGAAAGTATTCAGCAATGCCCAAGAGTCCTGGCTGAAGAGAGCAATTTTATTAATTCATTCGACCAACACTGCCACATTGCTTCCCCCGGGGTCTCTATTCATAATATTTTAGCACATGACAAAAAATGACACCAATCTTTTGGATTTGGGGAGCATTATTCATGTGCATAATGCAATCTGACACTCCCTTAGATGAAAAGCCTTCTTTCAGGCTTGAATCCATTATTTATTTTCCTGCAACAATAATAATGGCTCTCTTTTGGTAAAATCAATAGAATTATGATAAAAAGAGAAAAATTTCACCAAGAAAAGACTGAGGAATCATCTCACTCTCACCCTAAGCTATCATGTCTAAGGCCATTGCCAAAGTAACCATTTCTCAAACCAGAAATTCTAAGAAGCCTCCTGAACTGGGTTTCATTGGTTGCCCAGTCTTTGAATACAGTTATTTTTAACAGCTGGAGGTCAAGATAGAAGAAGGTAAGGTTACAGTGTTTCAAATGCTACAGGTAATCATAATATGGGCAATTATTATAGTAGCATCCATCGAGTCCTTGTTTTGTATTGGGTTTAGTTGGGTTTAGAATCCCAGTTCAGTAAATTTATAATAGCTTGGACTCAGCCAAGATTCCAAGCTCCTTTTTAGTCCTAAATTATCGTCCTGTATTTTCTTTCTCTGTTTGCCACAAGTCCTAGGATTTGCCTGTTTTCCTATTTTAGTGTAAAGAAAAAAATAACAGTGCAACCCGTTATTTTTATTGAGGTCTTATTATATGCAAACACTGTCCTAAGTGCCTTACATGTATTATTTCATAAATCCTTATGAAGTAGGTGCTGCTATTATTTCTATTTTATAGTTGAGAAAACTGAGATGAAGAGAGAAGTTAATATACCCACGGTTAAAGAATTAGTGGTTGAGATATTCTGCACCATATGATTTAAGGTCTCCAATTCTCTTCTTTGTCCCCAAAGGCATATACATATTATATGCTCCCTCCCATCATATTTTTAAAAGTTGCTGTTATAAAACAGAGAGTAACACAATATCAATACTGGTGAATTACAAGGTCATAGTTCTTTTGATTGTGATTTGTGGTCTGTACTTCATGACTGCCTCCTAACATAACAAATGGAAGCTCCAAAGGTCTCCTCTCCTCTCCACTCCTCTCTTCTCCTTTTCCTTCCGTGGGGATAGCAGTTATTTACTCATTTGTGCTTTTTTATCTTCCCTGAAGATGCTGGTAATAGAGGACAAACCAAAGGTGTATCTCGGTTCTATCCCATAGAATGCCCATCACCAGATTTTTGTGTAGCCCAGAACAATCCCCATTAGTGGAAGAAGAAGGAAGAGGAGAAGAAAGAGGAGAGGAAGAAATACCCTTATCATTAAGGCCTAATCAGCCTGTTTTTCTGTAACATCTTACTGGTAAGGGTTGAAAGTGTACTGGGACTTAATTTTTCTTTTGAATGGATCTATCACCTACTCATGTGGAGATGGTAAAGGATAGATGCAATTAGGATCACATGGTGCATGGAGCCATTGAAATTTTCGATGGCAACACCAGATGTTGAATTTTTCATTTCCAGCCTGTCAGTTGTTCAGGAGTTGATCTTTTGGAAGCAGGCAGGTACATTTCATGCAGAAGTGAGCTCCACTGTTCTGTTGCTGTTATTGTTGTTGTTTTAATGACCTAGTATCATACTGATACTTCTGTGTGTTTAGATATAGATAAAAATCCTAATTAAAATCAGAAAAACCAAAGAAGTCACTGGAACGGGAAGATACATGTCTTGGCTCTGTCACTAATTAGCTTTGTGATTTTGGCAGATTCTTCAATTCTCTGGGACTCAGTTTCCTGGTTTTTAAAGTGAAAGAAAAAAGTTTTAACATTTCTGAGGGAACTTTTCATTCTAGCATTCTTTGATTTATAGGAACCATGTGAATGAGAGGAGGCTTTTAGAAACTTGAAAATACAGTACTATGGGGGAGTGTTTCTTCTGTTATTTTTAATTTTATCAGACTTTGTTTGATTCTGAATATTAAAACAGAATTGAATATTTTTCAATTAGCTTCATGTATAGTACCAAACAAAATTTAATTGAGGAAGAAAAAAAAAACTACTATTGGTGGTGGTGGGGGAAGTATTTCAGTTTTCTTAGACATTAAATGGCTCATTCAAAGCAACATTTTGATAAATTGTGTAAATGAGAGAGGAACATATGGATTAAATTTTCCTTGAAATACATACGCACTTAAAAATTAAGAAGAAAAAGTGCTTGGCAAAGCCCATTTGGGGTTCTGCCAAATGGGAAACATTTTAAAAATAGTTGAAAATGCAGTTCTATCTCAAAATGCTGCCATATTCACCCATCCTTATTGATTATATATTTTTAAATTTGTAAGTTACTCTCCTTGTATTTATTTTTTCAGTTTGTTTTATGCCCTGGGGGCTTGCTCAATTTTGCACCTTTTTTTTTTTTTAACAGAAAGCATAGTCTGTAAGTCACTGAAGAACATATCATAGTGTCTATTACTCCCTGTGAGATTCCATTACTTAGACTTCTGTGGACATTTCAGCTTGATCTCTCCTGGCGTAACAACTGGCATTAATTCATATTGCTATAATGAAATGTTCTAAGGAGCAAATAAAGGGGATCTGGTCTTTGAAGCTGTGTTATATGGTAAGTAACTTTCTAGTAAATCATGCTATTACAGTGGAAGATCTTTGAGGGAAGACAAGCCTTGAATTTCATGGCTATGTATAATTCAAACCCAGAAAATCAAAAGACTCAGAGATGACATTCTTTTAGATAGACAGAAGAGTTTGGCTTTCTAATGATCCCATGCTACAACTTGAAGAAGACAAAAATTATTTTCTCAAAGATCTTTAAAGAATAGATTTGTGGTCAAATCGGCAGCATTTCCTAGTTTTAAGGGTTGAATTTACCGGAGTAAAATGACTCAGTGCCATTTGTATAATTATTCTACAGCTAATTGCAGACACACTGTGGAAACCACACCCAGAGAAAAATGTACAGATTCAGGCCAGTAGGGCGTCTTCCTGAAACCTGACATTCTGGGTGAGATTTTTCTCCCCTCTCCCTGCTTCTCTCTCCCTTTTTTGTAATCTAGTCTTTTTAACAAGAATCCTATTTTTGTCATGAAAATATAAGAGAAGAAGATCATTTTCTTAGTGTTAAAATCTCGACCCCTAGGAGATGACACCATCAGATATAACATTCTGTCCAGAATATGTTCAAGGCAATAATTAGATTTATTTTCACATGATAATAACGATAGCTTATTCTTTGAGACTAATCTTAGAACACAAGAGTATGTTTTTATTGTTGAGTTGTCCTTTTTATTTCTAGCATCAAAACGTTATATTTTATTTTTAAGAGTTATATTTCAATGAATTCCTTATGATTTAAAGATAAACGTTCTTCATTGGGTTTATCTATTTTATCCACACAAAATGGCAAATAGAATTTGTACAATTTTGTATAACAACTGAATAACAGAACTGAAGACCTGGCTGACAGCCTTGGAATATCCCATGTGCTTGGTTTATGTCAAAGGACTATTTAACATAACAGAGTATATTTGAAATACAAAAGAAGTTAATTTTGAAATGCTTTATTCCATTTACTTGGGGAATGTTATAAATAATGTTTTTTGCTCTCTGGTAACCCAAACATTTTAAAATATATATTATTCTGGGGGCGTCTGGGTGGCTTAGTCGGTTAAGCATCCGACTTTTGCTTAGGTCATGATCTCGCGGTTCGTGGGTTCGAGCCCCGCGTCGGGCTCTGTGCTGACTGCCAGATCAGAGCCTGGAGCCTATTTCAGAGTCTGTGTCTCCCTCTCTCTCTGACCCTCCCCTGCTCACGCTGTCTCTCTCTCTCTCTCTCCCCGCTAGAAATAAATTAAAAAAAAAAACATTTAAAAAAAATAAATAAAATATATAGTATTCTGTTCTTCAGTTTATTTGTTTGAAATGTAGTGGCCTATTCAGAAAATCTGAATAAGAAAGAGTATGTGTAATTATTTTACTAATGGTATCATGGGCAATTATTTCAGTTGATGAATAAAGGAAGCTAGGTAGTTACATGCCTTCCTCCCTGTAAGGTGTTGATTTGTCATACTTAGGTCAGACCCAAGTATATCCTCATAGTGAGGAAACTTATGTTATCATCATAGGTTCTTGGTTACTAAAAGAAATAATTTTTTTAAAAATCAAGTTTATTGAGGTATCATTTATATACAATGAAATGCACCTACTTTTAAGTGTGCATTTATTTTATTTGTTAAATGTTTATTTATATTTGAAAGAGAGAGAGAGAGAGAGTGCACAAGTGGGGGAGGGACAGAAAAAGAGGGAGACACAGAATTCGAAGAAGGCTCCAGGCTCCTAGCTGTCAGCACAGAGCCCAAAGCAGGACTCAAACCTACAAACTGTGAGATCACGACCTGAGCCAAAGGCAGACACTTCACCGACTGAGCCACCCAGGCACCCCTTAAGTATGTGTTTAGATGATATCTGAGAAATGTGTACATCTGTGGAACCACCATCACCACACTCAAGATGTAGAATATTTGTATCATCCCCTGAAGCTCCTTTGTTTCCCTCTATAGTCCTTCTCCTCCCTTGTAGGTCCTTGGCAAGGTCTGATTTACTTTATACCATAAAAGATCGGTTTTTCTTATTTTAGAATTTGATATAAATTTAATTATATAGTATGTAGTTTTTAGTGGCTCAGTTCTTTCACACAGCATCATATTTTTGAGATTCATCCATGTTGCAGGTAACAGTAATGTGTTCCTTTTTACTGTTGAGTAATATTCCATTTTATGACTATATAACAATTTGTTTGTCCATATGCATTTAGGTTGGGTCCACCTTTTGGCCACCCTCAACATTTATTTACAGGTGTTTGTATGGACAGGTTTCATCTCTCTTGGGTAACCACCTAGGAGTAAACTGAGGGGTTGTATGATAAAGGTGTTTTACTTTTTAAGAAACTGCCAAAATGTTTTTCCAAACTCATTGCACCATTTAAAAAATGTGTATAAGTCCTACCACATCCTTACTAACATTTAGTACTATTTTTTTTCCTTTTCTTTCTGTTGTTGAGGTATAATTGACATGTAACATTACAGTAGTTTCAGGTGTACAACATAATGATTTGATATTCACATATATTATGAAATGATCACCACAGTAAGTCTTGTTAACATCTATCTCCATACTTATAACTGCTTTTTCTGTGATGAGAACCTTTTTGGTTGTATTTTTATTTTTAATATTAGTCATTCTTGTGGGCATGTAATGGTATCTCATTGTGATTTTAATTTTCATTTTCTTGATGACTAGTGATGTTGAGCAACTCTCCATGTGTTTATTGACCATCTGTATATGTTCTTTTGTGAAGTGTCTGTTTAAATCTTTTGTCCATTTCAAATTGGGTTGTTTATCTTTTTGAGTTGTAGAAGTTCTTTATATATCCTGGATAAAACTTCTTTGTGAGACATAGGCACTGCTAATTATTTCAAAACCTTTTTTGGCAACATTGTATTAGGAAATACTACTTTTTAAAAGTTTATTTATTTGCTTTGGGAGAGAGAGAGAAAAGGAAAAAGAACTCTAGTGAGGGAGGGGCAGACAGAGGGAGAGAGAGAATCCCAAGTAGTCCATGCTGTCAGCACAGAGCCTGAGGCAGGTCTCGGTCTCAGGAACTGTGAGATCATGACTTGAGCCGAAATCAAGACTTGGACGCTTAACCAACTGAGCCACCCAGGCACTCCTGTATATCCTGGCAATATTATAGCAGTTTATCTTATTTAAAATGTTTCTTTTCAACAACAACAACAAAAACAAACAACTCGGTTCAAAAATAGGCAAAGGACTTTAATTTCCCCAAAGAAGAAACATAAATGGCCAACTAACATATGAAAAGATGCTTAACATCACTAATCATTAGGGAAATACAAATCAAAACCAAAGAGAGATACCACTTCCCATGCATTAGAATGGTTATTATAATAAACCAACCAACAAGGGCACCTGGGTGGCTCAGTAGGTTAAGTATCCCACTTTGGCTCGGGTCAGGATCTCGCTGTTTATGAGTCTCAGCCCTGTGTCAGCCTCTGTGCTGACAGCTCAGAGCCTGGAGTCTGCTTCATATTCTGTGTCTCCCTCTCTCTCTGCCTCTCCTCTGCTCGCACTCTTTCTCAAAAATAAATAAAAACACTAAAAATTAAAAAAAAAATAAACCAACCAACCAAAAGCCTACAAGTGTTGGCTAGGATGTGGAGAAATGGAAACAGTGTGCATTGCTTGTGGGAATGAAATGGTGTATCTTTGGTGAAAACAGTATGTTGATTCCTCAAAAAATTAAACACACCATTGTGTGTAGTAACATTATCCACAATACATAAAAGGTAGAAACAACCCAAATATCTATGGACAGATAAATGGTTAAACAAAATACAATATATAATGGAATATTATTCAGCCTTTAAAGGAATGGAATTCCTTTATTTATTATTCAGCCTTTATTCCACTGTAATGGAATATTATTCAGCCTTTAAAGGAATGGAATTCTTATACATGTAACAGCATGGATGAGTCTTGAATATATTATGCCAGGTGAAAAAATCAGACACAAAAGGACAAATAGTGCATGATTGTACTTAAATGAAGTACTGAGAGTTGCCAAATTCATAGAGACAGAAAGTAGAATTGTGATTACCAGGAGCTAGTTATTATCAGCATAACATAGGATGTGATAAAATACTTCATGTAAACCTTGTGGTAATCACAAAAGAAAATACATGTAGTAAATACACAAATGATTATAATAAAGGAATCATAGCTTGTGTCCACAAAAAGTCGTCAAATCACAAAGAGAGGTAGCAAGGGACACAGGATCTATCAAACAGTTAGAAAACAATTAACGAATTGGCAACAGTAAGTCCTTACCTATCAATAATTACTTTAAGTATAAATGAATTCAGTTCTCCAATCGAAAGACATAGAATGGCTGAATAGATTTTAAAAACAAGACCTAACAAAATACTTTCTACAAGAGACTCACTTTAGTTTTAAGGACAGATAGACTTGAGAATGAAAGGAAGAAGAAAGGTATTTTAAGCAAAATATGGACAAAAGAAAGCAGAGTTACTATACTTAGACAAATGAGATTTAAAGCTAAAAATGGTCAGAGGCAAAGAAGGTTATTATATAATGAGAAAGACGTCAATTCATCAATAAGATATAATAACTATAAATAGTTATGCATCCAACAGCAGATCACTTAACTGCATAAAGCAAATATTAACAACTAAAAGGAGAAATAGACAGCAATATAATAATAGTTGGGGAATTTAATATCCCACTGTCAATAATGGACAGATCATTCAAAGAATCAAGAAGGAAACAGCATATTTGAACAATACTGTAAACAAATGAACTTCATAGACATATATCGAACAAATTCCTCCAACAGTAGCTAAATACACATTTTTCTCAAGTGTACATAGCATAATTTTCCAGAAGAGATCATATATTAGGCTACAGAACTAGACTTAACAAATTCAAGAGGATAGAAATTATATCAAGTATTTCTCCAAACACAATGGTATGAAAATGGAAACGATAGAAAGAGGAAATTCACAAAAACATAAAAAATAAACAACACTATCCTGAACAACCAATATATCAAAGAAGAAATCAGAAAGGGAATAAAAAATATCTGAGAGAAACAAAAATGGAAATACATTCCAAAACTTGTAAGATGCAGCAAAAATAGTTCTAAGAGAGTCTATAGCTATAAATGCATACATCAAGAAAAACAAAAGACCTGAAATAAACAACCTAGGTTTACACCTTAAGGAACTAGAGAAAGAAGAACAAACTAAGCCCAAAGTTAGCAGAAGGAAAGAAACAATTAAAACACAAATAAATGAAATAGACAATAAGAAAACAATAGAAAATATTAACTAAACTAAGAGTTGCCAATAAATACAGTTTATGTGAAGTGGGCAAATTCCTTGAAAGACACACTACCAGAGCTCACTGAAGAATAAAGCAATAACATAACTGTTTCTATATCTATTAAAGAGATCAAATATAATTAAAAATCTTCCTAAAGGGGGAGAAAATAAACTTTAGGTCAAGATGGATTCCCTGGTGAATTCTACCAAACATTTAAGAAATAACTAATACTAATTCTATATAAATCATCTATGGTCTCAGAATTACCACGGTACTAAAACCAATCATATTTGGATACTTGATTTATAACAGTAAGAAAAGAATGTTCTTTTAAAAATTTTTAAATTTTATTTTAGAGAGAGAGCATGAGTGGGGGATAAAGGCAGAGGGAGAGAATCTTAACCAGGCTCCCTGCTCAGCACGGAACCCAATGTGGGACTCAATCCCATAACCTTGTGATCAAGACCTGAGCTGAAATCGAGAGTTGGATTGCACCAAACACCTTAGATATTGCATAAAATATCTAAGGATAAGTCTAATCAAAAAGGTGAAAAATGTATACACTGAAAACTATAGAAAGCTTATGAAAGAAATTGAAGAAGTCACCACAAAATGGAAAAATATTCCATGCTCCTGGATAGAAAGAACAAGTGTTGTTAAAATGTCAATACTAGCCAAGGCAATCTACATATTCAATGCAATCCCTATCAAAATAACACCAGCATTCTTCACAGAGCTAGAACAAACAATTCTAAAATTTGTATGGAAACAGAAAAGAACCCAAATAGAAAAAACAATCTAGAAAAAGAAAACCAAAGCAGAAGGCATCACAATCCAAGACTTCAAGCTATATTACAAAGCTGTAATCATCAAGACAGTATGGTACTGGCACAAGAACAGACAGATCGATGGAACAGAATAGAGAACCCAGAAATGGACCCATAAACATATGGTCAACTCATCTTTGACAAAGCAGGAAAGAATATTCAATGGAATAAAGACACTCTTTTCAGCAAGTAGTGCTGGGAAAACTGGACAGTGACATGCAGAAAAATGAACCTGGGCCACTTTCTAACACTATACATAAAGATAAACTCAAAGTGGATGAAAAGACCTAAATGTAAGGTAGGAAGCCATCAAAATCCTCTCAAGGAGAAAGCATGCAAGAACCTCTTTGACCTTGGCCACAGCAACTTCTTTCTCAACCTGTCTCCGAAGGCAAGGGAAACGATAGCAAAAATGAACTATTGGGACCCCATTAAAATAAAAAAACTTATGCACAGCGAGGGAAACAATCAGCAAAACTAAAAAGCAACCAATGGAATGGAAGAAGATATTTGTAAATGACATATCAGATAAAGTGTTAGTATCCAAAATCTATAAAGAACTTATCAAACTCAACACCCAAAAAACAAATAATCTAGTGAAGAAATGGGCTAAAGACATGAACAGACACTTCTCCAAAGAAGACATCCTGATGTCCAACTAACACATAAAAAAATGTTCAACGTCACTCATCATCAGGGAAATACAAATCAAAACCACAATGAGATACCACCTCACACCCATCATAATGGCTAACATTAACAACTCAGGCAACAACAGATGTTGGTGAGATTGCAGAGAAAGACGATCTCTTTCACACTAATGGTGGGAATGCAAACTGGTGCAGCCACTCTGGAAAACAGTATGGAGGTTCCTCAAAAATTAAAAATAGAACTACACTATGACCCAGCAATTGCACTACTAGGTATTTATCTAAGGTATACAGGGATCCTGTTTCAAAAGGGCATATGCACCCCAATGTTTATAGCAGCACTATCAACAATAGCCAAATTGTGGAAAGAGCCCAAATGTCCATCAATGAATGAATGGATAAAGAAGATGTGGCATATATATAATGGAGTATTACTTGGCAATCAGAAAGAATGAAATTTTGCCATTTGCAAATATGTGGGTGGAATTAGAGGGTATTATACTAAGTGAAATTAGTCAGAGAAAGACAAATATATGACTTCACTCATATGAGGACTTTAAGCTACAAAACAGATGAACATAAGGAAAGGGAAGTAAAAATAATATAAAAACAAGGAGGGGACAGAAATATAAGAGACTCTTAAATATGGAGAACAGAGGGTTAGTGGAGGGACTGTGGGAGGGGAGATGGGCTAAGTGGGTAAGGGGCATTAAGGAATCTACTCCTGAAATCATTGTTGTACTATATGTTAACTAACTTGGATGTAAATTTAAAAATATAAGTTAAATAAAATTTTTAAAAATTAAGAATTCCTTTTGTCAAAAGACACCAAGAAAGGAAGAAGACAGCCATGTATGGGGCATATATGCATATATATAAACAACAAATGACTCACACACACAAAACTATGAATAAAAAAAAAAGTTACTGTCTAATAGAAAATTGGGCATAAACTTCAACAAGCATTACACGAAAAAGATACCCACTTAATATATGAAAAAGTGCTTGACTACATTAGTCATTAGGAGAATTACTGCAAATTAAAGTCATAATGAGAAATCACTGTGAACCCACCAGAATGACTAAAATGAAAAAAGATGACACCAAGTGTTGTTGAAGATGTGAAACAACAGGAATGTCCATCCACCAGTGGTAGCAGTATAAAGTGATGGCAAACACTTTGGAATCTTTTTTGGCAAAGTCTACTAAATCAATACAGCACTCCTAAATATGTATTCCCAAGGAATGCACACATGTGTGTCAAAAGACACGGTAAGAATGTTCATAAGAGCATTTTTAATAATAATGAAAACCTGAAAGCTCAAATGCCCACAAATACTAGAATGAGTAAAGACATTGTCAAATACTTTCATAATGGATCACTATACAGCAGAGAGAATGAAGAAATCATTAACACATACAACATAAAGGGTGTCTGGCTGGCTCAGTTGGTGGAGTGTGTGACTTTTGATCTTGGAGTTGTGAATTCAAGCCCCCTGTTTGGTGTAGAAATTACTTAAAAATAAAATCTTTAAAAAATGTTTATTTATTTATTTTGAGAGAGAGAGAGCGAGAGAAGGAGGAGGGGAGGGGCAGAGAGAGAGGGAGAGAGAATCCCAAGCAGGCTCTGCACTATCAGTGTGGAACCTGATGTGAGGCTCCAACTCATGAACAGTGAGATCATGACCTGAGGTGAAATCAAGCGGTGGATGCTTAACTGACCAAGCTACCCAGGCACACATCCCCGCCCCCCACTTTTAGGGCTTTCTAATAGTGTCAAGATTGAGCTCTAGACCAAGATTTCTCAGCTTCAACACTTATTGACATTTGGGTCAGATAATTCTTTGTTGTGGGGGCTGTCCTGTGCATCGTGGGATGTTTAGCTGCATCTCTGACCTCTACTGACTAGATGTCAGTAGTAGCACCCAGGTATAACCACCAAAAATATCTGCAGACAATGCCAAATGTCCCCTGGGGGACGACATTACTTCCCACACCCCTGTTTGAAAACCACTGATTTAGAGCAGATTCTTGGTGTGGTCTGGGACTGGCAGGTGAAGGTGGGGAAAAGAACTTGTTATAAATGCCAAATAGCAGCACCCATCCTAGATGTGCTGATTACAAAACTCCAGGGGTGAGGCCCAGCACTGCAATCTGACAAGCCTGCCAGATGCATGCTCAAGTTAGCACTGCTGCTTTATAGGCTGAATTGAGGTCTTATTCTTCAGGAAGAACTTATTCACCAGTGTCAGCTTATATCTTAAAGCTTCTACCCTTTCCTTGAACTTTTAGGGTGCTATTTCCTATGTTGCTCATATTAGCACTTCATCAGTAACTTTCTCACTGGGCTATTTTCAGCCAGTCTTTTCTCTATCATAAGATTGTATGCCTTTCTACAATACAATATCTGTTCATCTACCTCACAAAAAGATGTGTGGTCTGGGATGAGTTACTTAGGCTAAGTCCAAGTTTCTTCAACTGAAAAATGCAGATTATTGCTGAATCTCACTGCCTTGCTGTCTGCTTATTTAATGTCTGTTTTTGCTACCAAAATATAAACTGTTTTGAGAACAAGGACTGTGCTATTCACATCCACTCTAGTTCACCAAGGACCTATCACAAGACCTGAGACTTATTAGGAACTTGGTGAATATTTGCTGAGCATTGAAGGAACAAGTGTAGTTCATCCAGGAGAAGAAAAGACTGTTAAGAAATGGAAAACTAATTTCTATCCCTTTCTTAGGTATCTCATTGCCAAAGTTAAAAATCCTAACATTTGGAGTCTTGTTTTGTTTTTTACCTAAATCTTTTTCCCCCTGCAAATTCAATTTCTACTTATTTTGGCCTCAGTGGAGATGCAGAAAAGCTGATCTGCGCATTAGCACTTTATGCATTTGAAAACTTACTAAATTAGGAAAATTTGAAATTTTATTTGGCTAAAATAAATAGTCCTTATTTTTTCTCTTCTTCTGTTTTTCCATGCTGGCAATTTTATCAAAAGCAATGAAAAAGAAGGAAAAAAAACTGTACCACTAGAGATAATTGAATAGAGAATAATAAGCAGCTTATGGTTTATAACTAACAAGGGTATGTGTTAGGCTATCTGGTCAAATGTTGCTAGGAAAACATTATCTGGGAAGACTTTATGGGAAGAAGACGACTTCCAAAGAAGGCTCAAGTTCATAATTGAAAAGTTAAATATGAGCTTTTTAATAGTTGGCAAAACTACTCAAGCACAAAACGTTACTATTTCAGGCTTCTTTTGCATTATGTCATGTTACAAGGATGGTGAAGGACAAGATTTCCTATGGTTTTATAGGCAGTTCATGATCTATTCCACTGTGCCAAAGACTTACCACAACTTAACTTCTCAGACAACCAGAGTGCTGTAGGGACAGAGTCTAATGCAGGCTCCTATCTTCAGACCCACCTATACCTGAACTGACTCTCCTGATTTTTTTGTAAGAATTGAGAGGTTTCTGTACCTTCCTTAGATATTCCACTGCCCTTGTCAAAAAGTCTAACATTCAGAAAGTTCTTTTTGTATTTTTCACCTAAAGCTTTTTTTTTTTCTGTAGTTAAATTCAGTTTCTACTTATTTTGGCATTAGTAGAGATACAGAAAAATTTGATCTGCACATTAGCACTTTATGCATTACTATATTAGGACACTCTGAAATTTTATTTGGCTAAAATAAATAGTACTAATTCCATTTACTTCTACTCAAATACCCATTTCCCAAGCCTCAAATCATCTTTATTACATCCTTTTAGGCCTCTATAACCTTGCCATGTCCTTCTAAGTTGTGCTTCTAAAAATTAAGTACAGTTGTTTATTAAAGGTTCATACAATTGCTTATTAAAGGCTTCAGGAAAAGGAGATGGTTTATATTCTTAAGGTTCTCATATTTGCCCTTCTACTTAGACAACTCAGAATCAATATGATTTTTTTTCTTTCCACTGGAAACAAAACTCATTTAAAAGTGGACATTTAATTTCCACTTAAAAATGTCAGCCTGAGCATGGGCAACTACCTCTCCTTTCCCTGCAAAGATCCCTTTGAGATGACAGTAAAGGTTTTTTGTTTTGTTTTGTTTTGTTTGTTTTTTAATAAAAGCAGAACCATGTTGGAAACCATCTGTTGGTCAAAAATGTTGAAGAATTCCTAGAATACAAAAAAACATATGTGATCAGAATAGACAGGAAGAGCCAAAGAAACCATAGGCCAAAATAGCAGAAATAAGTAAGGGACATCTTCAGGTGCCCCAGAAAGGCTCCATGTTCAACATCACTAGATGCAAAGGGAAAGATAGGCCAGTCACTGGGTTAATTCTTTAAAAGAGCATCCCTGTCCCACTCCTACCGTAGTGTCTGGTAGTAGAAACTTTTGCACCTAGGCTAAAGCTAGAATATTACACTCTAAAGGAAGTGTGTGATTCATGCCCAAAGCTTTGTAGTGAGGGTTTTGGGAGCTCAGAAGGAATCACAGAGTGGTTGGATATCTCCAGAATATACAATAAATATGGAAAGACTGTGTTCCTGGGTCATAACCATTTTCACCCTGGGACCTAGGCTAATGATTTGACTGCATAGAACAATGTCCTTTGCCATGGTGGAGAGAGAAGGGAAAGTTCTGGAGGTTCTCAGAAAAAATTCTCTGGTCTGGGAATGACATATATCCCTCTGCTCACAACTCATTGGCCAGAATTAGTCATATGACCCCATGCAAGCTCAAGGGGTCCAAGAAGTAATGTTACCAAGTGCTGGGAAAGGAAAAGCACCCTAAATAGTTGGTGAGCAGGATTCATGACTACTCTACTACCTTAAAGGAACAAGAATCAGAGGAAAAACAGAATTTTCATCATCAACACTGTGTGCTAGACAACAATGAAGCAATGCCTTCAAAATTGTAAGAAAAATAGATGAATGATTTCCTAGCATTCTGTTCCCACAACTGAACTACTAATTAAGTGTGAAGACATGCAGAAATTCAGAAAATATATTACCCATTAACTAATTCTGAAAAACCTCTTTATATGCTTGAATAAAAGGAGATCTCCAAGCTACAGGTACCATTTACATAAGAGTTGCTTAAACTAAGCTTAAACTCTGATGATGTTCAGCAAAATATTTGAGAAAGTGTCCTGTGATATGAAATAATCAGGGGTCAAATATTTGACAACTCTCTTTCTTCTAAGGGATTATTTCAGACAAAAACAAACAAATAAGTTTTGCCTTATTCAGGATCTATGATACTAGAGAATAAATTCTAATAATTCAAAATATTAATTTAAACATAGAAAGAAATGGGAATCAATAAACAAAGAGGAAAATACAGAATGCTAGAAAAATTATAAAAGAACATTTATGTGTATATGTACATGTGTGTATTAAAAATTATATGTGTAATTATATAGGTAACCATTTTACTTTTTATGTATTGATTCTTAATTTTTCTAATCACTCATGTACAAGCACAAAGTAGTTTATGATTATAAAAAAGAATGTAAGTGGTAGGGAAGTGGAAAATGTAAAGAGTGAAAAACGTCAAAGGCAGGGAAAGTGTGATAAAACTTCATTTAGATAGCATTTGGCAATTCACAGAGCACTCTCATTGATGTCTCATTGGAAGCCTTAAATGGGACTCCAAGAGAATGGAGGCTCTGAGAATCTTTTTCTTAAAGTGACAACTTCCCAACTAAAAGTAATATATAATAAGACTTTTATCCATGCTTTTCCTACCTGGCTATGAAGCAACCTTATCCATCAATGTACTAATTTTAAAAAGCTGTCTTAGAGCAGTGAATTTTTTAATGTTTTTGAGCCAAGGGTCCTTTTTAAAATCTGATGGAAGTTATGGATACTTTCTGAAAACAGACAAAAAAGGAAACACACATGGGCATACAACTTCACAAACTACTTCAGCAAGCTTATCAAGTCCCTAAAACCCATACGTAGAACCCTGGAAACCAGGCCCAGGTTCAGCTCCCCTCTCATAGAGCATTTTAGGTCCTTATGATGCTGATGCCTGCAGCCTAAACACCAGAATGGGCAAATGGATGGCGCAAGACCATCTGTGGTTTTGACATGAGATGGCAAGAGCAGATGCCGCTTTTGCCCCTGAAGTTATAGAGGTTCTGTAGGACCTTAGCAAAAGAGGTGAGGGAATTCAAAAGACACAGGGACACCCCATAGATACAAGCAGATGGGGGCTCTACACAAAATAAAACGTCACCGTGCAATCAAATTACTGGCCTTGGCAGAACACTTGATAATCATGGTCACATTCATGAACATCGTTTTATTGGAACCCTTCAATGAGAGCTTAAACATTATGTTTTCAAGTAGGATGGCCAAGGAACAGCAGCTCCACTTTATAAGGTGAGCCATTTAGCCTCACAGAGGTTAAGTGACTTGCCTAGGGTCATCGAAGGACGTGGTGATGGAGTTGGGCCTTAACATAAAGTTTTCTGACCATAATCAAATAATTTATCCATTCTCCCCCTCAGACTAGCCTTCTGTGTGAATACAATGTGGAATATGATTTTGGACTCTTGGAAAACCTCCTTTCTCTAATGGAAAACAAGAACTTTCTATTCACAAGCGGAGACAAGGCTCAAATACAAATTACATGTATTGTCACCTGGAAATAATTGCTATCAGCTCTTGGAGGATGGGGGTGAAGGTAGGCTGGGATGGAGGTGGACCTCCTGTGTGTGTGGGGGAGGCAGAGGATGCCTAAGGAGAAGCTGGCAGAGGAAATGGATTCCCTGCACACAATTGGGTCCTATTTCCCAAGGAGGCCTGGGGCTACTCCTGAGAATAATTCAAGACCATCAGGAGGTTGGCAAGAGAAAAAAAAGTGAAAATAACTCATTGTTGTAGAAGCCTAAACACTCAGGAACTGGATTTTCCTGAACTCCATTATCTCTTGGCCTGGCCTCCAGCTGGTGCAAAGTAGGTACTTAGGAATTGTTTGTCAGAAGTGGGGGAAGAACAAAAGGCCTACTTCACCATGGGGCATCAAGATTCATAACTGTCTATGAGAACGATTGTGCAGTCAAGAATAATCTGCCTACAAGTGACCCATCAAGTAATATAGCAGCGGTCAGAGGGAAGGACTTGGGACACAGAAAAGGAGTGGATTAAAAACTGGAAATAACACTATGGTAGGTGGGAGGGTCCCAGGCTAGCAAGCGGTGGACCCAATGACCTAAGAAACTTCTTTTGTCTATAATTTCCCTATGGTTCAGGGACAAACTGTTTTTATTGAGAGCAACTCAGTGGTTCATTTCCATAATAGGAAAGAAAAATACCCCCCCATCAAGTAGGACCTGAATCCTCTCTGCTGAGAGAAGAGACTATTGCATAAGGGTCCTAAGAAATTGAGGTTCTTCTGCTATAGCAGAGAGAAAGGCCAGACTGTGCTAGGAACCCGTTCCCCACTTTCTTGTATAATGACAGCCTCAGTGGTGGCTAGGCTTCAAGACCTCCAAATATGAATGGCCTGACCACCCTGTTTCCTTAAGTAGGCACCGGCGGGAGCACAGAGAGAGATACTGGGGGAGAAATCCCAGCTCCAAGATGTAACGTTCCTCTGTCCCTCATAGAATAGCTGAATAACTTTAGGAACATTCTCTGACCCAGGGGTTTTCAAGCCTTAGTCACTTATTTGCCACAGTCACAGATTTTGCCCTATGCAAGGAGTAGCTTTATTTGTATTTTTTTTAATATTTTCTATAAATATATCCACATTTTTTAAACCTAACACTAGAGCTTAACACCAAGGGTTCAGTATATAAGCAATTATTTTTCTAGAAACAACAAAATAGTTTCAGTTTTATGCCGCGTTTTGTGGCCTAAAAGTGCATTTTTTTACTATGATTTTTCTTTAAATACTTAGGTTCTTGGGGAATGACATCAGTCAGAACAGAAACTGGGGAAACGCTTTGTACAAGTTTTTAAAATGTGGTTAAAATTTGGGGTAAAAACAGATTCTTCCAATCAATGATAGTTTGGGAAGAAAGAGATGTGCCCTAAACCTCTCCTCTTCCCCAACCCTGGCCATGCAAACTGGGAAGGAGGTGACTTCCATTCAGAAAATGAAATACAACAAGCATGATGTACATTTGTTCAAAATAATAACAAGGGAAGGCGACCATTTCTTAAAGGCAGAAATCACACTGCAAGTCAATGTGTATGTCTCTAAAAGAAAGCCTGGCCAAAGTGAAACACCAGCTATTTCACAATTCTAGGTGAAGTTTAATGTCTCTAATTCATTCCCAGCAAGGTGAGTTACCGGACGTGGAATTTATAGGTTTCTAACCCAAATGATCTTCTCTGTCCATAAAGACCTCCATAAAGAAGAGAGAAATCAACCTTGCCACCCTCCTAGAGAATGGGTTGGTTTTGGTTTATTTGAATCATTAAATATTTATTGCTTACAATGTTTAGAGTCTGTGCTTTGTAAGCCCGGTGAGGACAAACTTAAAAAGATAGAAGGCCCACAAGGGATGAGTTGGAATTAAGCAAAGAGAGTATAAGGAAACGAATAATTCAATACAGCGGGACAAGTAACTCAAGGCACTAAGAGTTGACATTTGTTGAGTGACCATCAGATGATACACATTAACCCACTTAATCCTTACAAAAACCCACTATACCTATGGAGAAACTGAGGCACAAAATAGTCAAGTCACTTTTTATAGTGGCAGAGCCAGAAATTGAACCTAGACTGTCTCGCTCCAGAGCCTTGGGCATCACAGGTCTGGGATTCTTCTGGATAAGTGACCTGAAGGACGAAGCGGTGTTCACTGGGCACACGGGGATTGGGGGCAGGAAGCTGAGATATGACACTCTGGTTCTGGAAAACAGCATGTATGAAATGTTTGTGAAATGTCCATTTGAATATGATGTGATGCTAGAGTGTTCCAAGGTGAGTTATGAGGCAGAGTTCCCGCTTTGTAGGTCACTACTTTTCATTACTCATTCATTAAGCATGTACTACATGCCCGGTACTACACTCAGTACTAAGAGCATAAGCATGAAGAGGGTACCATCGCACCCTTATGGCAGGAGGGTCATAATGTTTGATTTGAAAATCCATTGAGTTTGGATGAATTGTTTGGGGTGGCATAAACTCTTTAACTTTTAAAACTAAATTAAAACTGGGAAATCTGTCAAATTTGAGGTTTCTGCTCTACACCTCGGTAAAACCAAACAAATAAGCATCAACAACCAAGATCCCCCGTATCTTGCCCCCATGGCAAAACACTTTTATTTTCCATAAATGCTTTAATCAGTTTGGAGTATTGGTTTAAACGTTTAGGGGTACTTGAGAGCTTTAAGCATCAAACGGACTTTTAAAGTGGCTTTTCCTGTTAACATAATGTTTCTTGTAACCAGTCAGTTGTGCCAAAACTCACTGTACAGAGCAATGCTGCCAGGTGGGGCTGTATTTCAGCAGTAATGGATAGACCTTTTAGGAGGCCCTACGTTTTTTTTCTGTGTTCGGTTCACATTTTTTCTGTCTTGGTACACAACTTGCAGAATCTCGCTTTGCCATCTTGTAAATCAGTTTGCATTATTCGTGATAATACTTACCCTTTATTATAATTACCGCAAGTCATGGGAAGGTTCAACTGTTTCATTAGTTGACTGAGAACAACAAAGTCTAAAGTTTCATTGAAATCAGATGTAATGTTTGTGTTCCAAGGTCAGCTGGAAACTAATAGGAATAATTTAAGCCATAATATCCCAACTGAGGCTGAGCCACGCTAATCATCCTGTAGATCGTACTGGAGTGGTTCTGAAGGGAAAAAAAAATCACATCCTATTTCTCCCTCATTAAGTATACTGAGGCCCAACTTTATAAGAGGAAAGAATTAATCTACAGCAGGGTGGTCACAGTCTGTGCCTCAGGAACCACTCATAGGTGACCCTCAGTAGCCAGGAGCCACAACCAAATGGGTATTAGGAGAGCTCTTTCTCCTTTCTCCTTCCCCCTATTTTTAATTTTAAGTTCTTTATCCCCTCTCCCTTAACCCAGCAAGTGTGCAGTTAGGGGATCCTGAGAATGACTAGAAGCTTCTACAAAGTTCTCTGATACCCTCTTGCCCTCAGCAGACCTGGGAGTGGAAAGAAGCTGTGAGAGTGAGGAAGGAAAGTGTGGCAGGGGGGAACTTGACCCTCAAAGCTTCCTCTTCTAGCAGAAGAGCCAACTGAAAAGCTTCCTGTGGTAACCTCTGGCCTTTTATCTAAAAGGTGCTCATCTTTTACCTATAATCATTATTTTGAATTAATGAAAAGAAATGAGTCTAGCAAAATAAGGGACTCCCCTTCCTCACCATGAGTGGAGGAGCCTCTTCCCCTGCAGGGTCCTGTCAGCCCCCAGGTGTGTCTCTTCTCTTCCATGAGTAAAACCAAAATGAGAAGACCATGCTTCTACAAGCTGCAAATAGCAGAAGTAGGACTTTCTAAGGCAACTTCCATATGGAATACACACAGTCATCTAACCAGTGGTTGTGGAGTTTTAACCAGAGATGGATGTGGAAACATTTTATAGGTTATTAGTTCTGAATCTGTCAGCCTCACAGAGTAAATACAAGCTTCTAGGACTGGAAATTTCTAGACTGTGCTCACCATACCTACCCTGTTCTCTCCATCTGCTTTGAAGGGGAGGGGGCTGGGAGACAAGAGGTCAAAGTTCTATCTCTTTACACTTTGGGGATACATATAAGTCCTCCACAGACCTCTAAGTAGCAACAGTTGTGGGGGTGGGGAATGTTGGCAAGGAAGATATAACTTAGCACAGAGGGTGCCAGACCAGGGATCAAAGAGTTGCCTCTGGCTGTGTGAAACTTAGAAGCCTTGGTGCTGTGGTTCTGTAACCCTCACGCTGCTATTCCCTGTCTATCTAGGCATTCACCAAGGTCTCTCTCCCTTCCTTTTCTTTATTGCCTAAGACCCTCTGCGTTTTCAACTCTGTAATTACTTACTGTTTGCAAAATGCTTTCAAATATTAGGCTGGGGCACAGGAAACTGCTGGTGGAAAAGTCTGTTTTGCCCTACAAATAGATGTTTTGTCTAGTACAACCTAATGTATTATCTCATTTTATTCCTTTTTGTGGATGGAGCCCATTAGTTGTACTGAGCCTCAGCCCCTGAGGTCATATAACAAAGGAGGTAACCCATGTAGAACTTGAACCTGGCTTTCTGACTCCAAATCCAGTGCTTTTTCATGCTGCACGACTGCCTCCTGCTGCATGAGCTGACCCCAGAAGAGAAGAGTGAGAACCAAAGATGTGTCAGGTCCTGGGTTCTTTTTCACAAGTGATAGAATCACCATGGGTTTGATCCACCTCTGCAGACCCAAGGCAATGTCTCTTCAAGTGCATCTGATGTCAAATATATGGAAATGTACCCACATTTCACAGTATAATTTATATACATTTTATAAAATTTATGTTTATATTCTTATGTTAAAAATTATTTGGCTATAGATAGCACACTTAATTCACAGTTGACTGATTTCTGAATCACTTGGCAAAATGATAAAATCTAGCTGACACATTGCTTTTAAATATAATGGAAATTTCACAAATTCTAAATTTAACACTAAATGAATTTGACATAGTATTACATTTTGGAGACATTTAATTAAACATTTATTAATTTCAGGTTGTCTTTTTTGCATTTTTGAATAATTTTTTAAATTTCATCTTTTAAACTGTTTTTTAGGTCCTTGGAAATCTCAGAGACTCCGGGTATTATGCCTTTAATACTCAATATGGAAAATAATCTGGCATTGTCTGCCAGTCCCAGTGAGCATGGACATCCATTCTTACCATAAGTAAGAAGACCATAATGGAGAAACTAATGTCAATGTTTTTAAAAAGTTCTTGTCATTGAAGAGCTTCCCTGATCCCACTGACAAATATACTATCATAGAGTTTGCTGATCCCACACCAATTCAAAGCCAGTAAAACCTGGATTAAAGGAATTTTGAGCTGTCTTAGGGTTAACCAGGAAGCATGTTTCCTTTAGTTCTCCTTGTCTTTGCTTACTTTCCAGTCATAGAAAATAGCATATATGGAACAAAAAGATCTTTCATGATGAGGATTATCTGCAGTCAATGTCAGTTTCAACTGAATGGGCTCTGATGGTATTTTTTAAGTTTGGGATGACACAGCAGTAACTCCTGGACATTGTTTTTTTTTTTTAAAGACAAATTCCTGCTTTCAACTATTACAGCCTTGAATCTTTTCTGGTGAAAATGGAGTGCAGGAGAAGTGCCAAGTGTCTTCTGCTGGTCAGCATATTTGCTGACATTACAGTATAAAGGCCAGTGAAATATTTGATCAATTCAATCAACAATCAACTTTCAATGAATCAAACTTACTCAAAAAATTTGGGGAAAATTCTTTAACTTTTTGAGAAACACTTTATTCTGCACCTAATATTATGGGGTTTTACCCTTCTCTGCATCACCACTCCTAACATCTTAAGAGGAGAGATATGTTTCTTTTATATTAGGGAAAAACATACTTTCTCAAACATTTATCATGATGCTGATAGACTTTTAAACTACTCTAAGCTCCACACTTCATTAAGGAAACAAGTCTCAATATTTCTAACCTATAAATAAGAGTGATGGTGACACATTCACTCACTGACTCATTCATGATCACTCATTTAGCAAATGTTTATTGAGCATATATGCTATGTTAGGTACTAGTACAACACAGTACTGAAAGATGAAAATACCTCACTTCAAATTTGATGTTATCATTAAGATCTATAAACACATGTGTGGGTGTGTGCTCACCTCCCTCATGCCATCCCTGCCCCAATATCTTAACTTTACAAAAGTACCAATACCACCAATTGTTGTTTCCAGAAGTTAGACTGAGTCAATGCTATTTATGTGCAACGCCCTACTTTGGGTACTATATATAAACACTTCAACAAAAATCTACTGAGCATCTGTCATTTACCAATACTTTGCTGGTCACTGGAATTACAGAGGTGAATAAGAAAAGGTCTCTCTTCTCCACTGTTTCCCTTTTGAGTGGGGGCGATAGATATATAAACAAAGACATTCAAAACCATTGTTTGGTGCACAGTGGAGCTGGCATTCTACACAAGGTGGGAACACACACAAGGAAAAGATGAAGTTTGTAAGCTTTGAGCCTTTTCTTTGTGAGCATCTCTGGATATTTTGTCATCCAGAGCCATCCAGATGAGCATGCAGGTTGTGTACTGCTGAACATAAGGGACAGTATTTATGGTATTTATGACAGATTAGTGTATTTTAAATAATAATCATCAATAGAATTAAAATAATAATATTGGTAAAATGTTTTGTTTTAACAGAAACAATATAGTTCAACAATTTTCTGACAGAGGGAAATGAAGTGTCCAGAGTGAGAGGTGGTTTTTCTAGAGTGCACCAAGATGCCACATGAACTGGGGGCTGTGGAAGAGTAGACATCCCCAGTTAGACAAGGTAGGAGAAGGGCATTCCAAGTGGAAGGAATGGTTGTGCAATACATGGACAAGCCTGGTGCCCTGGGGAAACTGTAGCTAGTTCCATACACTTGCATTGGAGTGTGCCTCACTGAGAAAGGTAACTGCAAAGGTAGGCACTGACTCAATCACAGATCACATTCTCTACCCAGGTCCATTGTTAACTTTCAGCATCATACCTTCCTGTGCTCTAACTCTGCCTTCTCCCATAAGTAAACCAGACGCTAGTCTTTCATGGTTTCATTTATCCATTGTGCTAATTGGAGAGGTTGTAACTTTATTCTAAATTCCCATGGCATCTGTAAAAGTCAGTGAGCAATTTATCAATACCATTTATTGGTATTCCTCAGTAAAAGAAATGTTTCTACAGTTGTGTGTGCTTACTGCTTTTTTTCTACCCAAGGAAAGTCTTTCTTAAGCCATGGATCTAGTGTCTTGTGGGAATCCCAAAAGAATCTCTAAGATTCTACAGATCTGAGAGCTACTCTTACTGCAGACCTGCTTATTGTGCAGCTTTTCACTCATGCCACTCAACATTATGTTCATCCCCAATCCTTCTGACAATACTTCCTTGGTTAATATTTTTGCCCCTCTCTTTTTAACATTGTTATCTTTTATCTCTATCATATGACTACAGATAAAACTCAAGTGACTCAGGTTAAAATACCACCACTCCTAAAATAAGCAGAACAGTGAGATCTGATATCTTTAGTAAAATCTTTTAGCTTGTGAGTAGCCCTCTGGAGGGCATCCTGACCATTCTCTTTGGTGAGGGACATGTCCCATATAGTCACTGCTTTCTCCCACTGGTAAGCCAGTTGATAAAGATTTTGATTGATACCTCTGATTCTAAGCAACAGTGAAGAACGTTGGCTAGGTTATGAAAAAGAGGAATTTATGGGAAAGATATGGAGGAGCTAAAGGAGCAAAGCTGAGTGAAGATTGCTACTGGGAAAAGTTCAGGACTAAGGGCAGCTCTGGGGTTCTGGGTGACAAGAAATAATTGTCAGTATTTGGAAGGCACTGCCCTAGGAGTGTGTACCCATCTGTCCTTGTAATCCTGTGCTGAAGACTGAAAGCTTGGGAGAGCATGTCTGATTGACCCAGCTTGAGTCAGGCACTCCATCACTGGGGGGGGGAAGAGAAGGGACATCTTAATTGACAGACCCTCAAGACTATACTGAATGGAGTCAGGTGATTTCCAGCAAAGGAAACTGGAGTTCAGTTACCAAAAGCAAAGAGAAAGAAAGAAAGAAAGAAAGAAAGAAAGAAAGAAGAAAAGAAAGAGAGAGAGGGAAGGAGAAAGGGAGGGAGGGAGGGAGGAAGGAAGGAAGGAACGAAGAAGGAAGGAAGGAAAAAAGAAAAAGAAAAAGAAAAAAAAAAAGAGAGTGGGAGTGGACACTGATGGCCAGAAAAAAATCATTGTCCATTACAATATTTTTTTTCTTTTTCCAAACTATGAAAATCCCGCCTTTCTTTCTCTGGGTGTTGGTTGAGGAGTTTAAGAGCCCGGTGGAATTTTAGGAGCTAAAATATAGTCAGAAACACATGTAGTGGGAGTGAAAAGACTTGGGAGTTTATCTTTCCCCCTTTTCTGATTTCCTCAGTCAGCCATTCTTTTCTGATTCCATCTTATAATTATCAATCATACACACTTGGAAATGTGAAAATAGAAGGGGGAAAATCATTGGGGAGAGATGATTTTTTTTTGTAAAAGAAATCTTTTCTTTTCTTTTTTTTTGAAACTTGACTTAGAATAATGGGATTTCTTCAATTTGCTATATGCAAAGTAACAGAGAGCTTAGTGTGTCCCAGAGATGGATTAGACAGATGTAGCACTTAACTATTAACATTTGTGAGGTTCATTCCCACCAGTGAGATTTGTGAGCAGCTTCCATGAGATGCTATGCAAAATCAGTTTAGTACTTTCCTCATTTGTCAGTGTGCCGTGAAACTGGTAAAATATAGAGGAAACAGAAAATTGGGCACATCTGTGAATTTGGTCGTGTCTTGATTATAGCAATGCAATTCCACATATGTGCATGTTTTCACAGGAGAACAGGTTTCTATTTGACTCCCAACTCCATCAATGCTCAGCTGATGTTTTATAGCTCCCTTGAGTTAAGCATGCCCTCCCTCTTCAGAGCCAAAACAGTAGCTTAGCTATAAGATTCACTGGCACCACTTCAGTATCTATTTTCTTAAATTATGGCAAATGGGGATTTGGGGCACACGTATGTCAACCCCACCTACATATTTCTTCTATAATAATGCTTGGCACATTTATACTACCTCTTAGCAGAGAGCCCCAAACACTAAACATTTATTCATTCTTACATTAAAAAGAGTTCAGGAGCTCTCATAACTCTCATTTACAGAGAAGTGAAGGTGTAAGGCCCGTAGCCCATGAAGGAACACATTACTTTAAGTATCAATCATCCCTTTCTCCTTCTCAAAACAAAGTGAGAAGTGCTTGAAGCCGAAACAATGTCAGTAGTGACATTAACATGATCAATATATTTGATATCAGAGGCTCTCACACTTGGGTGTGCATGAGGATCCTCAGAAATCTCGTCAAAATGTAGACTATGCATCTCCATCCCCAGAGATTCTGATCCTAAAAGTCTGGGGTGGGGTCCAGGCATACACACTTTTCACGAACACCCTCCCCCTGGTGATTTAGAGGACAAACCACTGAGGAACACTGATGAAAGAATCAAACTACAAGCTCATCAACTGGAAAATAGCAGCAGAGCTCAGAGGTGACTGTAAATCCTCATTTCAAAGCAGGCCTCTCCTTTTCAAACACCCCCCAACCCCACATAATTTGTCTATATTTGAAAAGTATTTCTGGAGTGCCAGCTGTTATTATCACCATAGCTTAGGAGTGCCCAGAAGGATAAATCATCTTAAAGAATAATGTCAAAACTAAAGCTTGACTCTAGTTTTCATTCATTTACATAATCAGTCAAAGGAACATGGCCTCAGTTTGTTCTGCCAGGACTTGGAACCATCTTGGTCATTCAGAAGAAGAAGAAGCCATTTCCAGAAACCATTTCCAGAAGCAGAATCCACATCCCTAGGGATTTTTCTCACATCCATCAAACTACTTCTCATGTGGCAAGTGAGCCTCCTAAAACACATATGGTCTGTCCCCATAGTTCCACTAAGGACTGTCATCACCCTGGTAATAATGACAACTAACTTTTATTATTGCTTTGCGCCAATAACTTGGTGCTCAGGATTGCATTTGTTACTCCCAATGATCTTATGAAGCAGATAGTGTTTTATACCCACTTTGTGGGTGAGGAAATGGAGATGGATTAAGGAACTAGCTCCACAGGCTAATAAGGCTGCTACATGATGCAGCCTTGATTCTAAACAAGTTTTGTTGGTCTCTGAGTCCCTGCACACAAATGACTGCTATCACATTGCCTCTTTTGGAAGAAGGATGGTGGGTTCCAAAGGCAGAGTTGTTCAGCTAACAAATCTTTGGGATGAGAAAGTAGGATATGATAGAATTAAGCCGTGCTTTTAGGCAGAGGGCTGTAATAGTCTTATTTCTCAGAATTCAGACTGTAAACGAGGGTTGCAGTACCTTACATACCATGTATTATTCTCCATGTAATTATACTGAGTAGAATACTTTCAGAGTAATTGTATACATAATCAAATATTGCACAAATCTAAATGCTTGAAAGCGCCTGCTAACCTTCCCCCACCCCAGCCCGAATGGCATCCTATGTACTAAACCATAGTTATAATTTTCCCCCTGGTTTCACTTGGATTTCCTTTAATAACGTTTGATTGTAATTAAAAATCAGTGTATATATGGAATAGATGAAGGAACCAAAATTATTCTCTTTTGTCTTTTAGAAAAGTGACAGTTATAAAAATGCTCAATATAATCAATTCACTTTTTCCCCCTATTGAACTAGCATTTTATCAACCACAAATATGCTTCTTCACATAAGACAGTCACTGCAGTTCTGTGGTAAATGCAGAGGACTGAAGTCATTGCCAAAGAAGCATCAAAGCTTTCAGAGCAGCTATTGATGTGCTCGGTTTGTAGCTCAAAGAAAAGAGCAGAGAGAAAGAACCCAATGGCAAAGATGGCTTTGGGCTATGCTTTTAAAATAGGTTTAATATAAAGGCTAAAATGGCAATAAGATACTCATATATAAAACAGATATCTGCCACTCAGTTCCAGAATCTCTCAATGTTCAGGCAGTGCTGATACTATTAGCATAGGATTGAAAAAAATAACATATCCTAGTAGCTAATTCTGACTGAATGGCGTCGTGTGGCAAGTCTGGACATCTTAAACGAGGCATTAGGATCCGTTATCTTTTCAGTCTCTTTGATACTAGGATCCATAATGCTGGAATGGTGAGGGGCTCTTGAATCGCCTTCCACTTTTCAGGTTGAAGTGACTAACAACCATCCAGGACTTGTCCTGGACATCCAGGGGACCTCTGGTCTGTTCTCAAGTAAACCTACTTATTGGTTTGGTAAATCACAGCCCTCGGTTTGGGAGGCATCAGTAGCAGCAATATTATTTGAGAAATTCTACTCTCCCCACAGCTGCGCAGAAATATCTGATGTGTGTCAGATCCTGGTGTGCAGTCACTCTGTCCTCCTTTTCCACCTACCCTGATGTTGCCACATGAGAGTGTGCAGGAAGTGTGGTGCGAATGGGCACCTGCCACCTGAGCCACGGCCTTTCTTGACAACCTTCTCTATGGTGGATAAGAATCTTATTTTCATCTCAGACAGCAGTACGCTGAAGACAGTAAGCCTGGGAGAGGTATAATAGTCTAATCTAAGTGCTGTCATTTATTAGCTTTGTGTCATTGAGCAAGTTACTTATCTTTCCAAGTCTCAGTTTTCTCATTAGAAAGTTGAGGTAAAACTCAGTCGTATAGGGTCATTGTAAGGAACAGAGCTAAATAAAAGGTGGATGGTGTCATTGTTGAGAAGGGATGGTAAAGAAGACCAGTGAGTTATACAGAGTCTAGCCCTCATTTCTTAAAGGATAGGACTCAGAGTGATTTTCAAAAGATGGAATGAGGGAAACAAGGCAACCTGCTATCCTGGCTGAGGGAAGATACCAGGGAATAAGCAGCTAACGATATTCTCTAATGACAATAAGATAGTGCCATGCTCGTGAAAGACCCAAAGTGATAGAACTCTCTAGATAGAGACTGGTAGAGGAAGCAGGGATTATGGTCCCACTGGGAGTTGCTGGAAGAGACACTTAGCTAAGATGGCTTCAACTCCTTAATGACTCTGAAAGTCCTTTCCGAACCTACTGGAAAGAGGATGGATACTGAGTATGGTGATAGGCAGTAGTGAACAAGAACTCTGTCCCTCAAAGGTAAGATGGTTTTGGAGTCAGGGGCAGTCTTTATGTGTGGATCTTCCTTGGGCTGGAAATAGAACAGATATACCCCAACAGGGTTGGTACTTTGTTGTTAGAACACATTTTCCCAGGGTCTCAGGCATGTAGGCTAAAAACCAGCATACATATAAGTGGAGGCATCTTATGTCCCGCATGTTTTCCACAGTGGATCCCATATTCTGCATCCTCTTTCCAGTCTCTGGAATCTCCTCCTGTTCAAACAAAATTGTGGGCTATGTTTTTTTAAACTTTTCCAGCAGTCAGGGTTTCAAGTACACAATTGTGATTATATATTTGGAAAAAACAAAACTGATTATGAGAAAACAGGAAGTAATAATTTTGTTGATGTTGTATTTTTACATTCCCTCATTTAAAAATATGGATTTTGGGACACCTGGGTGGGTCAATCAGTTGAGGATCTGACTCTTGATTTCAGCTCAGGTCCTGATCTCAAGGTTCATAAGATCTAGCCTGGCATCAGGCTCTGTGCTGACAGCATGAACCTACTTGGGATTCTCTCTCTCCCTCTCTGTCTCTCCCTCCCCTGCTCATGCACGACTGCTTTCTCTCTCTCTCAAAATAAATAACCTTTATTATTAAAAAATTATTAATGTTTATTTATTTTTGAGAGAGACAGAGCATGAGCAGTGGAGAGGCAGAGAGAGAGGGAGACATAGAATCTGAAGCAGGCTCCAGGCTCTGAGCTATCAGCACAGAGCTTGACATGGGGCTCAAACCAGCAAACTGCAAGATCATGACCTGAGCTGAAGTCGGATGTTTAACCAACTGAGTCACCCATGTGCCCCCTAAATAGATAAACTTTAAAAAAAATTACAAAATTAAAATGTATATTTTGTTTCATCATTTATGGAAAATTTTATCTTTTGAGTCCAAATAATATAGCTACAAGAACTGATGAGGGTGAGTGAAGCTCGCATACCTAAATATTTTCTTACATCCCTGAAAACCTTTCCTTAAATGGCAAGAACATCCCCATTAAAATAAATGCATGAAAATTACAAGTTTCTAAAAGAAGTCCAACTATATAGAGAAAATAATAAAAACCTAGAAGGTGATGATTTTTATGACACCATGGCCCATTACTACAGAAAATGTGATGAGGCAGGTTGAATAATATTGTGCTAATAGAAAAATTAGGTAGAATAAGGGTGGGAACTGAGAAAGGATAAAGGCCTTTCACAAATACCTTCCTTAATTAGAAAACGTAGCAGAGGGGAAAATAAAGTATGATATGGAAGTTAAAGGTAAATAGATTTCTGTCTGATCGGCTTGAAAATTATCCTTATCACCAAAAGGGTGTCTTCAAACTTGAAGTATAAAGATGATTACTTTTTACTCGAGTGTACATTTCTTATACAACACTTTGAGCTCCTCAGTCTTCACCATCTGTAGAACTCAATTTCCGTTTTCTAAAAAAATTGCTGACATCTGTTTAAACCCTAATATCTCTACAACCATGTAGAATGCTAACTCAAGTTTGGTGTCATGTTAAATCGTTTTAACTTTAAAATAATATTAAACTTATGGTTCTGTTTCAACTTTGCAATGATACTAGCCTTTAACCCTTCAGATGTTCAGAACTGCTCACTAAAGGAAAAATCTTGGACAGGAAAAAGAAGTCGAATGTGGGTCCTTCATTTCCACAAAATGCTCAGTTAGAGATTTTTCTAAAATGTACCAGGAATTTGGAGTCTTAGAATCAGATGACAGACTATTGAAGGCCAATGACTTGTCATCAAAGAGACAGTTCCTACTGACAATGGTGGCTAATTCCATGCCTATGTCAATCCAAGTCAAAATTATAGAATAGTAAAAATAACAGATTTATAAAGTGTTGAAAAAATTTAAAGCCTTTCCACATTCATGGTCTCCTGAAATTTTCAGAACAGTATTGGTAAACCCCACCTTTCTCTCCCTGTCCCTCCTCCAGAACTGAGGTTATTCTCCCAGGCACCAGGATTACTGCCTGCTGATGGTGCCTAGTGAGGCCAGAGGGAGCTGCCTTATACAATTCTGTGTTCTTTCCCCCAGAGCAGCTCATATCCAGTGACAATTTGGTCAGTAAGGGTGCAACACAGGCCCAGTCCCCTCACTTCAAACAACTCTGAAGAGCCTCAGATCCAGAGATCCCCCAGATTAGCTGGGGCTGTTTCACCACAGTTCAGTTTTTCCCTCTGCTCAGTCCTATTCTCTCCTTACCCTCTCCCCACACAGACTCTTCCTAGGAATACATCTGATGGAATTTCCATATGCAAATCCCCATCACAGAGTCTGCCTCCCTGAGAACCCAATTTAAGACCTTGGTGCTAGGTATAGTCCTGGAAAGTAATCTCTAAAATGAGATTTAGGAACCAGGTTATCTGCCAGCTAACTAGCAATGAGGTCCTCATTCCTGGTAACAGATGGAATGTGGACAGTCCCTGGCATGTTGTAGCAGTGCAGTTGTTACAATTTTCCCTGACAGTGAACCAAGATAAGGTACACAAGGAGACAAATGCACTGCCAAGTGCAACATCTCTCAGAGGTTTAGAAAAAGAAGTAATTTTAAAGACCATGGAATTAGGTTACTCTTGCTGAGTGTGATCAACACACTGAAGAAAGACAATAAAAAGTGAGGATGAAATAATCACCAATTTGAGGCACAGCGTAAATTCAGAGGGCCTTCTCAGAAGCATCTGAAATGACTATCACATTGCCTGCGGCCAGAGAGAAGAAAATGTGGGCGGATCAATCTCAGGACATAATTACCAGCATAGCTGAGAACCAGAGAAGGTGGAATGGTCTGCTCTCCAGCAAGTCAGCTATGTCAAGGTCAGAGTCTTGATTGGGAAGGAGTGGGACCCTGTGACCTGGAATGGGGACATCTGGGTGGATGCATTAAAGACCATTGAAACCCCAGGAGTCCTCGAACCCTCGGCTTATGCAAAAGTAGCCCACATCTCCCTCCTATAGGGCAGCACTCCCCTTGTCTGAAGATGAAGCAGAATCCTCTGTCTGGTAGGGAAACACACTGCTCCTGCCTTAGGATTCACCCCCAGCTCCACTCTGGCTGCTGACCACTAATTAAGGACATGCCCGAACACCACCTGACCAGGGATATACTTCTGGGCCTGCGGAGGGCGGAAGAAGCCTAGACACTGAAGGAGGTGCAGGACACATACAATATGCCATTTGTGCTCCCCAGCTCTGCAGTTCTGGGCTCTGAGAATCTAATGATCCTGGTTCCCAGAGGGAAAAAAGCCTCCAATGGGGCTTGCAGCAAGAATTCTTTTCATCTTGAAGCTACAGCTGCAACTTGGCCACTTTAATCTCTTTGTCCTAAAGGTAAAGAAGGAGTCACCATAGGGCAGATATAATTTACCCATCAGAATAAGTAGGGAAGCTGCTACACAAGGGAAGGATTCACGTGGTACCCGGATGATCCACTGGATCATCTCTTGGTACTCAGTTCCCCAAGTTTGAGTATAAATGGCCATCTGCAACAGCCATAGCCAGAAAGGCACCCAGGAGCTCAGGCCACTCAGGATAGTGAGCATCTGGGTCCCTCCACTATGTGAGCCACTTAGACCAGGCGAGATGCTAAAGGTAAAGAGAACCTAGAACATGTAGTAGAGTAGGGACGTGAGGACGATTTGTAGCCTTAGGACAAGCTGCAGTGGTAGGGGCTGCTGGTTCATCCACTGTCCCTCTGTTCTCAGTTTTCCCAGGAAGAGAAACAATCCAGAATCTTGGAGGAGCTATTTCCAGAGGGGCTGTACATATACATGAGTGGCTCAGGATGCATGTGATGGGTGTTGGGTGCTGACCAAACCCTTTCCTCTGGGAATCCTCTTAATCTCCCCTCTGCCAGCATTAGTGCCTGCTCATAGCTTCAGGTGAGTCCCTTCCAGGATTGCTGTCAGCTGAAGGGAGCTGCCTCTTCCGGGGCCAAGTTGCCTCTGTGGGAAGGGAGCTGTCTGCACACAGTTGCTGGTTGGTGTGCCCCTTTGTCTCAGTTACAGGACAACTCTGAAGAGCTTTATTCACTCGTCATAAGATTCCACCTGGAGGACCCACTAAGACTGCTGTTGAGATGCATGTCATCACAGTTAACTCCTCCCAGTCTGTCTCCTTGGGAGCCCAGTCTAAGATAAGAGGTTAGTATTATTTCCCCATGTTGGAGAGGTGGAAAACCAGGGCCTAGAAATGTTCTAGAATTGCCCAGGTCATGGAGCAGAGATGAGACTACACTGTGGTTGGCTCAGACTCCATGCCTCTGCTGTTTCCCCCTGTTCTGTTCTCCCTCTCAGTTCTCCCTCCCCGCTGCGGATCTGTCCCGTTGCCAGTGCTCATGCCCCAGCAGTGGGCAGGCTGGGCTGGACACACAGTGGTCAACCCTGTGTGGTGATCACAGCACATGGAGCCCACAGCTTCCGGCCATGCCAGCTGTGCCTGGCCTCAGTGGGAGGCAAACTGCCCTAATACGCCTGCATGTCTCTCAGCCCCTCTGTGAATCAGCTTATGGGATGGATAAAGATTCCTGAGAGATTAAATGAACAATACAGTGTTAATAATAATATGGACATTTATGTATTATTTTTCCCAAAGAGTATCATTCTTTTAATATGGATTCATCTAAAATGGTAGCATTTTTTTATTCCAAAACGTGCCAGAGGAAAATTGATGTGCAGAATTGTGCCGACATAAAATGTTTGGCAGCACACAGAATAGAGTCTCCCTCTCCCACCTACAAATGCAGTTCGCTGGTCTGGGGTCACTCGCAAGTGCAAGTGGGTGCACAGGGACCAGGTTTTAACACATAGCTTTTAATAATTTACAAGTGCAAAATAGGCTTTATATAGAAACCTAGTTTTTAAATACTGGGATTAAATATGTAAAATATGTTTTCACTGTTGTTCCAGATTCTCTAAGCATTTAAGAATCTCCATGTCTTCTAAAACATGCAAAAAGTGTAAACAACTCATTTTAATTCCTATCTTCTTTGAACAAATGAGGGATTCCTAAAGTACCATCCAGCTCAAAGTTCACTATGATCCAGCTTTCCCTTTTTAAGTAGATTTACACCTGATTTACATCCTATATTTTCCTTTGCTCAGTATCATCCTACTTCTCCATTTTATTCCCAGTTGATTTCGCATAAAACTTTGCTACTAGTTTAATGAGTAATTGGAATATGCAGGACTAGGAGCACCTGGGTGACTCAGTGGGTTAAGCCTCCGACTCTTGATTTCAGCTCAGGTCATGATCTCATGGTTTGTGAGATCAAGCCCCATACTGGGCTCTGCACTGATAGCATAGAGCCCATTTGGGATTCTCTCTCTCGGCCTCTCCTCTGTGTGTGTGTGTGTGTGTGTGTGTGTGTGTGTGTGTACACTCTCTCTCTCTCTCTCAAAATAAATAAATAAACTTAAAAAAAAAGAACATGTGGGCTAAAGCCGAGGTCTGAGCTAAAGGCTTTATTGAACTTGAGTCAAAATTTATGAGATATTAAGTTCACTTAATCATATATATGTGTTGAAAGATTAGAAGAGAATCTTTATCCTAAAATGATAAACTAAATGTCACAAGTCTGACCAAACATAGATACCCACATGCCTACACACACACACCTTCAAGGAATTTTAGCATTCAAAAGGCAGATGTGTTATCTCAAAGCAATGCATTTTAAAGGGTCATACTGTAAAGTATTAGGCAAAATAAGTCAGACTTTAAATCAATGGGATCGCTGAGGATCCTAGATATGAAAAATCTTTGGGCCCAGTTTTGTGGACATACCCACTCCTTTGTTGATTGCAGATATACTCAGAGGAATAAAAACTGATCAACTCCCTTGTGAATCGTTAAGTGGAGACCCCTGCCTACAGTCATTATTTCAACAGGCACAGTGAGAAGAGACTGAAAGGTGAGTGTACAGGTGAAACATACTTTTTACTTCCCAAATTAGAAAGAACTCTGAGAACACCTGGGTGGCTCAGTTGAGCTCCCAACTTCAGCTCAGGTGATGATCTCACAGTTTGTGAGTTCGAGCCCTGTGTTGGGCTCTGTGCGGACAGCTCAAAGCCTTGGAGCCTACTTCAGATTCTGTGTCTCCCCTTCTCTCTTCCCCTCCCCCCTCTTATAAATAAATATTAAAAAATTAAAAACAAGAAAGAACTCTGAATATAATTGTTACATTGCCTCAATCACTGTGGCCCTGTGGGCAGTGGCCATATCTGTTCTTCAGTGGACCTGCTGTGAAGACCTCAGATCTAAACCCACTTTTCCCATGGTGTAGTAAGAGGGAGTCCTTTGGGCTGTGGCTCTAATTCAACCTCCAGGTATGGAGAAAATCCTAGAACTTTTGGGCTGCTCTGATATAAAGTGAACCCATTCTTATGGATCCCTCAGCTATGTCAAGGAAAATACTCTTTTCAACCTTAGATATTACTCCCTCAAGGGCCTCAATCAATCTGGGCTACCATAAGAAAGTACCACAGATTGGGTGGCCTCAACAACATAAATTTGTTTTCTGACAGTTTTGGAGGCTAGGAGTCTGAAATCTAGTAACAGCAGGGTTGGTTTCTTCTGAGGCCACTCTCCTTGGCTTTGATGGCTGTCTTCTTGTGTCTTCACATGACCTTTCCTCTATGTGGGTCTGTATCCTAAACTCCTTTTCTTATAAGGGTACCATATTGAATGAGACCCCACCCTAATGATCCCATCTTTCCTTAGTTAGCTCTGTGAAGACCCAACCTTCAAATACAGTCGTATTCTGAGTTACTGGGAGCCAGGACTTCAATACATGAATTCAGCACCTTAGTCCATAATACCCCTGTTCTATGCTATTGCTCTTTGGGAGGCTTTTAGGTCCCAAGAACTTCTTTGTAGCAGCGGAAGCCTCCACAAGTCAGAAGATCTGGTTCCCTTTATGAGGTCCTAAGCTCCCACCTTTCATAGCTTTTTTTTAACACTGATTGTAAAATGGCTGTTTTATCAATGGAAGCTATTGTTTTGCAATTCAAGTCTGTGTCCTCAATATAGCATGACAGATTTCAAAACAGTTTTGGAAAAGAACTTACATATTATTCAACAATTGTTATTGGCTATACATCAAAGAATAAAATAGATGCATTCCTTTCCTCTATGAGCCTTACAGTCTAAGGGGGAGGGGGGGACTGATACCAAGGAAGCAAGACATAAATGAATATTTAATTACAAACTGTGATAAATACCATCTAGGCAAAGAGCTTTGCCATAGCTTCTCCTCCCATTGTGCTGTGTATATTATGAGAGAGAATAACAGGTTGGGGTACCACGTGTACCTAGGGCAGAGAAAGACACTGAGAGCTGAGTAATAAGCAGAAGGGAGAACATTCCAAACAAAGAAACACCATGGAGGAAGTCACTGAGGTCATGAAGTACAACAGAAACATAGGAAGGTGTTGCAGAAATGCAGTCAACAGGGACACAGGGCTCGTGACATGGCTCAGGTCGCAGGCAACAGCTCTGTAATCTACCAAACGAAGTGGACTTTCACCTGAGTGCCTTGGAATGTTTCAGGATGAACTGGCACAGTCTGCCTGATGTTGTAAGATCATTCCAGTTGCCATATAGAAAATGGGTTGGGGGCAAAAATGGGAAAAAAGGAGATGGATTTGAGATATATTTTGGAGGGAGGAAGGACAGGAATGGGTGACTTTTCAAGTGAATGTGAATGTAAAAGGGATTGCTGATGGAGAGGAATGGATTCAAGAATGACACCAGGTTTCTAGTATGAGCAACTTTGGGATGGGAGGGGTGGTTCTACCCAAGGCTGTATAGGAGAAGACAGCTCAAGAAACAGTGCATTCCAAAAGAGGGATTCCGACAATGCAGGCACAAATGATCCTGTCAAGGAAAAGATAGACACTTTGTAAACCAACTTGATGGCACAAGGAAGACTTTGATGATCTCAGGAATGAAAGAGAAGTATAAAAAAGATAAAAACAGAATATTTGACATATTGACTATGACACTGAGTATTGTCATATATTGACAATATATGAACACTGTCAGTACTCAATACAAATCCCCTCAGATTCCCTTTTCAGTTTCTGTGAGCTTTTGATTCTAGCACCTGTAGCTACCTATCTTCAAAAGCTTGCCCTTTAACTACTGAATTTAATCTTGAACCACTAAAGACTGCCCATGAACTAGTGTGTGTGCACATATGTGCGTGTGTGCACACACACACACTCCCATGCAGAGAACCAGAGCGAGCTGGCACTTTATGCTCCCCCCATATACTCACAATTCACCCCGTCTTCCCACCTGTACCCCTAGTTAAGACTGACCAGTGCAGGATTATGAAAACCTAGTTCCCTTACTTTGGCTGGGGACAAACACAGACCAATCAGGCTGAGGCTGGGCCTCTGCTTGAATTACATCCTTGCTTGACTTCTTTCCCTTTGCTGTCTTACATCCTTCACTCCCTCATTGGATTTTCCTGGGGTCACTTCATGAATAAATCCCTTGCATACACATCCTTGTGTCAGGGGCCGATTCTGACAAAACCTGTCCTGAGACATTTCCCAATGATTTATATACAATAGACTGATAGGAATTAGAATAACAGATTCAGGAAAGCCAAAATCCTTAAGGAACTGAGACTTGCAAAAAAAAGGGGAGAAACCACACACACAATAGAACACAAGAAACAACTATTCAAGCTATGTTTGCAAAAGAGGAGGAAACAAGGAAAAGCTAGGACATTTCAAAATATAAAAGGTGGCATATAAGAAGCAGAACTTCTCAACCCCAGTGTTGACTCCATCTGGTCTATTAAGGAAAATAATTTTCCTCAAACTGGCAAGAGTAGTGCGAGCTTGGTTAAGAAAATAGGGAAGGTGATATATCCTAGAGCAAAACCTACTGATTTCACATCTCAAAGCCCAGGCAAGTCACAGCCAGAACTTTAAATAACATTTCATGGTGTGATCTCATAAACACCTGTGGATTTTTGAGAAATCATGGTGAAAGGGGAGAATTGCTTAAAGAATAGAGCTGGAAAAACATGTTCTTGATTTTCAGAGACGGGGAAAATGTAGATCGGTAAATTTGATTATTAATTATTTCCAAGTTTCAAGAACGGGCCATCAAAGAGAAATATTTAGGAAAGGATACAGTGATTACTAGGTGCTAACTTAGGATCACTAAGAACCTCACGACAAAGGACCTTTTATTTTTTATTGGGTTATTAGTGAAGTATTCTCAACATAATGGGCATTATTAGTAAGGCATCTGATAAAGCCACACATGATTGCCTTGTGGAGAAGATGAGGGAGTGTCACCTTGATGACTGCAGAGTGTGGTTAGAGATAGTATTGACTGATGGGTTGAAGTCAGCCCAAACGACAGGTTTTGGGGAAGGTACTACTGGGAACTTTATTTTTGTCAGTGATCTAGATGGCTAGCATAATTTCCTGAGCTTTGGCCTTTTCCATTCTTGAATTTCCACCAAACCCATTTTCCTATTTCCCACATCTTGGTTCTTCCCTATACCTACTATATATCAGCTTCCTTCTCCCCTGGGCCTACTGCCTTGGGTGACATTCACATGCACTATTGCATCAGGCTTTGGTCTTCTATTACTTCTGACCTACCAGTATACTACCTTTGGAATAATTCAACCTTCCCTTTTCTTTCATAAGGATCCCAGGCTACTGAGAAATATTGAAGAAAATTGCAAACCTATAGCTTCCAATTCCAACCATCTATCCTTAGAGTAGTTTCTGCTTCATAAGCATTCTAAACCATGTCAATAATATCCATTACTGAGACTGAAATCCTGAGAGCTCTCTTGACCTCTGTTTTCTAACTCTTTATATTTAATCAGGTCACATAATCTTGCTGATTCTACCTTCTAAAAATTCCCACTTCTGTCCCTTCCTCTTCTCTCCCGTTGCCCTTGCTGTAGTACTCCAGTCCTTGTTTACTCTTACCTGAATTTTGCAATAGCTCCCTTACTGGCCTGACTCCAGTGTTCTTCCCTTCAACCCATCATCCTTGTTGCTGACAGAGATGTTCTTCTAACACAGACATGTGGTCAGGTTATTCTCCTTGCTTGAAAATCCCCTGAGGCCTAAAGGGCAAGTGCAGTCTCCTTAATGGGATAAATGCTGGCCATCATAAGCAGACTCCACCCTATCTCTCCAGCCTCATGTCTCGTGCTCCCCATCCCTACAGCTCTCTAGATGGTAAATTCTTTGAGGACAACTATCTTATTTATTTTTATATTTCTCTTACCTAACATAACACCAGCTACACAGTGAACTTTGTACACCAATGAACAACTTAAAGCATTAAAAAAAAAAGATCAAATAAGTTTGGGATCTGAATGTTGTGAAAATAGTTCCAACATGGCAAAATAAAAACCAGAAAGATTTCAATATGCTCGACCTAAAACTAACCAAATTAGTTTTAATGGAAACCAATGATTCAAAATCCACCTCTCCAAGAATAAAATGAAGGAGGCCTGCTTTACTCTTACTTAAGATGAAGAAGACTCAGGGGTTGAGTTGAATTTCAAATGAGCAGTGGCCAGGAGACTGTTATAGCTAACAAAACTTGATGAAACCCTAAATTACATTACTAGAAGCAGAGTGGACCATATAAGAGAGGGTATAATTCCGTGGTGATTTGTATGGGTCAGACCACAACTCGGTTTCAGGGACACTACTGACAGGTGAGGCTCTGTAGAAAAAAAAAAAAAATGGCACTAACAAAGGTGAAGGGTCCAGAAAACATGTCAAGTGAGAAGGTACTAAAAACTTCAAGGGTTTAACCTAGCAAAGAGAAAACGTAAAGGGAAAATTCTGTTGTATCCTTGAATTTTTGGAGAGCTGATATGTGGAAGAGTGATTGATTATAACCTAGGTTCTTGAGGACAAAACTAGCTTGAATGAGATGAAATTGTAAGGCAGAGGACTTCAGCCCTGTATAATGAAGATGTTTCTATCAATGAGAGTTATTATAAAAATAAATGGGCTGTTGCCTGAGTTCCTTGAAAACTGGAAATGTTCAGGCAACAGTTGAGTGATGGTATGTCAGCAATATTAGAGAGGGAATTCTAGAAGGCCTCCAAGTTTTTTCTAACTTCAAGATTCTGCAATCCTGTGTTTTATTTTTAGTTAAGTTTTAAAGGAGCCCACTGAGGAAATCCGTTTGGAAACTTCCAGTAACAGTGTAAGGTAAAAATCCCAGGCCCCCAGCTAAATCTGTCTAAAAGGCAATTCTTAGCCTCCCTGGTGAAGGTCTGTGTTTTGTTTCTCGCTTTTGGGGGCCCTAAGCACCCTAGGGCTTGCTTGTGGTGGTAGAGGATGATAGATGTGATTAAGATCCTTGTGGCTAAGCTCAAGAGCAGAATTAATGAACAGCCCTACTAGAAATTTTTACAAGCCATGATCAGGAAGCAAAGGAAGAAAGGAAAATGTCCAAAATGGAACTTTCATTGGACACGAGAATTCCGCTGCTTTTTTCAAGTGTGTCGAGTGGGACTTGACCAAATAGAAGCAAACACTGGAGGAAGCTCCAAGGCCCAAGGTTTTGACTCCTCCAGGTCCCTCTCTGTGTCCTTGGCTGCTCTGTGCCTTATTTTCTCCAACAGATTGTAGAGATTAAGAGACATCACTGATGCCATTTGCCAGAGGCCTGGGATTCAGGAGTTAATGTCTGCAACGCATTTTGAGCTTGTTGGAAGAAAGGCGCTAGATAAATACAAAGTGTTGTTGTTATTATAGGGAAGAAAAAGTTAACTGTTAGCTCAGGGTCTATAATTAGGAAGCAAATATAGTGTCTGGTGGCTTTGATAATAGGATTTCTATGAAGATGTGGCATGCAGTAAGCCTGTTGACTGAAATGTTATAAATGACATGATTTTTGCCATCCTAGTCAGAATCCTTTACATTTTAGTGTTTGGTTTTGCCTTCCTGCCCCTCCCCCACACCCTATTTTTAGGTAAACTCTAAGAAGGCAAGTGTCAAATTAACAGCTCTGAAACTAATAAACATAGCAATTCATGGAGAAATTATGGTCCTGAAAGAATCAGGACTTGCTTCCTTCTTGCCGAAGCCAAATCCTGAAGATGTGGAGCTGAACGTCGAGGAGACCTAAGCTCACTCAGATCCTGGATTCTCCTGCTCTCTGTTGCCTTCCATTTGCAATCACAGGGCCCTCGGGAAGGCCTAGTCCTGCTGCTCAGAAAAGAGGCCTTGGGAATTCTTTTAAGAGAAGCATAAATCTGAGTTCGGGTCTTGGAAAGTAAGTAAAGAAGGAAATAGTTTTAAAATATTTTAATGTGTTTATCTGCATATTTTCGGTCTACCCATAATGTTCTGAGAATTTAAATGGTTTAAGAAAATCACTTCTTAAAATAAGAAATATTGTTTTTTGTGGAATGGTTAGCCACGCAGACTCCTCTGACTTTTTCTGGTATCAATTCGCTCAGTGATTTTTACCTGTATTTGCCTCAACATCTGCCCTTTAAAGTTGTCACAAATGATTACCATTCTCATCGATGTTGCGGGAGGAAGAGGTTGAGGCAGAATTCATAGGCACGCAGGTAAGTTTTCACCTCTGGCCTGGGATAGACCAGCCAGCTTAGGACTTCCTGCAAGTCGTGAAACCAGTGTGTCTCCATTTCCTCATAATTCAAAAGTATTAAGTGATTTAAATTAGATAAATCACTTAAAAGTATTAAGTGATTTAAATTAGAAATTTCATTTTCATAGAAATGAAACATTAAATAATTTAAGTGAAGCAAACATTATAGACTTTTCCTGTTTTAGAATCTTTTATTATTATTTCAGTGTCTTTTCTACAGTGAACACATACAATTACACCTTTTAGTGTTGATTTTCTTGTTCCATTTTTTCAGGTTTTGTTTTTCTAATTTTGCTATGGGGACTAATTTGTTCCAAGGAACTTGGTGCTATAGCTCTAACTTGAATGTACCTCTTACATTTTTAGAATACAGAAGCTTCAAGTGTGTGTGTGTGTGTGTGTGTGTGTGTGTGTGTGTTTATTTCGTGGATTATGACTCTCTTTTTTTAGGTGTGTTTTATGGTGTAGCTACTGGCTTGCTACTTTTATCCCATGGGTTTGGATTATTTTTTAATGTCAGCATTTTTTTCTCTTATTGCTACAAATACATTAAAATAAAAATATGCAAAATAGAGATCTATATTTTTCACATTCCTCTTGTCAGCTGAGTTTGTAGGAATTTGGTACAATGCATTGATTTAGCAGTTACACTGAGCCAGGCAGTGCTCATGGTGTCCTGGTGGGTGAGGGGTGCCTTGGTGGGTGCCGCACAGGGGTAGATGGAAGTGAGATACTGTGGAAGTAAGATAAAGTCTCTAATTACTCCAGGTTCTTGGCATCCCAAGGGTGTGCTTAATGCTTTCAGAGGTGTTACGACTTAATTAGTGTTTATTTAAATGTATTAAAGTTTGCTTTGCTGTAAACCCAGTCCACACTACCCGAAAACACACTTAGTGCTCCTTTACACTTTCAAAACAGGACTACTGATTTTTTTTTTAATGTCAAATTCCGGTTTCCTCAGAAGCAGGTATCAAAAGCTTGGGCCAATGGGGAATCATCAAGATTTATTCCTTCCTTCATGTCTCTGCAAAGTAGCCTTTGAAATGCACTTGAAAGACCATTGCACCAAGTTAGGGACATCCAGGAGAGATGGTTGTGCAGCCCTAAGCACTCTGGCCAGAGGAGAGTGAGGACCGAGAGTTAAGGAGCTGGCTGGAAAGTGCTTCTGAGAAACAGAGGGGGACACAGGGGCGTGTGAGAGAGCAAGTGGGGTTGCGACGTCCTGGAGGGTCGTGTGGGGGCCTTGGGCGGCGCGCTGTGGGAGGCGCCCAGGCTGTCCCTGCCCTCTGTCCCCGCAGCCCCGCTCCGAAGGGGAGGGGCTCGGCAGAGTCCCGGCTGGGTAAGCCCCTCGGGGAGTTCGCTGTGGTCACCTCCCACGTCCTCCAACTCCCTGACACATCTGCTTTCCTGAGTGACAAATTAAAACGTCTGAAGCGGCTGGAGCCCGCTGCCGCCAGCACACATGGCCAACATGTGAAGCTGCGGTATTCCCGAGTTTTGACGCATTCCATCCAGGACACAGGGACAGCAGTGTTTAGCAGTTGACACAAGAGGGGTTTCTACTGACTGCCAGACAGCTAAAAAGCTGCAAGAAATCTTTTGTGGGTTCCCTGAGCGCTTTGAATTCTTCTAGCCAGCCTGACAGCTCTCCAATAGCACTCTGGAAAAGACTGCAATGTTCTTATAGCGCTGGGCTAGCCGGCCTTCTGGGGGTGAGTAGGACCCCAGGAAAACTCAAGGGGTGGGTGAGGGCCAGCCAGCAAATGCCCTCTCCCGCCTCTCTGCAGAGCAGCGCACAAACACCCGCAGACGCGATCCGCATCCTTCCGTCGCCGAGTCAGGGGGAGAAAGCAGCCGCAGGATCTCAAGTGGATCTTAACTTTCTCTGCCCCCCACTCCTAACCCACCTCTCCGCCCCAGCCCCCTCTGCCCCTGCAGGGTTTGTGTTCAACGTCAAATTAAGTGTTCATGACAGCTAACCACAAGTTATTAAATGTGATTCACTGCTACATTGCTGGGCCTTCACCGGTGGTACAGAATAACCACTTAGACAAACCATTTGATTCATGGCATTGATACAAAGAGTCTTTCAGAAGGAGAGAGGCCTTCTTGGGCCTTTAGCTGAAAATTGTTTTATTTCCGTTATTCTCTTAAACAGGTCAGTGAGCTGAATTAAACCCCAAATCCTTTCTAACTGCTTAGCTGTGAAGTCTTTAAGATACTACAGAGCTTGTGAGAAGTGGCTGCAGATTGCCAAGTCAGCAGAAATTTAAGAAATCAGTGTCAAAAATGAACTTATGTTTGACAAGTGAGACAAACGATCTGCAGCCAGTGTGAAGGGTGGCAATCTCTTAGTGTTTAGTGCGCTTCATAATTAGGTTTCCTGTCATAGAACAGCATTATTATTTTTGAATAAGCCCCTGCTGTGAATGGAGAATGGATGAAATAGTAACTGTTGCTTTTTATTATTATTGTTATTTATTTATTTCTGAGAGAGAGAAAGACAGCGTGAGCAGGGGAGAGTCAGAGAAAGAGGGAGATACAGATTTCGAAGCAGGCTCCAGGCTCTGAGCTGTCAGCACAGAACCCAACGCAGGGACTGAACCCACAAACCTCAAGATAATGACTTGAGCCGAAGTCGGACACTCAACCGACTGAGCCACCCAGGCGCTCCTTTTTTTTTCATTCATATTTGCTTCATGTTTGGAAACAGTGGATAATGAAAGACCAGGGGTCTTTTTGGAACCAGACACCTCATTTCATGGTTTTCCTATCTCATCATTCAGAGCCAATGGGTGACATGTCGGCTCTTCACGAGTGTTACTATCCTCTTCAGGGTAAAGCATTAAATTTACTGGGGTGTTAGGTCCTCCTTGTGCTAAACTAACTGTACTTATGCATTTAGAAGGTGCTAAAATAGGAAGCTGAGTGGTCTTTCTGCCGAATTCACTGGACCACATATTCCCGATGATGCCTGGGGACAGTTCCTGATAAAAGCATAGTGTGGCCTGTGCTCGGTGTGGTTCTTGGGCTTCAGAGACTTGCCATCTGTTTATAATTGGCATCCAGATCTGATATATTAGAGAGGTATCCCAAACTTATTGAATTTAAAAGGGGGTACCAAGTTTGTGTGGGATAAATTCAGATCTAACTTGTCATCTCTCTGCCAAGAGCGTGTAATTCATTTTCTTATTACCAACATAGTCTATTAGAAAATAAGTTAGCTATGTAACAAATTGAAGTCTAAAAAAATATCCATATTAGGAAACCTAGTTCGATGATTAAATTAGGCAAGGATTACTTTGGCGTGAATAATTCCACAATCTGCTTTTCTGTCCTGAAAAATGAGTTTAGCAAGACATGGCTGCGCTTGTAATATTTAACAGCTTTATTTTCAGGGTTTTGAGTTATTTCCCTCTCTATCAGTCTTCCAAACATCTTGGTTTACTGTCACCTATTTCTGTTTCCTTTATGAAATATACAGAATTGGATTGAGTCAAATAAATGTCTCACCAAAGGGGTCAGACCCAGCTTGATAGATATATTAATATATTAATATATATTATTTGTTCATTTATTTAGTGTGTAATGAATGCTTCTTCAGCAAGAGATATCTTAGAGCATTTGTTATTAAGAGATATCTTAAGCATTTGTTTATTAAGATGTCGTTAAAAGTAACAGTAAAAATATAAGAGCACAATTCACCAAGATACATGGAGTTAAAGTAAAATCAAGTTTTTTGTTTAAACAAAGATCAAACCAGCAACCCTTTTGTTTCAGTTCTTAGTGAAAAATCTAAATGAATGATTCAGTTCTTCCAAATCCATTTTATATAGAATGGAGGGAAAGAATAGAATCTTTGGTGACTTGGTGTATTGCTAAGCCATGACTCCTACAAAAGAAAATTAAAGTTTCTTTTATTGCATTATGAATTTGCCCCTGAATCTATGCTGCCAGTGTTTTGTTGTTGCTATTTTTACTAAAACTGACCTGTTTCTTTGTCTTTTGACTCTTTTCCTCAAGTGTAAGGCAAAAAGTAAACCCTGGATAATGGAATGTTTGGATTACAGTTAATCAGTGTTTTAATGTAATTCAGTGAAAGATATGCCATCTGAAATATGAAGGTGGTCTTTGGTTGGAAAGCAGTTTTGCTAATATTAAAAAAATACAATGATAAAAGGCAAGGGAATTATTTAGATATTTTCATTTACTTGACATTATAAAGTGGTCACACTGATAGCTTGCTTTTAGCATAACTTTTTGCATACCTTCAAAAACCTGATATAGTCTACTCCATTGGTGGGATCAGAGAGAAGTTCCAAAGTTCATCAAAAAAACATTTTGCCACATGATACAAAGTAAATAAATCCCCAGAGTTCAAAATCATCTGATAATTAAAGGATGGGTATGGGAAGAGTAAAAGACTTAGAACATGAAATTTGCTGAATTTTACGATTCATGATAGATCCATTTGAATGTATAAGTAGATTTCAAAAGTCAGTACGTAACTAGGATGACAAATGTATTTGTCCTTTCTATACATATTGCCTTAACCCCTACTATGTGCCATTCTACCTACCAGATACCAGGATTCAATGGTAAGCAATGTAACTTTCATATACACTGTGACCTATGGTGAAGGAAACTGAGAAAAGCAGTTTCCCTAAAGTTTAGTAAATACTATTCATTCATTTCACCATTAATTACTTAATAGGGGCCTAGTGTGTACTAGGAAGGAAAAAGTGGAGCTTCTGGCAGAGCTTTTCCTCTGGAAGGGGGCAGGGAAGATGTACACAAGTCCTTGATAAAGGCTAAAAGTATAGGAGGAAGCAGTAAGGGTACAGGTAGAGCACATTGGATATACACGGAGTCAACAGAGAGCAGAAGAGTGCAGGGTGGTTCATGCAGAAGGAAGAAATGTGCAAGCAGTGTGAAATGGCGCTGGAGACATGGCAGCTAACACTATCGAGCATATATCGTGCACCAAGCATCTCACAGCAACCCCACCAAGGAGCTGCTATTGTGTATCCCCATTTTAGAGATAAGGGAGTCAAGGCTACAAGATCACACAGCTAGAAAGTGAGGAGCCAGGATACGAACCCAGCAATTTTGGCAGTGGAGCCTCCACTTTTAATTACTTTATGGGGCCAGAGATGGTTGGCACTAACAGTCTGGTCTTTAAAACCAGGACAACAGGGACAGGAAGCCATCGAAGCATTCACCTAGGGAAGGAAATACTCCCATTTGTCTTTTAGATGGATCATTCTGACAGCGATGTGGAGAATGGACTCAAAAGGAACCAAGTGAAGGTACTGTTTAGAGGTCCATGCAATAGTCCACTGAAGAGACTCTGGACGGAGGGGTGGGGAGGAGTGAGGAGAGGAGATAGAACCAAGATAGCTTAGTCACTGGCTGGTGGACATCATGGGGTGGAGCATCAAAAAGAATTCCTGTGTTTCCAATCTGGACAAGTGGATGGGTGTTCACGCTGCTGACCAAGCTGGGAACACAGAAAGTGTGTCAGGTTTGGGTGATATGTGATGGGTTCAGGTAGGTGGGACTTGTTGAGTTTGAGGTTCTTTTGAGTACAAGTGTTTATTATGTGGTGGAATCTCAGGAGAGAAGGCTGGGCTGGCTGTGTAGTTCAATCCTCTTCAGCACATAGAAATGGGGGAAACATTCAGATACAGTGACTGGTGCTGCTCCCCTCAGCTTCTCTCCGCGTTCCCTCTCAGTGATTATTTGAGTTTGCTGTCATCTACTTGTTTTCTTCCCGCATCCTTCCTCTCATTTTCCTTTTCTCACAAATAGAAGGTGAGAGCAAGGAAGTGGTCCCTTATCTGCTCCTTCAGATTTTCTGCCCATTTCTTTTTCCTCCTCTTCTTGATTCTCATTTTTAACGAAGAGTGACGTTATCTACCATTATTTCAAGCCACAGAGGCAGGGAACATTCTTATTCCTCCACACCATAACTAGTTACCTGTCACATCCTAAGAGTACACGCCCCCCCCCCCCCCCCCCCCCCCCCCCCCCCCCGGAAGACCTTCAGATTAGGGCCTGATGATTAGGTCCCTCTACCTTCTCCTTCTCCCATCTGAAGATTCTCTTAACTTGTTATCATATTCATCTTGCCAAACAGCAAAACAGGTGAATCCATTCTCTTGCATGAAGAAGCTCAGGAGTTCCCAGCAATGTTTGAAATGCAGCCCAAGATCCTTAAGGGAAGGAGAGAGGGGATCTATGGGTACTGAGGACCTGTCATGTGGCCACATGTTTTATGGACTGATTGAGCCAGTGTGTAGGAAAGAGATGGCATGCTCAGATCAGGACAAACGAAGGAGAGTTTATCTTCAAAGGAGTTATTTCACAGGTGTGGGTGTAGGGAAGAAAAACCATGAGAGAGAGTGCAGTAACTGGGGGAAAGGAGAGGAATCACAGAGGAATGTTCACAAATCCAGATGTTTCCATTTCTCTATTTTGTTAGCCATTTGTCTTTTATAAATGAAGAAACCGAAGTTAAATAATTTGCCCAATATCACACAGCTAATAAGTGGCAAAATCAGACCCAAGAGTCACACACAAATCCATCTACTCTTCAGCCTCTTCTATTTTTGCCTTGCTTTCTAACCTCCATGCTATGGCATATAAGACCTTTCATAATCTGATCCCTGACTAGCTTTCCATTTTCAACTTTCCTCTCTCCTTAATTCACCTCTAATTCTAAATCTTTCTTGAACACATCATGTCCCCGAGACTGTTACTTTGCACATGTTTTCTTCTCAGTATTTTCCACTTGGTCAATTTCCATTCACCCTTCAAATCCTGCATAAAGTATTTCCGCTCGAAATTATTTTTTGACATATTGAGTTAGCTATGTCAGGACTCTGTTCATTTATATATTGTAGTTCACATCACATTTTATTGTAATTTCCTGTGACTCATCTGCTTTGTCCCCTTGGCCCCCTTTCTCCTCATGTGTAAGGTTTCCTTTGTCATTCATCCATGTCTCCTTATACTTTGTCACGTACGGGGCTCAGAGTAGGTGTTTAATATCTGATTGCTCGATAGATATTGAATTAAAGAAGCTTTAAATTCCAAGGAAGAATAAAATAAGGGAAAAATCAAATCTACAAATTATTTTTGTCTACTATCACAAAATACATGAGATACTGTCAGCCAGTGTGGGTTAGCAGCCTTCTGGGATCTTTCTCCCCAGGCTGCCAGCTCCTCATTGCTGCTCTGTACTTCCATAGACGGTGCCCACAGGCAAGGAGAAGTTGTTCATAGCAAAAATTATCCACTGAGAAAAGAAAGCCAGATTTCTCTCTAAATCCCCTATAACTGAGTAATGTTATCAGAGAATATCCAAGTTTCTTCAACATCTATGTATAGGAAAATTCCTTGTTCTATTAGGTCTTCTACTGCATAAGTTTCTCTTTCTGCCGTCCCTAATTTGTTCCTAGATTTAGAAGTTTAAAATAAAGGGCTCAGTTGGTTAAGCATCTGACTCTTATTTCAGTTTAGGTCATGATCTCATGGTTCATGACTTTGAGCCCTGCATCAGGCTCTGTGCTGACAGTGCAGAGCCTGCTTGGGATTCTCTCTCCCTCTCTCTCTGCCCCTCCCCTGCTCAATCGTGTCCTCTCTTCCTCTCTCTCAAAATAAATAAACGAACATTAAGATAAAAGAGGTTTAAAGTAAAATCAGCTAAATGTTCTCTCCTCCCAGTCACCTCCAGATCACCCGAGATAATCATCTGTATTAGTATCCTGCTGCTGCTGTGAGAAACAACTGCACACTTAGTGACTTACAACCACACAGATCTGTTCTCTTGGACTCTGGATACCAGAGTCTAAAATACATGGTGTCAGCAGGGCTCTGTTACTTCTAGAGGCTTCAGAGGAGAATCCGTTTTCTGCCCCTTTGTGGCTTCTAGAAACTATCTGCATTCTTGCTTCACCGCAGCCTACCTCTTGTTTCCACTGTCACATCTGCTACTATCCACTCATCCTTCTGGTGCCTCTGATAAGGACCCTGTGGTTACACTGGACCTAGCTGGGTACTCCAGGATGACCTCCCCATCTCAAGAACCTTAACTTAATCACATCTGAAAAATCCCTTGTGCCATATAAAGTAGTATATTCATAGGTTTCTGGGGATTTGGACATGGGTACCTTCAGGGAGCCATTATTCAGCCTACAACAAAATCTTCACAGCTGGCCTTCCTTGAGTGATTGCTCTATGTTAGGCAAGCACTGTGCTAAGCACTTTGTACACATCACTTAACTTCCCTCCAGCCCTGAAAAGTTGTTTTCTTATCAACCCTATTTTGTAGATGAGGACACTGAGGGACAGAGATGTTGAATGCATCTGCTCAGTCCAGACAGTAGCCCAGCTTAATTTTCACCTTAACTATTGTACCATTTGCTCCCCAGGGCTGATACTGCCATTGATTATTTGTACCTTATAATTTGTATCATTTTACAAAATGACTTTTGCAGAAAGTCACCAGATAGCCATTCTCTTCCCTCCTTATCTCTTCCTAGCCAGCCTGTTCCCTCAAGTCTTCCAGACCTGGAAAAATATTTAACAGACACATTTACATTAACGTGCTGGGGGGTTAATCTGCTGCTCCTCACAGGAGTGAGTTAATGGAGTTTGGGAAGAAGGAAGAAAGAGGAAAAGCTGGGTAAGAAAAAAAAAAATGGAATGGGATAGCAGCTTAAGACTTGCTATAAATAATAGATGTATAACCTAGCATGGAAGAAACATATAGTTTGGCCTGAGGAGCTCAGAGGCCTTCAGCATGCAGTGAGAGAGGGTCCCAGCCCTGAGCCTGTTTCCTATCGGGACACTTTCCCCCTCTCCCTGCTCCACTGTGATCACAGGAGGCCTGCCTTGTCAGGTTCGGCAGTGACACGCATTGGTGAGAGATCACGGGTTAGAGGAAAGGAGAAGCCAAAGACATTTCTGCCCTCCCTGGGTCTATCCCTCACATCCACAGGTCCAAGATAAAGGTCAGATAGAGGTCCCTGTACCATAGGTCCCTATGCCTAAATGTTTAAGAGTTATACAGCAAGGTAACAGTTTGATAAATGAAACACACTTCTTCCTGCACACCGACTGCAGGTAACTGCATCAGTTACCCCCGCACACCGACTTGGAAGGCTACTTGGAAAATTGTTGGCCTCCAGGGCCATGGTGGTGTGTGTAGACTTGGCCCTAGTCTCCACCCCCTTGCACCACCCCCACCCATGCTTTGGCCAACCCTCTGGCCTGCCACTCACTTCTGTGACCCTCCATGCACACACATAGGTATCCCTGTCCGTGTGTCTGAGCTCCATCCCCTTCATCTGGAATAGTTGCCCTTGGCTTCACCTGTACCTCCCTGAAGCCCCAAACACTCTTCCCTCCATGGCAAGGGTGGGGACGGGAGCTCACGACTGGAGGACAGCACGCAGGCTCTAAAGCGCTCAAGTGCAGACCTTGCCCCGGCCTGGGAGCCTTGCTGTCCCCTCCCTTTCTGCCTCAGGTACTATCTCAGCTAGTTACTATCTCCTGCCTGGCTCACGCTTTACCTCCTCCTTTGTCCCTCTGACCTAGGAGAGTCCATGGCTTCTCACTGGTGTTGATCTCGGGTTTCCTAGCTGCCCCTTGTTGCAAAAGGAAAGTAACCAATCCACTGTGTAAAAGTCTTATTCTAAATGCTCAGAGAGGTCTCTATTTTACTGATTGGGCCCTAACTATTAAAACAGCAAGTATTTAAGGATTTTGCCTGGGGCCATTTGGGAACAGGGTCACATCTTGGTGCACTTCCCCCTTGCATGAATGAGTTGGAAACATTCACTGACTCCGACGGAGAAAAGTGTCTTCACTAAGAGAGGCCATAACTTTACATCAGCAGTGCTGACTTTCCAAGGGCCTTCCTCAGAAAAAGGGAACAAACTTCCCTGCTGAGGTAGTCCATCTGAAAGCTCAGGGAAAGAACCATCCTATTGCTACCATTACATTTCTTCTGGAGTTGACCTTGATAGTTATTTACAATAGAGTCACTTCTATATGCACACTAAGCTTTTGCAAAACTTTATGAAAACCAGACTTTGTACAGTGTTCTAAGTTTTGCTGCATCAAAAAGAAGTTTAAATATTTTTGTTTAATGTGGAAATATTTTTAGATGATGAAGATGATTAAGTGTTGAAAACGTAGCGATCTGTTTGGCACCAAGAGAAAAGAAATATGAAGAATTTTTAATAAAAATCTGACCACAATGGTGTTGGAACACAATCTGTCTGAAATACAAGACAGATACTTTATCCCACAGGCTAAGCTGACTTTACTAATAGTTTTGGACAGTTACAGGTGTAATTTTAGCTACCAAAGGGAACACAAATTGTGTTATAAGAATGCAATAGAAACAATGGGAAATGCAATTAAATTTTTAAAAGAAAAACCGAATATAAAGTTAGCAGAGCTAATACAAAGCATATTTCCATAGACTTTCACGAACAATGCATGTGGATCCAAGCTATTATGAAAATCAGATTTACTTGCCGGCCTTCTTATGCAAAGAGCATGAAGGTTGTTATAGCTAGCAGCTCTAGCTGTAAATATTACATAAACCTTGCACCTAATACAATTATTTTTTATGTGTTTTATTAAAAAAAATTAAATATATGAAGAAATACCCCCGCAATGAAATAGTTCTAATGGCTACTTATATAAAAAAAGCCTTCTATATAGTAAGTGAGGATGTCTCTCTTTTGTCTACGTGGCTTTAATTTACCATTGTAAGGCACAGCGTGTGTGGGGAAAATATGTGGAGAGAAGGCTTTTATGTGTTTTTCTGATTAAAAAAAAAATCAGTGCCACCAGTCCATGAGTGATCCTAAAATAACAAAGCAGTTGTGTGTGTGTGTGTGTGTGTGTGTGTGTGCACGCGTGCCTGTGTGCATGCTGAAAGGAAAACTTTTGGTAAGGAAACAGATTTAAGTTTCAAGTTTCCAAGGATCTATTTTAAATGACAGCAAGGAAAAAAATATTATAAAAGTGATGAAAAATATCCCAGCAGTATCCTTTCAGAAAGTCATTTAACTTCTGGTGGTTTACATTGTGCAATATAATTTCTACAGCCTTTGAAATATGTGGGCACCCTCACTGCTATTTGCGTTCCCAATACTCAGAATCAAATGCTCCATTAGGGCTCTGAGAAGACAGGAGTTTCCAGAAGAGTTTGGTAATTGCCCATTCATTACTCAAAAACAATGACAAGGAATCATTGTCTCCTGCCCTACGTAATTCTGGCATGTGGTCTGAGCCAGGCACAGGAAGAGGCAGGAGAGTTTCAACTCAGACGGCTTCTGCAGACCAGTTAACAGTATTGTGAATGGACTTAGGTCTTTGCCAACGGTCAAGTTGTTCCTCTCCTGTGTCAGGAGATTAAGACCTCTCTTCACACACTGAGACTTAGGTTCCTACACATGAGATGGAGGCCATGCCATGCCGATAAGAGGGCTACCACTACCTGCAGCAAGGAAAGAAGTAGCCACACACCTGTCCATCTGCTCTAAGTTTTCTATGGAGAGTGTCCTCTGCCCTCTGTAACTTGGGCATGTTTAATGCCAGTCAGTGCTCCCCCCAGGTATAACTAATACTATCAGTGGCATTCTTTGAGCATTGCCATGGAATTTGCAGACCCTTGTCCCACTAGAATCACCTTCTTGATGTCATTTCCACTTCAAACAAATTTTTTAATGTTTATTTTATTTTTTATTTCTGAGAGAGAGAGAGAGAGAGAGAGAGAGAGAGAGACAGCATGAGCAGGGGAGGGTCAGAGAGAGAGGGAGACACGGAATCTGAAATAGGCTCCAGGCTCTGAGCTAGCTGTCAGCACAGAGCCCGACGTGGGACTCGAACCCACGAACCGCGAGATCATGACCTGAGCCGAAGCTGGATGCTTAACTGACTGAGTCCTCCAGGTACCCCATGTCCTTTCCACTTTTAAATCTGAACTGTGTGCTCTGGGCCCAGTGGTATATAACAAAATAGTATATATTTTGAAGTACTTTTTGAGATACCTCTTAATATTTGTATCTTTGTGAGGGACAGTAGGATAACTCCCCATTTTATGGATGGTGAACCTGAGGCTTTCCCCAGGTAACTGGTGCCAGGAGGGAACCTAAATTTCTTAGTTCCCACCTCAAGACACTATTGTTTCTGTGCATTTGGCCTCTTGTCCCGTTTACCTTCTTGACTTTGTCTCTGCATGACAGTAAGGCTGTATCACTGGGTTAATAAAGAATACCTTTTTGCTTACTGTGTCTACAGGAAGAGTTTACCTGGGCCCTCTTAAGGAATTAAACTTCCATTTTATGTTAAATCCTAAATGTGAATTAATATAAGAACTGATTCCTGACCCCCACTCCTGGCCATATTTCTTTTCTCCTGGCTTTATATCTCAAGTTGGGTAGATGTACAAAGTGACGGTGAGAAAGGTGTTTTGTGGGAGTTATATTCTTCTCCATGTACTTCTAGGTTGTGATGTTTGAAACAGATTGTTAACATTGAGAATAAAACTTATTTAAATATTATAATTAGATTAAAATTTGGGGAGAACCAAATCCTCTGCTCTTTGAAAACTTTGTTTCCTAATCAGCTGCTTCTCCCAGAGTTTTAGCTCAGTGGGATAATTATTAATTACGTTCTTTCTGTAGTAGAAACCCTAGTGTGTACATGCAGAAGGGTACTGGGCCTTCTGTCTTGGATACTCAGGACACTTGCTAGGTGCTTTCTGATAATCACTGTGCTAAAGAAGAAATCGCCTGTGACAATTTGCTGAACGTTCAGGCTGCAGCCAGACAGCTTCAGCCCTTTAGCTTCTTGCTGTGAAGATCAGTAAAGACAGATGTACAAATGACCCAGGCATCCAACAGTTTGGGGATTCACAGGATGAACAAGGGCATCCCCCAAAACCCTGGTAGAATTTTACATGAATGATAATATCATACATTGTCATCCACCCAGATAAAATACCACTTGACCAAACTTCAAAGACCTAATAGAGGATAATATCTAAAGATCATACAAGGAAATAGAGTGCATATACATGCATACAATAACTCCAGCTTCGGAGACCTCATTGTTATACAGATTTATACTTATTGTGGACCAAATCAAAAGATCGTCAAAAACTCTGCAGCGAGGGGAAATAGGGTTAGCCTCCATGAAGACAGTGAGTCAGCCAGCCAGAAGGAGGTGCCTCTGTTTAAAACTTTCCCCACTCTGGATTCATTTCCTTAATCTTGTGCTTCTACTCAGGTTTGAATTTTTCCATGTTAAATCAGAAGGCAGAACATGCCTGTGATTGGTCTCATTGCAGAGTCCGAACAAAATTAAGTGCCAGTGTTAAATCGTGGATTGCTTCTTCACAGACCTTTGGCGGATGTTCCCTCACATTAACCTCTGTGCTCTGTGGGTCCCCAGTGACTGCTGGCTTCCAAAATCCTCTGCGTTCATGTGGCTCATTGGGAAATCCCACTGTTTTCCTGCCAAAGGGTTTGTTACCTAGGTTTAATTTCTCTTTGGAATGAAAAGTATAGTTAACTTGTTTCTGTGGGCTTTTTTAGAGCGATATGCAAAACCAAAGTTAGAGCAACGGAAAACAAACATTTAAGAAAGCACATAATTAGGGGGATGCGAACTCAAACGGGGAGGCTGATTTCATAAAGGGATGAGGACTGTGTGTGGTCACAGAAGAGGAAAAGAGTGTGTGCATGATTCCTCTGCTTTTGGGGAACCGCCTTCCTTCAAAGTGGAGGCCAGGGAGCTGGAAAGCTTTACAAAAACCTACAAATGGATAAAAGTCATCAACCTACATGGATCTGATTAATAATCGAAGGCGTAATTATTTCTCAGTTGCAAAGTGTCTGCTTATCCACAGGCCTTATAATGGTGGCCAAATACAGAGATGCCAAGTCATTTCTTAGGAACTTTTCACCGAAGGGTTTACACTGCGATGTTTTCTTCCGAGGCTGAAGAACATTGTTATACAACCACAGGAGCGAGTGAGGAAAACGAACGTGTAGCACGGTCCTTCTCGGAGAGGAAGAGGCGAGAAAATTTAATAAAATAAAACATACCCACTCCCCAAAACAACGGGCCGTACTGTTGCTCGGAAGAAAGATGAGAAGAACCACAGTTCTTATAAAAACCAATATGGTGCTGAATTTGAGGGGTACAATGAGGAAAGTTACTGCTGCGATATGGGTGGGTTTCTTTTCTCTCTTTCTAGGTGGCAAAGGCAGCCGTCATTTGAATGCCATCGAACAGCTTTTCAGCTAACACAAAAGAGCAGACGGCTCCACTTATTTCTGAAATTAGATGCAATCATATCTGTGAATCACGCAGCAGCAAAGCACCGTAATCTGCATTACAATACATTATCCTGCCCCGCTCCCTAACTGCAGTCTAGCGCCGCAACAGAGACACTTTGCCGTGACCTGCGCTGTGTCTGCCAAAAGCACCAAGCCATGCTAAGGCAGTAAAGCGACAAAGAAGAACCGCTTTCTGCTGCGAAAAAAGAGCAAATTATAACAAGAGTCAAGTCTTAGCTAATGCAAGACTAGCATCTTCTTGTTCACAGTTTGCATAATTAGATATCATGAATAGGTTTTTTTATTGTTCTAAAAATACTCCTGCTTTGTTTAAATCAGCTATTTCGTTAACAGCATGACTTTGCTACCAGAATTAGTGAGGTAGTTAGGGCAGCGGCGGAGATAAGGTACTTTTAGTTAACACTTAGGAAAAAAAATAAAAAATCTCTTTATAGACTATTTCCTCCCCTCTCTCCTAACAATTGTCAAAAGAGGCCTAGGTGTCCAACACCATCTCTCCAGAGAGGTGGCCCACTGGAATGGCAGTGTGAATTGGATCAGGAGTTTGAGGGCCACAGGGACCCCAGGGTCCTAGTACCTGCTGAAACTAACTTTTATAACTTTCCTAAAATAAGACATTCAGAACCACTGCCAACATCCTCACAAATTAAAATCCTTAATGTGGTGTGGCCCTGGGCAGTATGCTTGTACTCCAGAGACTTACACCACCAAGTTTAGATGCAAAGGGAGAAATAAAATACTTCCTTGGCTTTACTGGTCTGAACTATACTTCCATATCCCCCCCACAGATGATGGGAGAAATGGGGGACACACTGCTTGACTTCCTAATCTCTCAGCACTTTTCTGTTCTCCTTCTCATTCACTCATAGTGGATATGTTATAAAAGAGCATCTTTCTTTCAGAGGAAGAAGCAGGCATCAGGCCCTTAGGAACGAGACAAGTCATTAAAACATTTTGTTTCTCCCCTTTTACTACCTTGGCTTGGGGGCTTGAACAGCTGAGGATCTGTACGTGACAACGGCCAGTCCATGGGTCTGTCTTGGTGTCATACACTGATGGGACCTCAAAAAGGAGAAGCCATGATGAAACTCCATGTTCAATTTTTCCACATCCCCAGAAGCCCAGGAACTAGTCATAGAACGCTGGGGGAAGCAGCACCACCCTTGTCCCACAACCGTAACCATGGTGGCACTCCATCAACACACTCGCTAGAGGAGACATTTGCAGTTACTGTCTCTGGGTCCTCTTAGGACCTAAGGCTCTGAACGCCCTATTCGAAAAACACCCTAAATGGCATCCAAAGGCTTATGCTATTCTTGATTGTGCCTTATGATGCACTTTTAATCTTTGTTGTTTTTGATTTGCATTAATGATCCATAGGCTTCAGGTGACTAAAACAAAGAAAATGGCACCAAAGCTTTTATTTTATTTTAGCTTTTAGTTTATGCATTAAATAAAATGCACTTCCCTACAATTCTTACCTTATATAGAAGTTTATTATTAGTGAGGTTTTTCAGACCTGGGCATTGTTTTTTTTGTAAGGGAAATAATTATAGCCCTTGTAACAAAACTGTGATAAAAGGTATATCATGACAATTTCGATTTCTGCTAGAAAAAATTAATGAGCCCTCAAAGCCTCCTGGCTGTGGTTTCCATGTTACTGTAGCCTGAAAGCTCAAGAAAATGTACACCTCTTCCTTCCACCTTCTTAAATCATGGGAACAAAAGGAATACCATCCTAGATCAGACTTTCCATTCACCTCCGGTAGAAGGGGTGTCAGAAGCTATTGGCATCCTCATGAGCTCACAGAAAAAAATTAAAAAGATGTTCCAAGGTAGCCCCACCTGCCCTTCAAAACCAACCAGAAATTGACACCTGTAATCCCATCTAAACTCTGAATAATCTGATTTTTCGAATATGTGAGCTAACAACGTTTTTAAAAATATAATGAAATCTGAACTCCTTTTTACTTGGTCTAAAACTATTTTTCTCCATAGATCTGGCAATCCGAGTTTAGATAGATTGGTATTGACACCTTTTATTATTTAACTTTGATCAGCTTTGATGTTTCCAGAGAGAAATGTGTTACTTTTACAGTCTAATCTCAGCGAGAAAGCCCTTAAAACCCAGGATCATTTTTCCATATTCCTCTATGGATAAATGTACAGTCTGTGCTGTATTTCTTGAGATGCAGTGACCAGAACTGCATGTTGCACCCCAGGTGGGAATAAACCCTATTGTTGTACAAGGGTAACCTAACACCTGCTGACAGCTTCCAGCTTCTCCCTGAACCTAAGTAAGGTTATCCTTCATGTCTCTAATGAAAGTCAGTTAAAAAACAAACAAACAAACAAACAGGCTTCAGACCTCTGAAGATAAAAATTTGAACATATTCAAATTTTAAAAATATATTCATATACTCCACTGAAATAAGCCATAATTATTTAGGAATACCAGTTTTAATCAGTAATATGAGATACAGAGCAAATCTAGCATTTGTGAATTCTTTCCAGGGAAATTTTAAAATTTTACTTATTAAAACTTAAAGGTAGAATTTTCCAAAGTGTTAGACTTTGTTGAAGCATGAATCCCGACAGAGTTTAATTTAATTGTACATAAGCTCTAGGATTAGTTTGGGGCATATTACAAAGTACCCGATGATCTCTGTTTTTTTATTCAAGGCTTGGTACATCTGTTACTGATTTCTGGTGCCAGGAAAGGTGACAGCAATCTGAGTTGGGGATAGAAGGGGTGTGTGCCTAGATTGGAATAATTCTGTATTGATGTGTTCAAGGGGGGAAATAAAGTTCCATCAGACAGGCACTGATGTGGCGCAAACTCCTGCTTCCACCCACTCCTTTCTCCAAGGCCACTGCCAGCTCACCCTGCATTTCTCAAGTTGATTATAAGTGAAGCTTTGACAAGGGGGCATTCTGGGTATCAGACGACCACATTATAATTCTACTGAAAAGTGTTCTTATTGTTTCTAAATTACTGGTTACAGTGAGCAGCCCTGGTGACTTGAGGGGAGGAAGCATTTTGAACAAACACATTTAGCCTTGAAGCTGGTCTTTGTAAAAGGGGAAGAGTGACAGAGTTCACCTGTGTACTTCAATATGCAAAGTGGCTCTGCCATGGAAGAAATGGGCCCCGTTAAGTTGCTTAATTGCAGATATTATACATGTCAGGAATAACTGTGTTGCCCAAACTGAATTTTCACCTCATAGAGACACATAGCACACTTTTACTACAGCCCAAAAAGCCAACGGAAGCCATCTCTTCTCTTTTTTGTTAGATTTTTCTCACCTAAAGGTCAAGGTATAGGCTCTCTGTTTCCAATAGCTGGGGGCTCCATTATGGTAAATTTCCTTGGAGTAAAGGCAAGAAAAGAATTTTGTCCCTTCAAATATCGATGTTGTTTTCCCAGAGAGAGTTTGGTGAATACAATGCGACTCAAGGACTCAAGGATGTTAAGGTTGCACCGAGAGTCCTCTACAGAGTGGATATTTTGTATGTTACATGCGTGCTGCCCGAGGGCCCTGTATTCCGGAGGAGTCTATGTAATCAGCACCTTGCTTATTTTCTTCAATTTGCTTGCCTGGTTCCAAGACCTTCTTTAATTCCTCAGGATCTTTGAATTCTGTTTACTGAAGTGTAGACATAAATCACAAAGGCAAGTGATACCTCTTAGAAACAAGGGACGTTATCTGGATTACAGCAGGTTCTGAATAATAATGGATTTAAGCAGCAAAACCAGAACGTTGTCCACTGTGGGTACCATTCCCAGCAGGTCTGGCCATGCCCCCCGGAAAAGACCAAAATGTCAGTTTCACTACACTATTGTGGTCGCTGTGTAATAAGAGAGGATAATAGCTAGGTTTTTTTGGTTTCAAACAACTGATTTATGATGCAAAACTGCTGAACATTTCTGGTAAAGGAATGCATTGTTCTTTTTTATTTCTCTCTAAAGTCGAGACCTTGAATATTTGACTAGAAATATCGAGGCCCATCTTGCATTCTAGATGGTATTGCTGCTTCATTCCTTTAAAAAAGTGGCGGATAACTTCTGTCTCCATTCCCCTCACCTTATTCCCCGCTTTGTCCTACCGCAATCTGAACCCCTCACATAACATCTTTTCGGTGAGTTTGGGTACCACAGATGAAAACAGAGCTTTTTCTATTTGCTCCGAACATGAAGAACCCTAAATCAGCTGTTTTGAATTGAAGGTTGAATTTCTTTCATGTTTGAGAGATCAGAGCATCGAGGATTATATGTATAAAAGCTTAAAGAACTAAGTAAGATTTGCAAATGTTGGTATGTGGTCATTATGTCACATACGTATATATGTTGGGAGTGGAATGGAAGGAAACAGGGAAGAGTGTAGACCTTGGGGCAGAAGGTGAATGACACTAAGGAAAACAGCTGCTTGGAGGGATGAATGTATGTAAGGTATGCAGAACTAAGCGGCCGAGGTGGCTTGAAAACTGCAGCCACACCTGCCTGTCTCGGGTGCCCTAGCCAGGCTTTCAGTGAGTAGCTTAATCCACTCATTTAAATAGGCTTCCGTGGCCTCTCTCCAGAGAGGTCCAATTGGACTGTTAAGTGAAGATGGTAAGGCTGCCCTGAAGCCATAGGAATGACACTGGGGTCTGACACTAAAGACCAGATTCTGGTCCCAGCTCTTCCACCAGCCAATTGGAGGAATTCTCAGGTTTTTGGGGCTTTTGTTTCTTCTTCTGGAAAAATGAGAATCTGGGCCCAAATAATGTCAAAAATTCTCACTCAGCTGTAAGAATCTAAGAGCTTCTGTATTTCTTGGCTGCTTTGAAGAGGCTGTACAAGCCAGAGAGAGGAAGACTCCTGGCAGCTGGAATTAAACAGGCCTGTAGCTGAACTCAGTCCCAACATTTGAACATTGACTGGGGCCGAGGCGCAGAGGTGGAGCCCAGGGATATTTTGCTACCTCTTATGAAAATACTAGAGCCACAGGACAAGAATTTAAATAGCACCTGCTCACATGTGAACATGCACACATGTAGCCACATGTCCTCTTTGACCGTAGATCTTTAAACATGAGTTGTATTAATTAGTCATGTTAATTTTTCAAAAAACATTCTCAGAGAAATTAAAATTAGAGAGCGGTGTACCACAAGAGGACCAAATTCAGCCTCAGAGCTCCCCAGCATCTACTGTTTTGGCCAAGTGATTGAATCTGGCTGACCTCAGTGTTCTCAACTAAACGATGGAGTCAGTACCTATGTTGTAGGTGCTTTGTTAGAATTAAACAAGATTGTATATTCAAAAGTGCTTCATAAAATATGTCATTTACGCAGGCCCTGTTGTTGTCCAATCACTACAGCCAGAGGGATAGCTGAAACCCAAAGGACTCCCCGGGAAGTGTGGTCGTATGAAACAAAAGCCCTCCCCAAGCCATTCTGGAAGCCACAGGTTCTTATTAATTTAGCCAGAGGCTTTGTAAAGTTCTGAGAAAACTCTGAACCTCCACAAACCATCCCCTGTTCACCTACAGTGACAAAACCATGCTGATAGGAGCAACAGACTAAAATGTCAACACTTACATTTTTCAGTTTCAGAAACCAACGTCTCCACAGAGATTAAATGACATGATCAAGGTCACATAGCCAGTTGGCAGCAGGACTCAGCTTAGATTCCTGGGCTCCTACTAACCAATCTTCTCTCTTTCTCTTGCTTTCTCTTTTATTTTTTTTAACTTTTCTGCACTAACATTATTTTAACTAAATCTAGAAAACTTATGGGAGTTATCCTTAAGTTGAGTGATAATAACGTAGGTTCTTGCTATTAATTATTTTAAATGTTTGGGAAAAAAATAAGACAGACAATGGAAAGCAGAGCAAATCAGATTAGAGCAAGGGGGAAAAATCTTAGCATCTTTCTCTCCAGAGTCTGTATACATTAGTCTGTAATATATAGTCTGTATTTCTTTACATCACTAAATACTACCTAGAGTGCCCCGGGTAATGAGGGACACTGAAGACATGTTTACTCAGCAGTTACCAATGGATAAGTGAATTTTTTCCAAATTTTTACTTTTGGGGCCAAAATTTGTCTAAATATGTGACTGTTTAGACCACTAAAAAATACGGTATAAAACTTCTGATTCTCATTTCACAGTATGTTAATCTTTCTTTATTTATTCCTCCCAAATGTTTTTAAAACAATCTCTCTCTGGGACAATTGGATCTTGCATATCCTGTCAACTTTTAGTAGAAAGCAAATTTTTATAACCAGATTATAAAGCTTTCAACACTGAGGCTTATTTATGATGGAAACATTGACAGCATGTTAACTGTAGTGGCTTTGGTGATACATGTGCCAGTGAGGTAGAATTTCCAAAATGGGCAAATGCTGAAATTATTTAGTAGCTATTTTAATGCCTCCACCCCATCTCAAAGGTTTCCAATCCATCCATTTAGATTTGACATCAACTCTACACCACCCTTTTGAAAAAGAGAAATGAATGTTTACAGATTTTTTTTTAAACTGTAAAACTTGTTCTTGTTTCCCCAGTAATTGATTTAAAAAGCAACACAAAGCAGGGCAGTATTCTATGGCATTTGGTGCTTGATCTTAAATATAGTTCTCATTGGCTAGGATTAAATCTTCCAGAAGAAAGCAACATTTTGCTTCTACCTCTGAACCACAATTGGGAGGGGAAGGAGAAATGTATATCCAATCCTCCCTTTAAAAATCACTATGAGTTTAAATTTGCCTGGCTATGAACAGAGTTTCTCCAAGAAGCCAGACAACTTTTCACCTATTTTGAATAACAACAGAAATTCCTAATGCTTGTCTTTAGGCTTCACGGACCTATTAAGCTCTATAATAAATTTCTTTTTCCAAAAAATAAAAAGGTGCCTGAGAAATTGAGCCTCTGATGAAAATAACACACCCTTGCATAAAGCACTTTGTAGCCTTGGGACCTGAGCTCAGGAATCCCAGGAGAGGCCACCTCTCCTGATCTACAAAGATAATCAAACAAGGATTCCATTAAGATCGGGAATTGTTCACATGCTTTGCAGTAGCCACAAACCTCTGGTCTTGTGTGGAATGAAAAAGAATATGGCACGAAGGAAGGAGCCTTCCTCAAAAGAAACAGAAAGCCTGTCTAACTCTAACTCCCAGATCAGGGGGACCCCAGGAGACCCCAGATGAAGACCATTTAATATGTATATGTAGGTTTTTGAGAGCTTTTTCCTCTTTGGCTTCTGAAAGACATGTTGATCCCAAATGGATGGAAAAGAAAAAAGAGAAAAAGACGTTAAACATTCGCCTGTCAGGAGAAGGAGCAGAAGCAGCCGCCTTGCCTGAGAAGAGAAGGAGCCGAAAAGAGGAGAAAGTGAAACTCACTAGTTGAGTGTCCCTCTCCTAGGCTGACAATCACCAAAAAAGGACAAAGGGGAAAAATGGATAGAATTAAACGTGAACTCATGAGTGCTAGGAGATTTAGTGATCTGAGAGGTATCACCATTTGATCTAGTAATAGTGTCTTTTTTGCAAGTATAATCCTTTGGCTAATGTGTGCTTTTTAGGGCATCAATCTCAACTCCTTTTCTGTTATGCAAAGCTACCTCTCATTTATCAAATAATTTGTACTGAAACAGATGAAAGAATAATGGAGAAGGAAAACAATACATTTTTGATGCGTTCCTTTATCAGAAATGTGTGTCAAAGGTCAAAAAAGCAGTGCTCCGGAGTCTCTTTAACATGACATTGCCATAATATAAAAACTGACTTACTAACTTAGATTATTTGGAGAGTTAAGTGCTTGTGTTATTGCAAATTAAACTAATTAGTATCATTTCCTGACAGCTGCAGCAAGTGTTAGCAATTCCATGATTTTTCTTCAGCCGCTCATGTGGGATGCACAGAGGAGACAGATTTGTGATTTAATGGGATGGAATCAGCTTATCACACTAAGGGCACATCATTCTACTCCCAGAAGAGAACAGCTTCCACCCCCATGCTTTCCCTGTACATCCGTTATTGTTACACTATTAACTTACTGCATAGGAAGAAGCATACAGATGTGAGGTGTCAGTGGTTTCTGAAATAGCCAGGAGATGGAAATGTGTCAGAATTTGCCTGTAATGTTTCCCTTTTGGAATTGTTGAGATTACATGCTCCTTCCTTTGAACCAAAATTGTAGCTGCCCATAAAACATGCTGGAACTAATTTCCTACCACAGCTAGCTTAATTGTTATAAAGCAGACTTATAAAGACGCCCTGATTGGAGCTTCCAGCATCTGTAAATGAACAGCTAAAGCAAAGGGATACATATTTCATTAGCTTTCTTCCAAGCTGAGGAGCTTCTAACGGTGAATGGCTATTTGAAGAGTAACGATAGGTGCTTTGCAACATTGAGCACGGGAAAACTTATACAGTGACTTCATTCACCCTGTTACACACAAAAATCAAGGAATTACTCAGACTGGATACTATCAGTCATAATTTGATCCTCATAGCAGTGAGTTTCTACGTAGATTAAAGAAGTCACAAACAGAAGCATGAAAAAGGGAAGGAGAAGGAGAGGGGAAGAGCGAAAGAGAGTAAAAGGAAAAAATATATGAAAAATGGAGAAAAACAAAGAATCTCTAACAACTGTATAGTAAGAAGTTCAGACCATGATGGACTCTCACACCTCACTTCCGGGTTGGCTTCTGACTTATACTAATACTGATTTTTCAGCCTGTATTTAATAAAGAAGCAGAGAAGTCAGCAACGTCTCTGGGGGCTACTTAAGGTGAATAAGTTCAGAGGTGAAAGAGGGAGCTGAGAGCAAAACCAAGGATGGAGGGACTTCTGTGTCCCCAAAGGCATATAAATAACTTATATAGTTATCATATAAATAAGTGACCCTCATACAAATGATTCAACACTTTTCAAAAAAAATTTTAATGTTTTTTTATTTTTTTGAGAGACAGAGAGATAGAGTGCAAGTGGGGGAGAGGCAGAGAGATCGGGAGACACAGAATCTGAAGCAGGCTCCCTCTTCAGTGCTGACAGCTCAGAGCCCAACACCGGGTTCTTGAACTCACCAACTGTGAGAAATAATGACCTGAGCCGAAGTTGGACACTTGACACTTAACCAAATGAGCCACCCAGGCACTCCAACCCTTCTTCAATCAGATCTGAAGAGTAATTTACTGTGTTTTCTTTATGGTTTAGGGTTATTTTCAGCCTAGGACAGACTGAAGGATGCCCAGAGAAGGAGTAACAGGACTGGGCAGTAGACTCACCAGCTTCATGTTAGAATCACTGATTAAAATAAGAGTCTCTGAGACTGGGTTTGGCATTTTTTAAAGCTCCATGCTGATTGTGATGGGCAACAGGATTGAGAATCTTCAGCAAAAGGCTGACTGATCTGACTTCAGTGTAGGTCATGATCCTACCTTTTATGGGTTTGAACTCCCAGTTGGGCTCTGTGTTGACAGCTCAGAGCCTGGAGCCTGCTTCAGAATCTGTGTCTCCCTGTCTCTCTCTCTCTCTCTGACCCTCCCCACTTGTGCTCTCTTTCTCTCTCTCTCTCTCTCAAAAATAAATAAACATTTAAAAAAAAGAATAGCTGGCATAAAGGAAGTAGGGTTAGCATGTTTGGAAAATGGCTAGATGGCCACGGTGAGCAGGATGGATCTTTTTAAATCTCCAAATTATTTTTGAAAGGCAAGGAGAGTACCAGAAACGTACATGTCCTTGAGCTCAGTAACTCTGGTTCCAGCAAGGCATCCTACAGGGATACACATATATGGGTATCAGTATACTGGTTGCATTACTATCTGCAATAGCAGGAAACTATAAAAAACCTTAAAAGACAATTGGTTAAACAAATTGTGTGTAACCACACAATGAAACACTACACAAAATTTAAGAAGAATGAGGCAGATCTGTAGATGTTAATGTGGACCAGCCTTAAGATAAAACTATTAACTTAAAAAAGCAAGATAGAGAATAGCATATATGGTGTACTATATCATTTTTGTAAAAAAAAAAAAAAAAAAAAAAGGATATATGTGTTTGCATAATCATAGACTATCTATGGAAAGATATACAAAAATCTGGTAACCATAGTTGCTGTCGTTATCTCTGGGGAAGGGATTTGAGAAACTGGGGTTCAGAAGAAGGAGAGAGACTTTTCACCATATGCTCTTCCGTACTGCTTGAATTTCTTTTCTATCTCTTTAGTAAAAGAGATTTCATCTTTAAAATAAACTAATGTTAGAGGCAATATCTGTACTTATCTTAATTCTTCTAGAATGCTACAGTGCTATCATATATACAGGTTGCATTTCTATAACTTATACTCCAAAAAAATTTTGTCTTTTTTTTTTTACATTAAACAAACTGATAATACTCTGAGTTTAATTCTTTCTTCATGAAGTCTTTGTTAAAATTATCAGCTTTTATTGTGATATGTATTTAGTTCGATTCCATGCAATGGAACTATTGCTTATTAAGACCTAACCTATCAGGAGCAGATTAGTGATGGGAGGACACGTAAGATGGATGTCGTGGCTGTGGTGCTTGTGGCCAGGAGGGGCTCAGTTGGCTGTGTTGGATGATGGAATGATGCAGGCATGAATGAAAGAGAAGGATAAGGCACAGAAACTTCAAAGATTAAACAGTGGACACTGCAAGATCATGCCAAAGTGCTTACCAGTCAACAGCAAAAAGAATAATAAGGACATGAAGTGGGTTTTTTGAAAGCTAAGCTTATTCAATTTAAATGTCTGTCTTCAGAGATTAGGACCTTCTATATTTGGTATGTTAGAAAGTCCTTTCTTTTATGAAATAATGTGATAATAAATAGTAATTTCTGATTTTTGTTTTTTAAAGCCCTTATCCGGTAAAATAAAAGTGACAAAACCTGTGTTGAGCTCCCAAATTTTACTTTTTTTGGTGACAATGAAAGGCCGCCTTCTGGAGCTGTCAGAGTAGAATAACAATGGAAAAGAAGACTTTCTGTCAATTGACTACTTTTTATTTCCTATCAGTTGTTCTATGCAAGACATCATTCTAAAAGTATATAAAACAAGCCATTAGTATTAGTACACTTAATCTGACTTGCTTTTTAAAAGAATTATCTAAAACTTCCACCTTACTTTAAAAATTTTTTCACTTGGGTGCAGTAAGTCTTCTAAAATAATGATTTTTAAGGAGTGTATGGGTGGCTCAGTCAGTTAAGTGTGCAACTCTTGGTTTTGGCTCAGGTCATGATCTCACGGTTTGTGAAATTGAGCCCTGTGTCAGGCTCCTCACTGACAGCACAGAGCCTGCTTGGGATTCTCTCTCTCTCTCTCTCTCTCTCTCTCTCTCTCTCAAAATAAATAAATAAACTTTGATACATAAATAAATAAAATAATGATTTTAAGAAGATGGAAAAATAATTCTAAGATAGTAAACTAAAGTACCACAAGAAAAGTGCAATATTTATAACTAGGAAATATCAGTTCCCTTCATTCTCAGTGACCACTGGCACCCTCACTCCCATGTAGGTCTGCTCAGTATTAACTGAAAGGAAAACAATATTAGAGATCTGACATCAATTTCAATTTGTGCTCCAACTATTGACTCTAGACTTTTTCCCCTAAGGATTAATTTTTTGAGGCTTATGTCCCCTGTAAATTTGTAGGGCTGCTTTGGAGGGAATACATAAAAAGATGATCCAGTACACTAGTAATTAAATGGCTCTTTGGAATCCAGTTCAATTTAGGAATCATCTGTTGAGTATCTATGGCAAATCAAATACTATGCTGGGCAATCAGGATGCAGAATGAATGATAACTGGCCCCTGTCTGACCTTAGACCCCTTATAGCCTACCCATGATTCAATTATATATATGAGTATATATAATTATATATATATATATAAATTAACCATAATCCATAATACTAAATCCGTATTGTGCTAGAAATAAGATGAAATATTATGGAAAGTAAAATGATTTGAGAGTGGGTATTCATACCTGTGACAGGGAAGATTTTGAAGGGTTCTATGAGACAGCTGCTTTTAAACTGTATCTTAAAGAATGAGTGGTGAAAAGACATTCTTTGCCACAAATGACAGTTATAACAAAGATTAGATTTACCTATTTATGTTTTCTACAGGAAAACATGAGTACCTTAGGGCAAGGGCTCTGTCTTACTTCCCTTTGTATCTCCCTAGCACTTAACACCACGACTACCACATAGCAAGGGCTCAGTATGAAATGAAGGAATTGTCCAAAAGAAATATTCTGTTTTAAAAGGTGGAGTTTAAAAAGTGAGATTATAGTCTCCCAATCTCTGACATACAATCATCCAGACGGACAACTCTGAAGAAACTGTAATATGTAACACATATGCATGATTCCTCAACTACCTAAAATTTCCTGGGTAAACAGTTTAGAAACCTGCTTTTTCTGAATTTGTACAGAAATTTATTTAGCACCTTCTTGTCCTTGGTGATGAGATATCAAACTTTTGTGACATCTGAATTCTGGGACCTAGCAGATATGAGTTTTTGACCTTATCTAAGGCTAATGACAGCTTAAAAGAAGGTGTAAAATAGATGTTCAATAAATGTGGTCAACTGATGGTGGTGTTTCTGGCTTACAGAAGTTAAAGCACATCCCATTTCAAAGAAAATTCTTGGGGGACCTGGGTGGCTCCGTCAGTTAGGTGTCCGACTTCAGCTCAGGCCATGATCTCATGGTTTGTGAGTTCAAACCCGGCATGAGGTTCTGTGCTGTCAGTGCACAGCTCGCTTTGGATCCTCTGTCTGTCTCTCTCTCAGTCCCGCCCCGCTGCGCACTCTCTGTCTCAAAAATAAATAAACATTTAAAAAAATAAAAGTATGGGACGCCCGGGTGGCTTAGTCGGTTAAGCGTCCGACTTTCGCTCAGGTCATGATCTCGTGGTTCGTGGGTTCGAGCCCCACGTCGGGCTCTGTGCTGACTGCCAGCTCAGAGCCTGGAGCCTGTTTCAGAGTCTGTGACTCCCTCTCTCTCTGACCCTCCCCTGCTCATGCTGTCTCTCTCTCTCTCCTAGAAATAAATAAAAGATTTTAAAAAAATTTTTTTAAAAATTAAAAAAATAAAAGTATAAGTTCATAAAAAAATAAAATAGAGTTCTTTGTTATTCTTTCCACAGGGAAAGAGGAAAAAAGGTTTCCCTTTCTTTCTCCTCTTCCTCTCCCTCCCCCTTCCATTCCATCTTCCTATCTTTCTTCTTCTCTTCCCCCTCCTCCTTCTTTCCTCTTCATTCTATTTCTTCTTCTCTGTTTTCTTAACTTGGGAAAGATTATTCTTGCCATCCTGGTTTATTTATTTTTAATCTCTGTCCCAGTAGATCGTTCTGTAACGTCCCCAGTATACATATTCATTTTCAACTGGATACTACCCACATATCTACCTTTCATCCACTAAGGAAATGGAGATTGAACTTATTTCTTTTTTCCTCATCATTTACTGCCATGGGTAGCACCCATAAATCCCTTAAGGTTCAGTGTTACTATTGCATACACTTAGTTTCATCACTAAAACAGAAAACACAGTGCTTTCTCAATGCCTCCACTCCCAAGCGTTCTGAAGAAATACTGCACAGGCAAAGAAAGATCTGCCTGAGCTCATGACAGTACTTTCTAATCTGAGAGAGCATAGGGCTTCAAAAATGGGTACCTTAAACAAAGAGGTGTTTAATTATTGGTAATGTGATGAGAATGACTGCACTCTGATACTGGACCAAAATAAACTTCATGGTTTTAAATGAGGTCAGATCAGTTATAATTTTTGTGGCCATATAGAATCATCACCTGAACTAATTTTCTATACTACAGGCTCTGCAAAACCATTTAATGTGATGTTTGGCTGCCCGTTTGCAATGTTAGAGAGGTGCCAATATCTATCTTTACACAGTGGAGCAGAGAAGCTATTACTCTTTTCACCAGATGTCCATTTTTTTAAAAACCTGGGTAGAAATTTAAATGACACTCTGTAACAATTTAAAACTTACTCTGCTCTATAAGAGAACAGCATATTATTTCTGGTGCAGTCTTCTACAGATTCAAAAGCAACAGTGGTGGCTTTAAAGGAGCACTAACAGGCCATTGGATAATAAGCATGTATGTTTTATTAAATGCCTAAATAAGCATTTGCATTGGAGATTTCACTGCAGGCTATATACAGCCCTTCCTTCAGCACTCCAGACATGGAGCCAATTATTAATTCTTTCACAAATTAATTTACCCAGGAAGGAACATGTTAAAAAATGTTTCTCATGCCAACATTTCAGTCTTTCTGAAGATGTTTCCCATTTAGACTAATGGAAATTTGGCATGAGTTATAGGAAGGCTCTGGACAGCAGTGGTATATAATCAGAAAGTTTGTCATTTATTAATTTTACAATTGTTATTCACTTAAAGAGGAAACTAGGTAACACATCATACTTACAGAAACTTATTTTCTCATTCTTTGTGGCAATTCAATAGGTTAGTTAATAATACCATTCCCAGTTCACAATGGAGAGACAAACAGAAAGGAATGAGATAGAAGTGAAGCCTGAGCTCTACTGATGATTTAATATTTGCTTTTATTTATTTATTTATTTTCATATATTTTTTAAAGTTATTTTGAGAAAGAGAGAATGAGAGAGCAGGGTAGGGGCGGAGAGGCAGAGAATCCCAAGCAGGCTCCACCCTGCCAGCGTGGAGCCCAATGCCTGGCTCAAACCCACAAACCATGAGGTCATGACCTGAGCCCAAACCAGGAGAGGACACTTAAGCAACTGAACCACTCAGGCACCCCTAATATTTGCTTTTAAGGGTCAATCTTCTGAACAAATAAACAAACAAAAACAATTAATGAAGACCTACTATATGGCAAGCATCTTGATTGGTGCCTTCATTTTGTATTCTAATGTTCAATCTTCTTTCATTAAAAAATAGTGTTTCTGATTTTTATTATTACAAGGACAATACAGATTTCAAGCAAAAAAAAGGAAGAAGAAAGAAAGGAAAGAAAAAAGGCAAATAGGAGACAATATCTATAATCCCCCTTCTTAGCCACAACAAGCCTCTTATTATATATATCTCCTTCTGGTCTCTTTCTCTTTTTTGTTGTATATCCTTCTATACTTTTACTTGAATGGTATCACAATACACATACTGTCTGTAACCTGCTTTTCTCACTTAAAAAGTCATGGATTTTTTTCATGAGAAGACATATAGATTTTGCTTTATTGTTAAATGATTCATGTGTGTTATAGTTTTAATCAAGTAATCTGCAGAAAGTATATTTGGAGAAAAAATTGCTCTATATAGAAATGATGAGTGTTAGGGTGCCTGGGTGGCTCAGTTGGTTAAGCATCCAACTTCAGCTCAGGTCATGATCTCACGGTTCGTGGGTTCGAGCCCCACATCAAGCTCTGTGCTGACAGCTAGCTCAGAGCCTGGAGCCTGCTTCGGATTCTGTATCTTCCTCTCTCTCTGACCCTCCCCTGCTCACGCTGTCTCTCTCTCTCTCTCAGAAATTTAAAAAAAAAAACATTTAAAAAATTTAAAAAAGAAATGAGTGTTAATATTAAATGAACATCATTCTAGATATTCCTTCTTATATATAATAACTTTCATCATTCTCTTCAAAATGATTGTCCTATGTAGTTTAGGTAACCAGTTCTCTGTGAATTATTACTTTGTCCCAGCTTTTGTTATTTGCACGTGCAAACATATTTCATTGTACATTTTTTCTTTTAATAATTTCTGTAGGTTAAATTTCTAGGAGTAAAATTACTAGATCAAATTTTAATATATATTTCCAGATTGCCTTCAAGAAAGGCAATATTTTCGTCTCACTGTTGCCAATTTATATTTCTCTAATTCTCAATGGATCTGAGCATCTTTTCTTGTGCTTATAGGTCATTTGTACTTCTTTTGTACATTACCTATTCATGTTTTTGGCCATTTTTCTGTCATAGTGTTCATATTTTTCTTAAACAGTTGATTTATAAGAGATCTTTATGTAGTTAAGAAAATCTTTGTCAAGTGTGGTTCAGTTATTTTCAGCTTTGTTTATGTCACCTGCATCATAAAACAGTTTAGAAATTGTATGGTATCAAGTCTTTTCCATAGTTTCTTTTATGGCTTTTGACATTGGTCACACCATTCAAGTATTATTTTCAAAATGTGTCTTATATATTCCTATTTTTTATTTTTTAAATATAATTTATTGTCAAATTGCCTTCCATACAACACCCAGTGCTCATCCCAACAAGTGCCCTCCTCAATACCCATCACCCATTTTCCCCTCTCCCCCACCTGCCCCATCCACCCTCAGTTTGTCCTCTGTAGTTAAGAGTCTCTTGTGGTTTGCCTCCCTCCCTCTCTGTTAGTAACTATTTTTTCCCCTTCCCTTCCCCTATGGTCTTCTGTTAAATTTCTCAAGATCCACATATGAGTGAAAACATATGATATCTGTCCTTCTCTGACTGACTTATTTCACTCAGCATAATACCTTCCAGTTCCATTCACATTGCTGCAGATGGCATGATTTCATTCTTTCTCATTGCCAAGTCACTCTTATTTTTTAAAAATGTTTATTTATTTTTGAGAGAGGGAGCAAAAGTGACAAGGGGCAGAGAGACAGGGGGACTGAGGATTTGAAGCAGGCTCCATGCTGACAGCAGAGAGCCCCATATAGGACTCGAACTCACAAGCCATGAGATCATGACCTGAGCCAAAGTCAGATGCTTAACTAACTGACACAACCAGATGCTTCATATACTCTTATTTTTTAACACTTAAAATACTTAAAATAAGGTACTTAAAATAATTGTAATATTCTGTAATTAATTTTTATATGTGGTTTCAGAAATATATATAGGTTATATATATTTTACATATAAGCAAATATTTTTTCCAACACATTCTACCATTTGCCTCTAACCTACTGATCTCACATACCACTTTTTCCATAGAATAAATTCCTACATATTTGGTAGTTTTTTCCTAGATTACTCTATTTCACTGAGCTATCTCCTATTTCTATATTGGTGCCTTACCATATCAATTACTACAGCTTTAGAGTGTGTTTTACTGTGTGGAGGGAGACTTTTTACATCATTATTTTTCTTTTACAGAAACTTCCTTGACTATTACCATGTATTTGTCTTCTATATGAATTTTGGAAACATTTTTTAAAGAGCTAGAAAAAAATTCTTTGACATTGCTGACTAATCTGAAGAAGCTAAAGGATTTGTACATGTAATCGTTATTCTTATGGGCCTAAGTTTATATAAAGTCTGGATACTCTGTTTCCATAACAGCTCAAGAATTCTGTAAGATTCTTGATGTAAAACTAATTTAACAAGTATTTATATGCCTGGCATAATGTTTTCCTTAATTGTGAGTTTTCTACCATAAATCGGTATAAATAAGATTTGTGACACCAGAATGCACAAGTTTGTGTTATGTTTTGTCATGTCACATCTGAAATTAGAGCAAAATAATTCATAAAGTTTCTGTCTTTCTCTGACTTACCATCTAACCATATTGGTTCCCATGCTTTGGGGTATTGTCTGACTCAGAGAACACCCACTAAATGAATATAATGAGTAGCTGCAAGGAGAATCAGATAGGATTTTGCTTTGAATGCCTTTATATCACGACCAGCGACCAGTGGGTGGGGGAGGTGGGGGGGAGCGGGGGGGCAAATGGAAGCTCAAACTGTTTGCTTCAACATAACAGCACTGGTGGTGAGCCCTTGGTGTGCCTCAGCCTCTAAACAAGCCTCAGGATTCAGTTTATCAACTGTCAATAGGCAAATGCATGTTTTTCTTTTCCCATGATCTGATTAAAGTTGTGGTCTCTTGTAATTCATGGCATTCCATTGTATTTATTTCTGCCGGAATTTTCAGGCTGAATTACTGTAACTAATATACCACTAAGCCTGTACTGCAAAATCCCTGACCTTTTGAGTCTTCCTTTTTAGCAGAAAATTGGCATAAAAAATTTCAACACAATAAACGCTTTAATTTTTTTCTTAATCTTGATCCAGAATCCATATGGTTCAATTTAATTATGTCAGAGGCTCTTTGCCACCAGTATCAGTTTGGACTGAGAGGTTTGGAAGATTGTGGTGATAGGAGAAAGAGAGAGATGAGATAATTCTATTTGCAGCAGATTATTAAGGGGGAAACAAAAATATGAAATGTGAAATCCTTTGGTCTTTTCTAACATAATTTGTGCCCACAGTTCAATTTGGGTATATGAATGTGCTGGCCTCCCAAACCATGGGATTTGAAAATTTTTTAAATCTTTCATATGTGATCGAAGCATCTTTGTGCCCACCTATCAATAACAAAACAATGGACTATTTGTATTCATGGTCCTTCGGTGTAGAATTGGGGGCCAGCAAACTCACTATAAAGGACCAGATAGCAAATTATTTTAGGTTCTGTGGATGGCATATGGCCTCTGTCACTGCTGTTGCTTCTTGTTGCTTTTGTTGTGTTTTGTTTGTTTTGTTTTTACAAGCTCTTTAGAAATGTAAAAGCCATTCTTAGCTTACAGACTGTTCAAAAGCAGGCCACGGGCTGGATCTGGCCCACTGGGCTTATTTTGCCAACCCCTTTATGGAATCACTGGAAGATAGAGTCATACATAAATCATGGGGCTGTGAGATGCTGTTGCTGATAATTACAATAATACCTCCCATTTCTACTCTGCTTTATAGTGTATCCAGCATATCCTTGAACATTGTCCCATTTGATCCTCAAAATAACACTCATGGCAGACGTCATTATTCTTATATTGAGAAGAGAAAACAAGCTCAAAGAAGTACTCACTTGCCCAAAACTACACAGATGATAAGGGGGAAAGCCAGGAATGAATGTGTCTTGTGATTCAAGTTTGTTGCTCTTTCTATTGAATTCATACTGTGTCAGAGAAAGCATTGGTAGAAAGAAAAGATTTCTCAGACTGAGAAAGCGTCCAGCTCATAATTTTACTATATCTGTCCTCTAGGGTATCTGGGACTCTCAGATTTAACGTGAACAAAACCCAAGCACGTACATCCCCCACTTCTTCCACAGTGCAGTGGCTCTAAGGGTTGGATAAATTACCACATCAACTTGCAGCCGACCCAGGATTTTAGAAAATCTCTAGTTTACTCATAATTCCCACCTACAATGATAAAAATGAAGTGATGTGTGCTTTATTAATGCTTTAAAAGGCTGAGCAAGGAAGTGACAGTTTAGCTCCCAGGAACATACTCCAAGATCCTATGGTTGGATTGAGGAAGTAGAGAGAACAGCTGTTCGTTTCATCAGCCAGCCAACAGGAGTCCAAGCAATGAGATATAACAGAATTGTTTGGAAAGACACGTTAACTCAACTTGTGTGGCCCAGAGGCTAATCAGAGTCTACATCATAAAGACTAGGCAAAGGTACATATGGGATTCATTCCTGCATTTTTATGGGTTAGAGACATGAACTGTGTATCCCGTTACCAGCAGAATAACACTAGTGTGGGAATGATAAGGTCCAAGAAACACAGTAACTTTATGGATTATTGTGATATCTTTTTCACTAAACATCATAGGCCCTAGCTGTTCAGTGATATTTCTTGATTTGTATTTTTATTTGCTGTTTCCTATATTTAAAAGCGCCTATCTGTAAGAAGCCTGTCACTCTGTTACACTTACTAAATGAGCACTACCAGAGTGCTGTGACCACTTGTGGGTTCTGCAACTTGAAAATGTGGAAACGTTGGAGAAGTTTCAGAAAAGACTATGAAAAATGAAAGTACTGGAAAAATAAAGCCTGAGAGCCAAGATTAAAGGGATTTATTTTTTGCTAAGGTTTAAAAATACTTAAGAGTGACATGCTGTGATTAGTGATCACATTGAAGATTTTCATGTAGAGGATACAGAATAATCATTTTCTCTTTCTATGCAGAACAAGAGTGGCAAGAATAGAATCTAGAACTTGATTTCCAATTTGTGGACTCCAGGTCTGGTGGGAGGGACAAAGAGGAAGTTGCCACTGAGTTATTTAAGGGGATCTTCAAGGGCCCCCTGGGTGGCTCAGTTGGTTAAGCGTATGACTTTGGCTCAAGGCATGATCTTGTGGTTCATGGGTTCGAGCCCCGTGTCAGGCTCTGTGCTTACAACCCAGAGCCTGAAGCCTGCTTTGGATTGTGTCTCCCTCTCCCTCTGCCCCTTCCCTCATTTTACTCTCTCTCTCTCTCAAAAACAAATAAATATTAAAAAAATAAATAAAGGGATCTCGAATATATTTTATCAAATACTAAATACAAAAACTATAAACAATACTTTCTTTCTGGTGTGATGTTTGACATTAAAAAGGGGCCTTTGTCTTTGAAAAGGCTGAGAACCACTGAGTTTGACTATAGCATTGGGATGTGAATGTAGTAAAAAGATGAATTTCCTAGCAATAAGAATTATTAACTGACAAGCATTGAAATTTACTCTGCTACACCAATGAAATAATTGAGACGAGTACTGTTTCAAGGTGACACAGGAATTTGTTCATTTATTTATTCTACAATTATTCACTGAACATGATCCATATATCAATGCCTCAAGCACTCTGCTGAGCCTGGAGGTACAAAAAGGGCCAAGACACATACAGTCTCTGGAATCATGTCACCTACAGTCTTTCAGTGACTAGAAGTGCAATATATTAATTCATGCCCAGCACGTGGGATCATTTCCATTCCTATAATTCTATTATCTTCAATATAAATGCAAGGGTAACAGATTTTGAAAAGGCTAGGTAAATATTTACTCCTGAGGCTTATTTCTACATTCAACATAAACTTGTAACCAATAATGAATAAAGGAGCCTGCTTTAAAAGTCCTAATCTTTTTCTCCCATTTTAGGAATAGCTAAGGAATATTCATTTTCCCTGCACAAATGTCACATGAATGCTTCCCATAGTCAAAAGTTACCTCCTCTCCCTCCCTCGGTTTATTTCTTCTCCAGGGTAAAGGTGGAGATAGTTGTAGTTTTTTAGCAGCCAATTGGCCTCATTCCATAAGATGATGATTTAATCTCCAATTACTCATTGAGCTTTCAATTCACTTAGAAGTCTTTATGATGATAAATTTCCTTTAAAGAACATTGTAAATTTATATCCTAATGGACTTGCTACATGAAGTCTATGATTATAGTATAAATAAGAGATATTCACCTCTTTCATTTAAGGGCTGGATGCTAGTATTTTAATCTTTTCTGAAATCTTATCCTTCTTCCTGTTCCTTTTTGGTCCACTTAGCATTATCTTTAATGTTGCAGGTGGTACAAGGAAGAGATGATATTTGTCATCTCTTCTCCGGAAGTATTAGGAACAATGCTTTTCTCATTAGCTCATTAACTGAAAATTCTTTTTTAAAATATTTTTTAACATTTATTTATTTTTGAGAGAAAGAGAGACAGAGCACAAATTGGGGAGGGGCAGAGAGAGAGGGAGACACAGAATCCGAAGTAAGCTACAGGTTCCAAGCTGTCAGCACAGAGACGAATGTGGGGCTTAAACCCACAAACTGTGAGTTCATGACCTGAGCTGTAGTTGGTGGCTTAACTGACTGAGCCACCCAGATGCCCCAATTGACAATTCTTAAAATACCTTCTTATATACACTTAAATCTACAGGAACATCTAGACTTCATTTCAAATCTCTCTTCTAGTGGATCATGTTACTGAGCCCTTAAATATGAGCCAGACACTGTCTCAAACACTTTACATGTATTTGCTCATTTTATCATTGTAACAACTCAGTGAGACAGGTACTATTTTTGTTATCCTTGTGATACAAATGAGGAAACTGAGGGTCAGAGAGGTAAGTAATGAATCAAAAGTCATACTGGTAAAGCCAAGGTGTGAATCTTAGCTACATACCCTGTACCGTTTTTCAAGAAGGAAATGACTGGAGATTTTTTTCTAACTTGGACACAGTATATAATGCCTAGTGTGGTATATTCAACAATGCAGTACTCTACAGCAGTGAAAAATGAATGAACTGTTAGTTAACTGTATCAGCATAGGTGAATGTCACAAACTTAATGTGGAGTTAAAAACACAAATACATAATGATTCAGTATATACAAAGTTCACAAATATGCAAACGAAACCATATAATGTTTAGGGACATGCCTAGATGATAAAACCTAAGGGAATTCTATTCACAAAATTCAGGATTGGGTTGTCATGGAGAGAAAGAAGAATGTAATTTGGGAAAGCTAAACAGGGGTTTCAAAGCCTTGATAGTGGGTATACAAGTGTTTTTATTTATTATGATTTTCAGTCATTTATTTTTATATGCATTATTTTCATAATTATGTATTTTAAGGAAATTGTATTGTACAAAGGCAAGGAAATACCTTATTACAAAACAGATTTCACCAAGATTTCAATCTAGCATCCGATATATAACTAACACTTCCTTTAGAATTTTTATATACTCCAATGATTTTTAGTCATTGTTAAGAGCTGAAAAATCTTTTGAATTATAAAAGAACAAATTATGCCTAATGTATCATAATTGTGGATATATTCTCTGGTGTTCATGTTCTTTAAAAGTTGCTTATCAGCATAAGAAAAATATGGTGACTATTAACCTGTAGGAATCATCATCACTTATCATTTTTAGTGCCACTGGATACCAGCATTGACTGGGTAACACTAGTCTTCTGCCTTCCTTAGGAAGGATAAGCATTGTTGTGTTATTCTTTGTGGCACCTGTCCTGAATCAGGCCAGAGATGTCTATTTTTAACTGATAGGTTAGGGATCATGGCAACTGATCCATGATATCAACCCCAGTCACTCACGCCATCCCTTCTGGTTTGGGTTAATGTTCTTCTGACCAAAGCAATCACCTTTGTCCCACTCATTTTCCAGTTATTCCTGTGATCTTGGGTGGTTGTTTTTCTTTTTTGAATTTGAATTTTTATATTCTAGGCAATGAACTCAGGTTGGTTTACTTTTTTTCATGGATGCTTACTTTGCTCTGTAAAGAGAATTTGGTAAATTCTAATATTATATACTATACTAATTAGTATAAAGTATATATTAGTATTCTAATACTATATTCTAAACTACCATTTTACTTTATCTACAGATGTGACAAAATTTTGTCATTTACTGGGGATTTCTGGGAAGCAAACTGAGCAACATAAGATGAGAATAGATTGGCCCTAGCAGGTAAACTAGTCCAAGGACTTGGCTATTGACATGGCTAGCATGTCATAACCAGGTATTATTTAACTGGATTTTTTAAACTTAGTATTATTTAATTGGATTTTTTAAAAAGTCTTTTGTTTCTGAAGAGCAAATATAAATATTACAGAAATATTTATTATAGAAAATTAAGATTGCAGAAAAATACAAATTACCTATAATTAATTAATTCTATTGGTTGTGTTAAAATTTTGTATTATATACTTCCAGTCTTTTTCTTGTGTTTCATTTTAATGAGTAGTTAAATATAAAAGTTATGTCTATCTACTGATAAAAACAAAGAACAAAAGTAGTAGTATAATCTTATACAAATAGGGTTATATATATAACACTATATATAAGTTATATGCACTGTATATAAGATACCCTAGCTCTTCTGGACTTCTAAATTTCTTTTCAGTACCCAAGACAAGAACAGTTTTAAATGCCATTAATTCATGACTATTACTTCTCAAGCTTGAGTATAAATTCAATGGACTTCAACTAACAATAGTGATCTAATCTTGCAAATGCCATTCTTATGTTCATAGCTGAGACCTAGGTTCTCCACATGCAATTGATCTGCATGCATAGGTGACCTGACCCCAAGATATGAGCACACTCAGTGGCAGCCTTTCCTAGAACTCAGTTTTCTTGCCCCCATCTCTGAATTTCAGCCCCTACCACTTTCTCCAATGGCTATTTTCATGCGTGGAGACAAGACAAGACTTGGAGGCAGAAAAGATAGAAAAGTGTGATTTTTAATATTTTTTCCATTAGTCTCAATCCTAAAAAGTCTAATCCTGAAATCATCAGTGTTGAGGGACACTGAGAAACAGGAATTAGTTTATTCAATCAGTCCATCTCAGTCAATGAGTGTTTTTATTTAGCAACTGCTGGTGAGATTCTGGGCCTGGTAGCCATCTATTGTACTAGAGCTGAGAGGAGCACAGAAAGTAGATTGAATGTGATTCCTGCTAAAAGGTGTATAATTTAATTGAAGAATCAATACTAAATAAGTTCTATAATTAAAAACAATATATACAGGGGGACCTGGGTGGTTCAGTTGGTTAAGTGTCCAACTCCTGGTTTCAGCTCAGCTCATGATCTCACAGTTCATGAGATCTGGCTCTGCACTGACAGTATTAACCTGCTTAGGATTCTCTCTCTCCCTCTGTTTCTCTGCTCTTCCATACCTTGACCCCGTACACATGTATGCTCCTTGTCTTTCTCTCAAAATAAATAAATAAACTTAAAAAAAACCCAATACATACAGTGTACAACTACTTCATGTATGTAGTGCAGATAATAAATGTTATAGGAGTTCAACATCAGCCTTTTTTTTTTAATTTTTTTAATGTTTTATTTATTTCTAGGAGAGAGAGAGAGACAGCGTGAGCAGGGGAGGGTCAGAGAGAGAGGGAGTCAGAGACTGAAACAGGCTCCAGGCTCTGAGCTGGCAGTCAGCACAGAGCCCGACAAGGGGCTCGAACCCACGAACAGTGAGATCATGACCTAAGAGAAAGTCAGACGCTTAACCGACTAAGCCACCCAGGCGCCCCTCATCAGCCTTTACTTTAAAGGAAATTTTTTTTCTTTAAAAATTCAATGGATCTTATAGATTTTTTGTTCTGAACCATTCAAGACTTAACAAGGTTTCAAATGGTATGTTACGCACTGTATGTTAACAAATTTTAATAAACATTTAAACCAGCTGTATTGGGGCACCTGGTGGGCTCAGTCAGTGGAGCATGGGACTCTTGATCTTGGAGTCATGAGCTCAAGACCCACATTGGACATAGAGGTTACTTAACAAAAATTAACTTTATAGGGGCACCTGGGTGGCTTAGTCGGTTAAGCGACCGACTTTCGCTTAGGTCATGATCTTGCGGTTCGTGGGTTCGAGCCCCACGTCGGGCTCTGTGCTGACTGCCAGCTCAGAGCCTGGAGCCTGTTTCAGTCTCTGACTCCCTCTCTCTCTGACCCTCCCCTGCTCACGCTGTCTCTCTCTCTCCTAGAAATAAATAAAACATTAAAAAAAATTAACTTTATATTGTTTTTGGATAAACAAAATGTGGTATATTTATTTAATGCATTCCAAGGTCAATGCAAATGAACTGTAGTTACATGTATGAGTGTGGATAAATCTGAAAATCATAGCTTTGAGTAAGAAGGAACACTTGCAGGATAATACCAGGTATATCCACAGTTTAGAAACATACAATGTCTGATACATTAGTTAGAAATATATCAAGATTGAAAAGCATAGGAATGGTAAAAATAAAACCAGAAGAGTAGGTATCCTTGGGAGGAAGAGAGTAACACTCAGAGGAGTGCCTAGACTTATGTATGATCATGCTTTATTTCCTAATATAGTTATGGGTACATGGGTGCTCATTTTTATCTTTATGTAATATGTGTTATATTCTTTTGTATTCATGAAAGACCTTATATGATAATTCTTATTGTGGTAAAATACATATAAACCAAAATTTAGCATTTTAACCATTCCTAAAGGGTACAATTCAGTGGTTTTAAGTGCATTCACATTATTGTACAACTATCCACAACTATGTCCAGAACTTTTTTTTAGTAGTTTATTTTTTAGAGCAGCTTTAAGTTCACAACAAAATTGAGTGGAAGATACATAACAATCTCTATACTTCTTTACCCCACACATGTATAGCTCCCCCCATTATCGACAACCCCCACCAAAATAGTACATTTGTTATACTTGATGAACCTACATTGATACAATATTTTATGCAGAGTCCATGGTTTAAATTGGGGTTCACTCTCGGTGTTGTAGTTTCTGTGGGTTTGCACAAATGTGTAATGATCTGTGTCCACCATGATAGTATTACAGAGAGAAGATTGACTATCCTAAAAATTCTTTGCATTCTTCCCATAACACTATATTTTAAACATATGTTTATCAAATCAAATCCAACGATGTGTATAATGCCATGACCATGTGGAGTTTATCCCAGGAGTGTAAGGTTGGTTTGACATTTAAAAATCAAACAAACAACTGCATCATCTCAATAAATGCAGAAAGAGAATTGCCAAAATCCAACATCTACTCCTGATCAAGACTCTCAGAAAACTAGGCATAGAAAGGAACTTCCTCAACCTGATAAAGAACATCTTTGAAAAACCTATAACTATCATCACTCTTAATGGTGAAAGACTGAAAACCTCCATAAAATCAGGAACAAGACAAAGATGCTCAATATCACCACTTCTGTTCAACATTATGTTGGAGATTCCAGCCAGTACACTCAAACAAAAAGAAAAGGCAGACAGCCATATTACAAAGGAAGAATTAAAACTGTCTTTATTCCACAGACTACATACTCATATATGAAGAAAATCTAATGGAATCTATATAGAGCTAAGATAAGTGAATTCATCAAGGTGGCTGGCTACAAGATTGATATACAAAAATCAATTGTATTCTATATATTAGCAACAGACAATCAGAAATTGAAATTAAAAAGTAATACTATTTATAATAACATCAAAAATGTGAAATAAATTTGGCAACAGATTTGAAAGACCTGTGTACTGAAACTATACAACATTACTGAGAGAACTTAAAGTGACTATAAGTAAATGAAGAGATAAGTCATGTTCATAAGTCAGAAGACTCAATACTGGTGTAACAATAAATAGATCAATAGAGCAGAATAGAGCCCAGAAATAGACACGTACATACATGAATAACTGATATTTTGCCATAGTGCAAAAGCAATTCAGTAGAGAAGATAAAGTTGTTTTTCAACGAATCATACTGAAACAAATGAAAATTTGTATACAAAATAATGAACTTACAGCCATATTTATATACAAAAATTAACTCAAAATGGACCTTAGACTTTAATGTAAAACAAAATTATAAAAATTCTACAAAAAAATCATAAAAAAATCTTTGTGCCCTTGAATTAGACAAAGATTTCTTAGGCAGAACATGAGATACTCTCTCCAAACTAAATAATAAGAAAAAAATCCAAAACGCTATTTTTTTGAAATGGGCAAAAGTATTAAACCGCCACCTCACCAAAAAAAAATATGGATGGCAAATAATCATGTGAAAAGATGCTCACCATTAGCCATTAGAGAGATGCAAATTAAAACCAGGATGAGAAAAGTCCTCAACAAACGATTAGAAAACTGAATCCAATAATACATTTAAAAAAATCATTCAACACAGTCAAGTAGGATTTATTTCTGGGACACAAGGGTGGTTCAGTATTTGCAAATCAATCAACTGATATATCACATCAAGAAAAGAAAGGATAAAAATCATATGATCATTTCAACAGATGCAGAAAAAGCATTTGACAAAGTATAACATCGATTCATGACAAAAACCCTCAACAAAGCAGATTTATAGGGAACATACCTCAACATAATTAAGGCCATATATGATAAACTCACAGCGAACATCATACTCAATGGTGTAAAACGGATAATTTTTCCACTAAGATCAAGAACAAAACATGGATATTCACTCTCCCAGTTTTATTCAACATAGTACTGGAAGTCCTAGCCATAGCAATTAGGCAACAAAAAAGAAATAAAAGGTATCCAAATCAGCAAGGATGAAGTAAAACTTTCACTATTTCCAGATGATATGATGCTATATACAGAAAACCCTAAAGACTCCACCATAAAACTACTAGAAATGATAAATGAATTCAGTTAGGTCTCAGGATACAAACTCAATATACACAAATCCATTGCATTTTAATACACTAATAATGAAGTAACAGGAAGAGAAATTAAGAAAACAATTCATTTACAATTGCACCAAAAATAATAAGGTACCTAAGTATAAACCTAACTAAAGAAGTAAATGATGTGTACTCTGAAAACCATAAAGCACTGATCAAAGAAATTGAAGATGACACAACAAAATTGAAAGACATTCTATGCTCATAAGTTGGAAGAACAAATATTATTAAAATGTCTCTACTACCCAAAGAAATCTACACATTTAATGCAATCCCAATGAAAATACCAACAGCATTTTTCACAGATCTAGAAAAATAATTCTAAAATTTATATGGAACCATAAAAGACCCCAAATAGCCAAAGCAATCTTGAAAAAGAAGAACAAAACTGAAGGTACTGCAATCCCAGATTTCAAGATCTACTACAAAGCTGCAGTAATCAGAACAGTATGGTACTGGCACAAAAACTGACACAGATCAATGGAGCAGAATAGAAAGCCCAGAAATAAATCCACAATTATATAGTCAATTAGTCTTCAACAGAGGAGGTAAGAATATCCAATGGGAAAAAGTCTCTTCAACAAATGGCTTTGGGAAAACTGGACAGCAACATGCAAAAGAATGAAACTGGACCACTTTCTTATACCATACACAATAATAAACTCAAGATGGATTAAGGACCTATATGTGAGAGCTGAAACCATAAAAATACTAAAATAGAAGAATATGGACAGTAATTTCTCTGACATTGCCTTAGCAACATTTTTCTAGATATGTCTCCTGAGGTAAGGGAAACAAAAGTAAAAATAAACTAGTGGGACTACATCAAAATAAAAAGCTTCTGCACAGCTAGGGAAACAATCAACAAAACTAAAAGACACCCCACTGAGTGGAAACAGATATTTGTAAATGACATATCTGGTAAGGAGTTAGTATCCAAAATACATAAAGTACAACTTAACAACAAATATCAAATATGACAATTAAAAACTGGGCAAAGACATAAATAGACATTCTCCAAAGAAGACCTAGAAATGGCCAACAGACACATGAAAAGATGCTCAACATCACTCATCATTAGGAAAATGCAAATCAAAACCACAGTGGGATGTCCCCTCACACCTGTCAGAATGTCTAAAATCAACAACACAAGAGACAGCAAGTACTGGTGAGGATGTGAAGAAAAAGGAGCCCTCTTGCACTGTTGGTGGGAATGCAAACGACTGCAGCCACTCTGGAAAACAGTATGGAGTTTCTTGAAAAAAATTAAAAATAGAATTACCATACAATCCAGTAATTCCGCTACTGTATATTTACCCAAAGAATACCAAAATACTAATTCAAAAGATATATGTACCCTTATGTTAATTGAGGCATTATTTACAATAGCTAAGACATGGAAGTAACCCAAGTGTCCATCTATAGACAAATAAATAAGGAAGTGGTACACACACACACACACACACACACACGGGGGGGTGGGAAGGGATATTACTTAGCCATGAAAAAGAATGAAATCTGGCCACCTGCAGCAACATGGGTGGATCTAGAAGGTATAATGCTAAGTAATGGAACTAGAAGGTATTATGCTAATTGAAATAAGTCAGTCAGAGAAAGACAAATACCATATGATTTTACTCCTATATGGAATTTAAGAAACAAAACAAATGAACAAAGAAAAAAACAGACAAACCAAATGACACTTTTAACTATAGAAAACAAACTGATGGCAGAGGAGGTAAATGAGGGGAGGGGAATGGTGTAATACATGAGGGGGACTAAGAATACACTTATTGTGTTGAGGACTGAGTAATATATAGGATTATTGAATCATATATTGCACACCTGAAACTAATATAAGACTGGATGTTAACTCTACTGGAATTTTAAAAAAGCAAACCAGAACGGGAGACCACTCTATAGCTATAAAATGTCTCAAATTTAAAAGACTGACCATACCAAATATTGATGAGGATGAGGAGCAACTTGAACTCTCATAGATTGCAGTGGGGATAGAAAATGGTACAACCACTTTGGAAAATAGTTTGCCAGTTTCTTGGTAAAGAAATATGAATCAGCTATTACATTCCTAAGTATTTACCCCAAAGAAAAGAATATGTATGTCTATACAATGATTTGTACATGAATGTCTAGAGTAGCTTTATCTGAAATAGCCAAAAACTGGACACAATCCAAATGTCCAACAACAGGTGAATGGATACACAAATTGTGATATATCCATACAATGAATAGCAATAAAAAGGGATAAGCTATCGATACATGCAATAACCTGAATGTATCTCAAAATAACTATGCTGAATGGATGAAGCCAGAAAAAGAGCATATTACTATGTGATTCCATTTAAGTAAAACTGTGGAAAATGCAAACTAAACTATAGTGATGGCTGAAAAATTGTTACCTAGGGCAGAGGTTAGGGAGGGGTGAAAGGGAGGGATTACAAAGGAAGGAACACAAGGAAATTTGGGGGAAGTTATGACTATGTTCATTATCTTTATTGTAATTGTCATGATGGTATCATTAGAGTGTGTTTATATGCATATATATATAATATGTATATATCTATCACATATATATCAATAGTTATAAAAGTGCAATTTAAATGCATAAAGTTTATTGCATGTTAGTTATACACCAATAAAACTGCTAAAATTTGTATAGTTTCTAGGACTTTGTGCCATTAATAATTCCAGTTAACCAAAGTGTCCAATTGTGTGTAAAATGCTCACATTTTCATCCCAATGACATTAACCATAATTGGAAACTTGGAAATTCATTAACTGCATTGTGAATTATTTTTCCGTACAGAGTACAAAATGAACAATTATTTATTAAATTAATGCCTTTAAAAAAAAACTATGAAATTTTATAGAGCCAGACTATAAAAATATAATAGGAATAACAAAATTCAAAATACAAACTGGAATATAAAATGAAAATTATGTACCTGTCCAAACATAAATGTACATTGAGGCTCTGTATAAAATCCTGAAGGGATTTTTTTAATTCATGTGGTTCTAACCCTATGATGAAAAATATCTTTTTCTAAAGTGTATAATTACCCTCTGTCACTCTTAAATCTCCTCTGGTGTCTAAGCTTGCTTAATAATGGTGAACAGATGAGCAGAAATTAAAAATAAAGGCCTTCTACCAATTTAGCACCCCGCACATAATGTACCTATAATGATAGTTTGATTGCCAGTGCCCATTATTTTGTTGCTGCCTCTTTTTTTCTATTACTGCACCAGAGCCCCGAGTTTCAAAAAGAATGCAGCATCCTGTTCTATAAAACCAGAGCAATTTACATGAACACCAGCTTTAGCCTGTATTAAAAAGATGCATAGAACAAAACAGAAAACATAATGTAATGCCACGTGGACCATTTAATGTCAGTGGCACTCTTCACTTAAATATCATTTTACATTTTGGTTAATTTATTTTCCAAAAAGAAAAAGTAAAAAGCATGAATTTTTTGGAGTAGAATAGGGAAGAAAATTGAAGTGTTTGTGGATATTAAAATGAATTAGAAAAATCTGTTGAAATGAGGCTAGCAAGTACCCTACTATAGTCCCCTCCATGCGTATGGAGCAGTGAAAAAAAAAAAGATGTTAAATATAAAAGCAAAAAAGATATAATTCATATTTAACATAGAAGAGTCTTGAAATATAGTTAAAATTTTTATTCTTTTTTGAGTCTGAGAAATTCTTGCTTTAAAACTGTTGTCTTTAATGACACATATCCAATCACTTAGGGCATTTTATTCATATTTATGTTTTGCCCAGGTTTCTATACAATCATAATACCTGCTAGTAAACATTCAGGAGAGAAGTCTTCATGGCATACAGTTAACTAATTAGTGCAGTAAAAATAATAAGCTAGATTTTTTAAATGGTCGAGATGACCTCCCTTCCTTTTTAAAACTAAATTGGTCACTTAAAAGGTTGACAGAGCCTTAAATGCCAGTGCCTCAGTTCCCCGTCGGGAGAACATTCCTCTCCAGAGAAGGATGTTCCAAGCTGCAGTGTGGGAAGGACTTTAAAGCTTTGGGGTGTACTGTGTACCGGCAGCAGATGTGGATGAGGGAGTGAGGAGGCCGGTGACTCGACTTAATTAAAATTCAGCATATTCAAAGTTCTGTGAGAAGATCTGTATGTAAAACCACACTCACTACTAGAGACAGTGTCTGAGTGCAGAGCTGAGGACTCAGTGGATCACCGTGTCTGGCTGGCGGCCCTGAAGGATGTAAACAACTTGTGGTAATATTATGGCCCTATCTAGCCCCAGTAAAAGACCTCTGTCTCCACAGACCTATGAAATTGACCGGGAGAATTGTGGATGGTTTTCAGTTACCTTAAAAACATCCCGTGTAGGCCCTTCTTGTACGTGAACAAGCAGACTGTATGGATCATTTGTCTTTCCTTGTACGCTTATTCCTACCCTGCACCACCTGTACAAGCAACCGTAGTACTCAGTGTGAATATCTTCAATCATTGTAACCTTTCCCTCAGTCACTTCCTTGATTTTATAGCAAGTTTTGCTCCATTTTCCCCTTACATGTGCTGGGGCTTGGATAGGAATTTGAAACAATTCTTCTTGGCTATTTTCAGAGACCACTACCATGTGGGACCCTTGAGCTACTTCTCAGTGTGTGCTGGCCATTCTGAGGAGAAGGAAGCCCCCTCGGCCCTGCACCCCCTGGCCATACAGGGACGGGTGGGGACTGCAGAGAGCACTGCTGTTTTACACGTATTAAATGCCTCTGTGCACGAGTCCTGTAGAGAACCAGCCCTAGACTTCCGCATGGAACAAGGGCACACAGACGGGAGCTGGTGGGGGGTTGAGGAGAGCCGTTTATCTGGGAGTCCCAGCACCGGAGGCCACGTGGTCTCTATGGCTCTGAAGAGACCATCTTGAGGCTGCTAAGTGCTTCCCTAGTCTCTTTAGGACAGGTTCAATGTTAGCAATCTGGAAATCATGCAGAAGAAAAACAGCAGAAAGGAAGAAGGCTCTGGGGAGTGCCTTGACTCCACAAGCCGAGAGAGAGGACCAGCTCTCTCCTCCTTGGCTGAGTAACAGCCAGTGGGGCATGTAGGCCCCTCAGCACAGATCTGCTGAACGCCAGGTCTGAGGAGCCAGGCCTTAACCAAGGAAAAACCATGAGCACAGGATGAAATCCATCTGGGAATAAATTCCCAACCTTAAATATGGCCTCGTGTGTTCTGTCATAAATAAATGGTAGGGGAGACATCAAAGATAGGCTGGACTTCAACCTTCTGAAACCAAATCGGACAACTTCCCATATTAATAGTCGGCCTATGGCTGGGAGACACGACTTCCTGTGGCTGGGTTATATCTTGCTGTCTTCTTTTTTCCTCCTCCTTGGCATTCACAAACCCAGCAAAGATCAAGAAGGAATGGATAACCTGCTTTTCAGGTGCTGGGAGATAGGGACAAGCCAGGTTGTTGTGAAAGCTATGTCTTCCCAGCCTAGCGGGGAGCCAGCCTACATAGTGGGAAGGATGGTCGAGCTGACCTAATAAATATTTTCCATCCCTAACCTCAGTAATTATTTTCATGTGTCACAGCTCAGCAAGGAATGGTGAAAAGTAAAGTTTCCCTGATTAGACAAGACCCGCAGATTACTGAGAGTAGAATCTGAAACTGTTCTCTGGGTTGCTCAAGACGTCACTATCCCTGCTCTTCAGGGTGCTGATGTCTTCACCCCACCTCTGCTCAGTTACAGAAAGTAAGTGACTGTTTCTTTCCTGATTAAACTGCTATCCTTTGTCATTTCCGACCGTCCCCTGGGACCCACTCAAAAATCTGTCCTGGAGTTTTTCTCTGCTCCTTTCTCCCTCCAACATGTGAAAATATACCTATTTCAATCTGAGAGTTTAAGGTCTAATTCTGCTCACAGCCACTTCTCTGTGGGGTGGGAAATGTGGTCAGATGAGTGGTAGGAAAATGCCTTTTGGAAAATTGTTTGATTTGCTGCACTCTACTGAGTCCTAGTGGGAAGTCAGCATCCCCTTGCTATTTTGGAAATTTCTCGGAAATTATATGCAAAAAATTTTCAGCAAAACATTTTCCATCCTACTAAGTTTTCTAGGTTGTCCCAAGGTAAGAAGAGAGGGGGCCAGGGAGAAGGGTCTGATGAAATGAGCTTCTCCCCCTCCCCATGTGGGGAAAGGAGAAAAGCTGTCTCAAAGCAGAGATCCCAATTTAGAGAAGCTTTTGGCCCAGCTGAAGGACATGGTTAGCATAATAAGGCCTCATTTAAACTATCTGCATTTAATTTCAGTTCAGACCTCCTCATTAGAATTTACTTGGCAAGGGGCTGTCGATAATCCCAGTTTGTTAGCAGGTCAAATGCAATAGGTAATCACAAATCCAATGCTGCATTTGGCAGCTTCAAGAACATACCCACCACCTCCCCCCCCCCCCCCCCCCCCCCCCCCCCCCCCCCCCCCCCCCCCCCCCCCCCCCCCCCGCCGAGCCCCTACCTCAATGGCTTCCTTAATGTCATTAGGTTGGTTACCTCAAGTGTAATTATTGCTTTAACCCTTCTCACTTCTATTAGGATTAAGGATGAATTCTCTTTGGGGGATTATTGCTTAATGAGATCCAACATTGAAAGGATACAGGCTACCAGAGGAAAAAAAAAACTTTTTCTAGAAATCTATTCTAATGTAGTTTTCTATCAGACTGCCCAAGAATCTATCTGAGGAGGAAGTGGGCTTCACCTCTGGAAGAACATTAGAGACTGCAGTCTGCCTGTTAACTAGCTGTGTCAGGCAACATCTTTGGTGGTTAAGTGTGCTCATTCTGAGGCCCCTATGCCCACGATAAAGCCATGAGAAATCTTAGGGACCTCTAGTGACATCCTTCCTGTTTTAGAAGAGAAAAATGAGGCCAAGAGAGAACCAGTGATTTCTTCAAATGCTTTAACTGGAACTCAGGTGTGCTGATCTTGCTTCTAATGTTCCCTCTCAAAGAACTGGTTCAATCAGCAAAGCATCTCTCTGAACCGTGGGCCACGTTTTAGTCTTTGCACAAGGGACTATTCTGTTTTATTGTATAAAATGTATTGATATATGATATAGATGCACAGAAAAGTACACAAATCATAAGTTTACACTGAGAGCATTTTCACAAAGAGATTACACCTGTATAACCAAACATCTGTGTCAAGAAACAAAACGTTTCCACGCCCTCTTTCACCTTGGGACCTTCCCAGTTACTATCCTACCAAGTGCAGCCACTGTTCTGACTTCCAACACCACAAATTCATTTTGCCTTGTTTTGAACTTTAGGTAAGATGGAACATACAGTGTGTACCCTTTGATATCCGACTTCTTTCATTCAACATTGTGTTCATGAAATTCATCTATTGTGTTGTGGGTAACAATACTTTATTTAATTTTTTGGCATGTAGTATTTCATTGTATGGATATCAACATTTATGTATCCATTCTACTGTTGATGAACATTTGAGTTACTTTCAGTTTGTATCTACTATACCTCAAGGGAAGATTTTGTATTTGGTTTTAGTGGACATATGTATGCCTTACTGTTGGGAGTAACATTGCTGAGTCAAGGAGTATGTGCAGTTCACCCTTGGTAGTAACTGCCCACTGATTTTCCAAAGTTATTGTACCAATTTACACCTCTACCCCCAGTATATTAGAGTTCCACTTGTTCCACATCTTAACAATACTTGCCACTAGTAATGCTTTTCTTAAGAAATGAATTTAGTAAATCTTCCATTTGTAGAAGAGTTGGAGGGAGAGGAAAGAAGAGGGCTTTTGTCCCCAATTTCTTTTATATTTTTAGTTGTCCCTGAGACTTCTAAGGCCCCACCCCCTACAGATTTTCCATTTGCTCCAGTATTTCCAGGTGGGTGCTACAGGAGTTTAATGTCATCTTGGCTACACATTGGCTAAAATGTTGCAAGTGAAGATGACTATGTTGCCTCCTGAAGTCTGTGGCTATTCAGGCATCCTCTGGTGAGAAACAAAGATTATTGTTAGTCCACACCATGGCTGACATGGCTGACAGTTCTGGGACAACTTGATTGTTAAGACCCTGACTTTGATTTCAAAGAGAGATTCAGGAAGTATATCAGGAGTAGGGATGAGGAAGACGAACACCATCATCTCAGCCCTGGGCCAAGAGCAAATCTATACTTCAACAATTTATATTTTACTTTTTCCTAGAATGTTTACTTGGCCTGTAGAAGTATGGTAAAAACCAGAAAGAAGGTAAGCTGTCAGAGAACTTAACCTTGACATCGATATTTAAAACTCAGAGTAGATTTCCTTGAAAGTAAAACCATTAGCTGTTACTAGGTCCAAAATTAAGGTTGTACTCCAAGCAGAAACCAATCGATCTGGTGTTTATGTGCTATGTTAACAGCACAATCTGGTGAGGTACATCTCAGAGTTTACCAAAATCAGTAGCATTGAGGCTAGCCACTCTATAAAGATAATTTAATTTATATCTCCAATATCTTGTATAGTGATAAACTCAATCAACTTACATTTAATAATAGAAAATTATTTATTGAGACCAGACACTGTGTCAGTATTGGTTGCAAAATGGTCTCCTTAAATTCATTACCTCATGTGGTCTTAATACTATCCCTCTGGGAAAATTGTGTTGTCCCCACTTTATGCATCAGGGAACTGAGTTGCAGAGAATTAACTTCTCTAAGTGACAGAACAGGGATTCAAGATAAAGTCAGCTGGACTTTAGGTCCCTGATATTAGCCAGTATTCTGGACCGAACTAGAGCAGGGCTTCAAGTTGGAAAGACTTCAAAGTTGTCATATTAGCCCTATGTTTATTCCCATCTTCTCTCTCTGTCTCTTCGCCTTTTACCTGTCTCTCTTTCCTTATCTCTCTATGTCTATCTCTGTCTCTTTGAGGGCCTGTCTACTCACCTAGTGACTTGCCATGGGAGGTGTGCCCAGTACATTTCTTCTCCTGCTAAGCCTCCAACAGGGAAGGCCTTGCAAACATGTTTCAGTTTGAGCAGACTGCCGCAGCACCATCTGCCAGCCTGATAAAGACAATCCTCCTTTAATTAGGAATGTTGAAATGTTGGAAATCCAGGCCAACTTCTAGCATTACAGAGAAAACTTAGGGTATAGAATCCTCCGAGGAGGAAACCGAGAGCTGGGCGCAGATTTTCAGGGAAAACACATGACTTTCCTGTGAGCTCAGGAAAACTGGGGCCTAGTGCCCTGTGTCTAGGTGGCATCCCGCACCCTACAGCGTGGCGTCTGCAATCTCTGTGCCAGGGGCTAGATGCACTGGGAAATTTTCTCGGTTGTGTTCACATGCCTCCAGCTTGTTTTCATTCCTACATATAGTGGTTTTTTTTTTAATTTTATATTTGAGGGAGACAGAGACAGAGAGCAAATAGGAGAGGTGCAGAGAGACAGAGACAGAATCTGAAGCAGGCTCCAGGCTCTGAGCTGTCAGCACAGGGTCCGATGCGGAGCTTGAACCCATGAGCAGTGAGATCATGACCAGAGCCAAAGTCAGATGCTTAACTGACTGAGCCACCCAGGTGCCCCGGGTTTTTTCCTTAATAAAGGCTTGGTCAAAACTGAGATCCCTCTTTTTTGGGTGTGTAGTTATTGAGAAGATACTAACCATTTTTTACTGCTCCCACCAAACTTAAATAGTCCAGAAATGCACTTTACCCTGAAGAAGGTTTTACTTCAGACCAGTGATGTATTTTTGCTAAAAGGCAGAAATCAAAATTGGTTATACCTAGTTGCATACCTAGTACAGATGTACAGATAATATTTTAATTTGGCATCCATTGTGGACTTAAGATAATGCCATTTTCAGTCATTAAAAGAGAATGTTTACTTGAATACAGTGTGTTCCTGTAGCCAAATTGAAAATTGTTTTCACTGTGTTGAATAGACTTCAATACATCCAGGCCTTCTTGGAGAGAAAACAATTTGGGACATTAAAATAATAAATATACTTTTTTCAGCTTTTAATATTCCTCACTAGTTAAGGTTTTTTAAATGTTGTTCTTAAATTTTGCTCATCTTTTATTAATTTTGGAGGTAATGTTATCTGTTGTTATAACCATCTTATAGATGAAATGTCTCTATTTTTAAAAAGATTTTTATAACATGATTTGATAATAAATGCTACTCGATTCTAAAATGATGGGTGTCTTGGAATTTAAAGATAATGCTAATCATAGTGTTATAATAATCAGAAGATAAATACATGGCAAGTTATACCTTAGGGATATTATATAATATCTCAGCCCCCAGACAAAATTCTATAAAAGGAAATCTGACAAGAAGCTTAATTTCAGCATTGCCACATACCATTATTGTTTAATATAAGATACAGTCATTCATGTCCCTTCAACTAAAATCACTGAAGAGATAGAAATAAATTGAACAAACACAATTAATTTCACTTTGACGGTAATATACAATGTCACAAACACACTCACAGACATTCTCTCCTGGATGGGCTCAAAAATAGAAGGAATGAGAATATAGTCCTCAACAGATATAATGCAGGTAGTATTAAGTTAACTAGTCAGAATGTTGAGAGAGAATTTTATTGATTTTTTTTTATTTCCCACATACTGCAGCCACAAGTACAAATACCAGATCCTAATCCTAAAGGATTCAAATTCATGCTAGAAAGAAACCACAGTGAAAGAAAACACCCATAAATGGCATGTCTCCTTAAATTTGAGTCAAAGCTGACATTTTTGTTCTTAGGAAAAGTGCTATGTTATACATAATGACCAGCTAAGACCTTTGACCCTAATTACTTCTTGCTAATAACAGTATTCTGTTATACCTGGTAGAATCCATAATTCACTGATTTGTCAGTGGCAGGCATTCATGGGAAATAGGTGAAGTCATAAGCCAATTAGTCACCAGCACTGTAACTCCATATACCAGTCTAATATCCTCGTTACCAAAATGAATCTGGCTTTCAAAAAATTATTTCATAACTTCAAGTGATAGCAACATAAAAACTTTGGCATGCAGATAAATCATAAACCCTAATCTATAGGTTCTTCACAACAGAGATATTGGGGGAAAGATTATAGTACAGTCCATGCAATAATAGCAAGCTTTTTAATATGGGTACCTCTGGATTACTAGCCCAAGTTATAAATGTAAGAATGACATCAAATTTTTGGATATCTTTTAAAGAATCAATCTTCTGATAATTCCTACCTTTCCCTGCTTCATTCTTTTTATCTCAGTAATCATAAACCCTGTCAATTCCACTACCCACATTTTTCTCTCTGAAGTTTCTCCTTTCCATGTCCACAGCCTCCATTTGATTACAAACCTTTGCAACACTATCCAAACTTATCACTTGTCCTTCCTCCTATACCTCCTCTAAGCTACAACAGCCATTCTAAGCCATAAATGTTGCCCAAGCAATAATGTTCACACTCTTTCCTATAATTTTCTGAAAATGAACCATTAGTATCTTATAGAAGAGTCAAGAGTGACAGAAATTACAATTTCAGTACTGAAATACTACAGCCAAAAGCTGCAATCCAGTTCACTCAATGAAAGCATGCCTCAGTGCAAGTGAGAGATAGGAGACATGACTCTGTGTTCCCTTCATTCAAGAAAGTTTCTTTGTGCCTTTCTTGGGTAGATATCTCACCACACTGAATGGGATGACAATGCTTAAATATGTGTATTTCTTATACAATGTGAATTCAAAATGGAAGACATTTTTAAAAAATATGATACTTAACAGGAAAAGCAGCTCTCTCTATGAAGATGGAAGGAAAGCCTGTCCAAGATTTATTTATTGAGAGATGGCACATGGGCACCAATATGGTAGCTTCATAAAAGATACCAAGGATGATGACATTTTGTGAGACTCTTGCTTTGCTCTCTGCCTTTCGGCCTTAACCACTTGTCTTTTGGCTAAGTTGAGATTCTAGTACAATGTTTTTGAGTTCCCTCCTCTTGCTTTGCCATTTCTCTCTAGCAGTCACTGTCTAGCTTTTGTGAACTATTTTTACTGCCCCACATGCATGCCCTTTTCATATATCTGTTTGAGTCAGTACAAAGCCTGGAATGTAGATGTGTAATAAACATGTGAAAGTGTGGCGAAGACCAGTTTTAGTTCTATTGCTATGTCAATAATTTTTACTTAGCATTATGATCATTATAGGCACATGCAATTAGAACAAAAAAAAAAAATCACTCAATTGGCATCAAAGCATAGCTAATGTAATTTAGGGGGAAATTGCCCTTGATTTCTCCACATACCATGTGGAGGCCTCGTGGGCCCAGAGTTCCTGACTGGTCCAAAGGACAACTGTGGTCCCTGGGAAAGGAGAATTTAGGATGGGGGCCTGCAGGAGTCCTTTTACCAGGTACAAATGCCATTTCCCTGACTCTGTTCTTTGTTATGAAGCTAGATTCTGCTCCCATATTAACAAAAGCAGACGCATCTCCATTTCAGAAATACAAGTGCAAACAAACAATCTGTCTGTATAACATTCCTTTAAAGTCAGATGAGTTTATTTAAAGCATGGTAGCCCTGGGAGGGGATGAAGACTGGCCAACCCTACCACACAGCCTGCAGAAAACCAGTGGCCTGGCTGACTTTCCACCAAAGTCTATGTCAAGGTTTGTGGGGGCAGGGTAATGTTTCATACCAAATAACTCAGACAGAGGATTAAACACATTTCTATGCAACTGTGGCAGATTTGGGTTTTATTTTTACCCTACAGTCCTTAAATTACAATACCTCTTTTGATGTGGCATATGCACATTGTGTATTCTTAACTGCTTATTTAGATATATTTGGGACTTTCAGAAGCCTTTTTTTTTTCACTGTAGATGCCAATAAATATTTCTTTATGGGGAAGGGGACAAACTGTACTTTTATATTCCTGGTTTGGGGAATCTAATAAGGTTTTTAAAATTTATAACCTAATAATGAACCATGTCTATGACCGCATCATACCAAAGGGTTTTTATTTTCCTTAAAAGGGAAGATGCAAGATGTTTTAGTCTAAAAATGACCTCCTATAGTTTCCCATCTGGAAGTTCTAACTACCTTCATTGTCTGGTGTCTCCCTATTGCCTCTGAAAATTAAAATTATGGACAAGCTTCACTGAGTGAGCTATTCACTAATAGCTAACTTCACCCTAGCCCACTTTATCCTCTTCCTTCCATTCCATGACTTGTGGATACAGTATTTTATTTTCTCTTTGACAACTTAGACATTTGTAATGTCTTTGCCATCACAATTATTCCTGAAAAATGCTTTATAATGAGTGAATAGAAATTGAGAAGAGCCAGAAAGGACTAGGAAACCAGCAAGATGAAACATGATGCACAGCACCTTAGAATAGTGTACCCGTCCTGGGCAGGAGACGAAGGAAACCCAGAACTCAGGAGAGCCTGGAATCCATTATACCCACCTTTCTGGCTTCAGACCAGGAGCTCTGTGTTCTGAAAGTCTACATCTTAGTAGTGTTTGCATCCACAGGGTCTGTGAGAAAACATAAACAAATGGGTAAGGGAGTCGATACCTATTGTGAGCCAGTAACCAGGATTCTACCAGCTTGAAATTAAAAATTCTGACTTTGAGTTCATTGACTAGTGCTTTCAATTCTTCATTCATTTGGATTCCTACTGTCATTTAAGTTAGTCGGTGACACTTTAATGACTTGGCATATTTTTAGCCTCTGGAGCCTTGTGTGTGAGGGCAGAGGAGGGAGATTGGAATTGTGGTTGGAGTTCACTGCCAAGCATAGCATTGTGTGTTATCCTGACCTTTTTCTGGAGTTCCTGAGACCCTAATTGAGTAATCCTATTAGTGGTGTATTTTAGGAGAAAAGATTGTCAAAGAAAGAACAAATACTGTTCCATAATCATATAGAGTAAACTTCATATTATAGTAATCTATTGTTAATGATCATTCAAAAATGATATATCTGTTGACTTAGAAAACAAGTCATTTGAAAGCCTTATTCTTTTCATTTTCTGCTATTTGGAATTTTCTATTTCATGCATTTTAGTCATCCATTGGATCATGTCAAATTTGAAATTTCTTATAAAGAAGAAGTTACTATCTTTGGAGGTTCTTTTTAACTGATTTTATGCTCTCTCAGATTTTATGGGGATCATAGTAGTAATGGGTAGGGAGATCTTCCTTCAGATCTTACTTGATTCAACTAATTAGTCAGTTCCTGAATAAGAGTGGATTTCTGTTGATAACTTTAGGAACACAATTTGCCCTTTGTTCAAAACCTTTTCACGTTTTCAGACAAGTTATGTCTTAATCCTAGAATAAGAGAAATTTTAGAAAAATAAAATTGGGGAGTGTATGGATTTATGGAAACAGGAGAAATGCAATTTCCTAATTAACATTTGAATGTATTGAATTCCAGAAGAGGAAAGTCTACTTTGAATATTATTGTGTAGACAGAATGATTATATGCAAATTGCTTAGTATATTTCTCTGTTTATATGCATGTATGTGTATGGAATCTGTGGGCTTTTTTGTGTGGGTGGATATGTGGTTAAATTATGTGGATGGGCTTGTTTGTTGGGAAGTATGGGGTGTATACAGGAAATTAGGAATTAGAAGCCCTTATGGTTTTACTTTAACAGAGGTAAGGATGGATTGGAGTGGCTTTCATTTTTCATATGAAATCATTTAGGCTGGCATTATTCTCATAATATACATCAAACATAATTCAAACAGTTTTAAGAAATGAAATTCTCACAAAGAAGGTAGGCTTACAAAACTACAAAATTAGTAGGCATATTTTTAAAACTGGAACTACCTGACTCAGCATGGAATAATTTTATTCCTATAAAACTCACTTCCAGGTCACTGAAGAAACAACTCTTCCACTATACCTTAAGTTCTTGAAAAACAACCTGAATAACTTAGCCCATTTATGACAAATAGTTATATAGCCATCTGCCTAGCTATGCTTTAACCCTAAGCCAATGAGTGTGGTAACCGTGGAGAGCTCCAGAAAGAGTACCGTCTGCACGTAGTGTAGAACTGAAAAAGGACACCAGCACCCACAGATGGATTTGCCTACCACATTGAAATCAACATGGCAAAGATGAGAGGAACTGAAAAGTGTTTATTTCCTCAGGAAATCTCATATATTCATTCTGATGGGAACACATCCTTCAACAAACATTTAGTGAGAGCCTACTATGTGCCAGACCCTGCTCTGGATGCCAGAGAAGATTCATCAGAGAGCCTCTCCTGGTGTGTAAGGGTCGCCATATACATGGTAGGCCTTCCACGGTCCCGGCGGAACCAGACGATCCCTCCTCCGGGTAGGTGAGCCTCACCAGGGAAGGTGACATTTGGGCTGGGTCCTGAAGGATGAGTAGGAGTTTCCAAGTGGAGTTTGAAGAGGGCATTCTGGCAGCAAAATCAATGTGGAAGAGGAGTGCAAAACACGAGGCATATTTGGGGAATGGCAGGAAGTGTAGTGAGGATGGAGCACGGGGCTAGGTAAATAGCGAACACTTTCTGGCTCTTACCAAAGAGGTCACAGTCTCAGCTGGCAGACTCTTTTTTTTTTTTTTTCTTTTTGGCCCATACAGTGTTTTAAAAATATTTTGAATTAGTTGCCAAGATTTAAAAATTGGAAGATTTCTCATAAAATTCCAGATTTCTGGCTTCTCTTGAAAAAAAAAATCAGAAGATCTGGCAACACTGGGCCTACATTCCCACATGGCAACAAACGACTGGAGCTGGGTAGCAGCTCCTGTACCTCCTCCCTCTCCGAAAGAGGCACGCGCTTGCCAGTTCACCCCAGTCTCCACCCTGCCGTCTTCTTTCCATGTCCTGTGCTGGCCGCCTTTGAACCTATGGGAAAATGGTGAACAAAACCGGCCATGATTCTGTTGGCATGGAGCGCACGGAGCCGAAGACTTCCCAGAGAAAGTCCCTTGCATGTCTTACTGAGGGATTAGGGTTTCATTCCTATGCTTAGAAGGAGACAATATATCCTGTTTTTTTTTAAATTTATTTATTTATTTTGAGAGAGAGAGAGAGAGAGAGAGAGAGAGAAAGAGCAAGCATGCATGGCAGAGAGAAAACACCCCAAGCAGTCTCTGCCCTGTCAGCATGGAACCCCATATGGGGCTGAACTCACAAACTCTGAGATCATGACCTGAGCGGAAATCAAGAGTCGGAAGCTTAACTGCGTAACGGACTGAGCCACCCAGGTGCCCTGAAGATAAATATTCTTAAGTCAGAGATGTGGGATTAAATTTGTCCTTCAGCACTCTGGTGACAGAATGAAAGTTGACGTAGAGAGAGTCCAGGGCAAGAAAATAAGTAAAAGGCCACACAGCAGCTGAGAGAAACCCAAACTAGGTGATGGTATCCCCTGCTTATGATCCTTAAAAAAAACATATTCAAACTTTGAACTCTTTTTAAGCATTTTTCTAAACAGAGATCTCATAAAGACTTCAAATATAGTAAAATATCAATTTGTATATTATAAGTATTAATATATAGGAAGCAAAATAAAACTTTGCTGGAGTAAAGAAATGGCAACCTTGAAACTTTTTGTACTGAGTAGCAAGTATTAAGCCTCAGGACTTCAGATTAGAAAGTCTCCAGGCTGTTCCCATCAACTCATAATTCACAGTATACCATGATCTGGCCCTGCTTGGAGGAATTTATACATTAGATCAAGTTGACCCATTTGCAAAGAAGAGTTTAAAAATGATAAATGTATATCCTGTCCTTGTTCTAGGTTTCCTTCAACAAGAGAATATATATTCCTTAAATTAGCTACTTATTTAGAGGTCAAAATTTTGGTCACCTCAGAAACACTTTAGAACATGAGTTGTTAAATTTAAATGCCAGGTGGGTGCCTGGGTGGCTCAGTCAGTTAAGTGTTCAACTTCAGCTCAAGTCATGATCTCACTGTTTGTGAGTTCAAGCCCCTTGTCAAGCTCTGTGCTGACAGCTTGGAGCCTGGAGCCTGCTTCAGATTTTGTGTCTCCCCCTCTCTCTGCCCCTCCCATGCCCATGCTCTGCCTCTCTCTGTCTCTCAATAATAAAAATAAAATGTTAAAAAAATTTTTTTAAAATCTAAATCTAAGTGCTCAGTTCTAGTCATATTCTGTGGATGAAGGTTGTGGATACCATTCCATCTCTTCACCTTTACCTGGAGTTGTCCTGTTTCTTCTCATTATGTTCTTTTTCTCAGACTTCCCTTGAGCAGGGAAGGAGAAGAGCAAAGTTCGGAAAGGGCAAGGAATATCATGATGCCAGTGGAGTCTTACACAAATGTACAGTGGTGTAATTAAAAGGAAAAACAGATTGCTGAAGGTCTTCTTATAATAACTAAAAATTCTTCAAATCCCTAATGTTTATACTCCAAGGGATTCATTGTCAAATAAAGCTGCTCATAAATGCCTAAATCCTCCATCCATACTGCCAAGCATTTCTCCCCTTTTCACAGTCAGAAACGTGCTTCTGTTGTTCCTGTCAAGGGCAAGTATTCAGATACACAGAGAAATTGAGTTCTGTGTCTTCTGGACAGGTACATGGACCCACATTGGGTTAATGAGGTCTCAGAATACACAGCTACTCTGAGTTGGGGGAAAAAATACCTTTTTGCTTTCTGACATTGTCAAAACTCAAAACTCTCGGTGTCCTTTTAACAAGATAGTAAATACTTAAAAGCCTTTTATTACTGAATACGTATGAGGTCAACAGTTCTTGAATGACATGATGAACAACAGGATATGTTGCAAATCAGTGATCACATTCTTTTTCTAAACTCTTGTGTGAAAACAATTACATGAGATTATTCAAAGTAGAAACCTAGATCATAATAATAGCAAATGCCACTTGTGCCAGACATTGATCTCAGCAATATGTATGTATCAATTACCTAAGCCTCACAACAACCCTATCAGGTGAGTGCTATTAATATCAATATCCCCATTCAGCAGATGAGAAAACTGAGGGTCAAGAGATCTTAACTTATTTTCCCAAAATCTCATACCTGTGAGAGCTGGGGTTTGAATTCTTGCAGTTTGACAGTAAGTCTGGCCTCGACCACCATACTTCCCTTTCATGCTATATGGTTGTACCTGCTTAAACATCTAAGGATATTGATGATACACAAATGCAGACCCCCACCAGGTCTCCAAATCCCACCATTTTCCCTAATCCAGAGACTATTTCAAAGTCTGTAACATCTGTCATGTAAAGCTAAGATGCAAGTGAGCCAAATTTCTTACAAAAATATAAAATAAAAATGTTCTTCAAATATATCTGACTGCTGCATCTGGTACAATGGGAAATAGCTTTTGCAGTTAGTTTTAGTTAATGTAAAAGATTATGATGATTAACTTCCTCTTCATTATGCCATGGTCAAATTAAGTGCTCAATAGGTACTCGTGGGATGTTATTCATAGTCAAGAAATAAAGGTGATTAGCCCAATCCTAGAGCTAAACTGAGGATGGCTTCACAGAGAGACCTGTTATCATACGGAAAATCTTAGTGAAAGAAAAGGAAGAGAAAAAAAGAAAAAGAAAAGAAAAGGCAAGGGTTTTGAAATTCAAATCCCTAATTAATTACTCAGTTTTGTTTTTATATATATAACAAATGAGAATAACAATGCCTATTTCATAGAAATGCTTTAAGACTGGAGATACTAGAGTGTGCTAAGGAGTCACTGAGATGATGATGGTGATGGTGATGACGATGATGATCTTTTTGAACTATCTGAGAAGTGTTTCATTCTATTTAGAAAGTAGGAAATCATTAATTGTGTTAAAACACTCTCTAAAAATGAGTATTCTGTCTTTGGCTGCCCATTGGAATCATCTAGGAAACTTTAAAACACATTAACACCATGGTCTCACCTTCAAAAATTCTGAATTATTTGATGGGCATTTGGAATTTTAAAGTCTCCTCAAATTATTCTAATGTACAATCAAGATTGAGAATCAATGCTCTAAAATAACTCAATTAAAAGTCAACATACAGAAATAAGTTGCATTTCTATATACTAATAACAAAATATCTGAAAAATAAATAAAACAATGCCATTTATAATAGCATAAAAACATAAAATATTTAGGAATAAATTTAACAGCTGAGGTGCAGGATCTGTGCTGAAAACTATAAAACATCAATGAAAGAAACTGAGTAAGACACAGATACATGGAAAGATACTCTGTGTTTATGGATTGGAAGGATCAATATTGTTAAAGTCTATACTCTTCAAAGCCATCCATAGATTTAGTACAATCCCTATCAATATTCCAATGGCATTTTCACAGAAAGAGAAAAAAACAATCCTAGAATTTGGGTGGAACCATAAAAGACCCCAAATAGACAAAGCAATCCTGAGAAAGAAGAACACATTTGGAAGTATCACACTTTCTGGCTTCAAAATGTATTACAAAGCTACAGTAATCAAAACAGTTTGGTAATGGCACAAAAACAGAAACATAGACCAATGGAACAGACTTAGGAGCCCAGAAATAAACCTTTGCATAAACAGTAACTAGTATTTAACAAGGGAGCCAAAAGCACTCAATGGGGGAAATGATAATTTCTTCAAAATATGGTGCTGGGAAAACTGGATTATCCTAAGTAGAAAATGAAACTGAGCTTCTATCTTACACAATTCACAAAAAATGAACTCAAAATGGATTAAAGACAACCAAAAGATCTGACACTGTAAAACTTATGGAAGAAAACATAGGGAAAAAAAACTTTGTGACATCAGTCTTGGCAGCAATTTCCTGCCTAAGACACAAAGAGCTCAAGCAATAAAAGCAAAAATAAATAAGTGGGACTATATCAAAGTAAGAAGCTTCTGCACAGCAAAAGAAATGATAAACAAAATGAAAAGGCAGCATATGGAATGGGAAAAAATATTTGCAAGCCATCTATCTGATGAAAGGTTAATATCCAAAATATATATGGAACTCCTATAACTCAGAAAGAGAGAGAGAGAGAGAGAGAGAGAGAGAAAGAGAAAGAAAGAAAGAAAGAAAGAAAGAAAGAAAGAAAGAAAGAAAGAAAGAAAGAAAGAAAAAGGAAGAAAGGAAGGAAAGAAGGAAAGAAGGAAGGAAAAGAAAACCAATTAAAAATGGGCAGAAATCCTGAATGGACATATATTTTCCAAAGAAGACCCACAAATGGCCAATAGGTACATGAAAAGATGCTCAACATCACTACTCATCAAGGAAATGCATATCAAACCCACGATGAGTTATTCCTTCATGTATGTTAGAATGCTTATTATAAAAAAAGATAAGAGGTAACAAGTGTTGTCAAGGATATGGAGAAAAGGGAAACTGTGCACTGTTGGTGGGAATGTAAATTGGTGCAGCCATAATGGAAAACACTATGTAAGTTCCTGAGAATATTAAAAATCACATATTCCACCAAACCCACATTTGATATATATCCTCTTTGGGAATCAAAATCTTGAAGAGAAGTATGTACCTCCATGTTCATTGCAACATTATTCACAATAGCCAAGAGATGGACACAACCTACATGTCCATCTATAGGTGAATGGATAAAGTTGTGAGATTATATTATATATATTATATATATAATGGCTTGGTATTCAGTCATAAGAAAGAAGGAAATCCTGTCATTTGTGACAACGTGGATGAATTTTGGGGACATTATACTAAGTGAAATAAGTCAGACAGAAAAAAACAAATACTGTGTGATCTCACTTATACGTGGATTTGAAAAAAAGCCAGACTCATCATAACAGAAAGTAGTGGGTGGTTGCCAGGAGCTAGGGGGTGGGGGAAATGAGTGATGTCAAAGGATACAAATTTCCATTTATAAGATGAATAAATTCTGGAGATCTGATGTACAACATGATAACTATAGTTAACAATACCATATTGTATACTTGAAAGCTGTTAAGAGAGTAAATCTTAAATGTTCTCAACATGCCCACAAGAAGATAATTATGTGAGATGATGGAAGTATTAACTAATCCTATTGTGGTAATCATTTTGCAATACGTAGGTATTGAATCTTCACATTGTACACCTTAAAGTTTTATAATATTGTGTGTCAATTATATCTTAACAAAATACAGTAAAGTAGCTCAGTGATAGCAATTCTTGTATACTATCAAATCTGTCATAAATATTCTAGTGATGTTGGGACTTCTGGTTTAAGATAGTATCAACCTAAGCAGCCTCTGATTCATAAGCGGCCAACTGTCTGTTTAAAATACCCACTAGGGGGGCGCCTGGGTGGCTTAGTCGATTAAGGGTCCCACTTTCGCTTAGGTCATGATCTCGCAGTTCGTGGGTTCGAGCCCCGCGTCGGGCTCTGTGCTGACTGCCAGCTCAGAGCCTGGAGCCTGTTTCAGTCTGTGACTCCTCTCTCTCTGACCCTTCCCTGCTCATGCTGTCTCTCTCTCTCTCCCTCTCTCCTAGAAATAAATAAAACATTTAAAAATAAAATAAAATACCCATTAGGACATCTAAAATTATGAAAACTCACATTACAAAGGAAAGTAAACACAAAATTTTGTCACATGCCAGAAATCTTCATGGAATTTCCACAAACAAGAGTGCTGTAAGGCAAAATTTATGAGCACAGTGGCATTCCGACTCAGTATAACTTGAATCAGGGTAAAACCTTTGGTTGATGAGCAGATAGAAGAATGCTATTATTAATCTCTCTTTAGTGAGGCAGAAGCTAGATTAATCAGAAAATGAGGTAGAAACTATGTCTCTACAACCAAAATGTTTCCCTGAAGGGACCGAAGCTAAGTTTTACCTTCCTTCCCTCATCGGGGAGTCAGTCTCCTTCTACATCTATTCAGAGACTATTACAGGGTTTTGTAAAGAAGAGAAGTGATCAGGTGCATTACTTCCTAAGAAAATGTCCTTTAGATAAAGTGTGCCAGCAAGGTATAGCAGGGTCAGCAATGGTACCTGCTCCAAGAGAGTACTGTCCAGTATGATGACCTCTAGTTACATATGACTATTTAGATTTAAATTAATTATACAAAATTAAAGCTTCAATTCCTAGTCACTCTACTAGCCAAATGGTAACACATGACTAGTAGGTATTGTGCTCGACAGTGCAGATTACAAACCATTTCCATCATTGGACGTAGTTCTATTGGACAGTGCCACTCTAAGGTAACAGTCTTCAATAAAATCTGAAATATTACAGATATTTCAGGGAGTAGTAATAATACTTATTTCATAAGATTTTTAAAGCCTACCATGCAGAGACCACCAGGAACATATATGAAGGCAATGTTGGTTTAGTTTAGTGCATAAGGAAAAAGGTACTCCAGAGGGACCCTGATGTATTTCAAGACAGAGTGATTTAAAAAGGGTGCTTATAGGGGCGACTGAGTGGCTCAGTAGGTTAAGCGTCCGACTTCAGCTCAGGTCAGATCTCACGGTTCATGGGTTCGAGCCCCGCATCAGACTCTGTGCTGACAGCTCAGAGCTTGGAGTCTGTTTCAAATTCTGTGAATCCCTCTCTCTCTGCCCCTACCCACTCATGCTCTGTCTCTCTCTGTCTCAAAAATAAATAAACTATTTTTAAAAGGGGTGCTTATAGCATATGGGGGGGTTAGATTCATCAAACAATAGCCTTAACAGGATATGTTGCTGGAATAATCCATGGTCGTTAAACATGAGCCTGTGCAGTTACTGCGAGATCATTTTGTTTATAGTCTTATCTCAGAGTATATGGGTCTGAATGAACTCGTGTTATAGAAGTTTGAGCATGGATATTCTATGATGCACTATTCTATTAGTTAGGCTTGCTGCAGTTTATCTGTTTTGCATTTTTGAAAATTACACCTACTGTTTCAGGTATCAGTATCTCCTCCGCTGCAGCCTAACTACCAGTATGGACATTTTTTTACTTTCGTGGTGATAGATTATTTTCTTTGAGAATGTGATTGATTTAGTTCTGCACCTTTGTTGAAAGCATAGTACCTAACAAGTTCTTAGTTATAAGATGAATAAGTTCTGAGGATTTAATGTATGGTGTGCTGACTATAGTTAATAATACTGTATTGAAATTTGCTGGAAGTAAGAGAGTAGATCTTAAGCATTCTCACATACACACACACAAAAGGTAATTATGTGAAGTGATGGATGTGCTAATTAATTTGATTGTGGTAATCATTTCACAATGTATATTTATATCAAGTCATCACATTGCACACTTTAAATATATACAACTTTGTCAATTATATCTCAGTTTTTAAAAAAGAAAGTATAGTCTTTGAATATACTTAAAAAGATTGAATATTTGTAATGGTAGCTGTTTTGATAAGTGTAGGCATTATATCTTCTGGCTATTTTCTTGGCAGCGATTTTTGATTGAATCATCTAGTATGATAGTGACTATATAGCAGTATTTTAAATTCTGGAGATTATACATTTGGCAACTATAACAGGGACAAACATGGACACAAGGATTATTATTAATGGTTGAAACATATCCTAAATGCCCCACAAACTATTTGAATCTTCCTTTTCTACCTGTTTTTTCTTCTTTAATTTGGATATGGGTTCTTTAGCTTTGCCAGTGTCTGAAGAACTCATTCAGTATTTGGATGTTACCAAAGATGAGAGTATTGGCATGAATGAGTAACAGAAGTGTCTACTAACCATTTAGAGATGAGAAACAGCAAGGGAGAATGAGATGGCTTAGAAGTAAAGAATCCCAAGTATGTTCTATGGTCAGCAGTGACCCAGATGTAGAGCTCACTCCCAAGACCCTAGCATCATGACCTGAGCCAAAATCAAGAGTCAGATGCTCAACCGACTGAGCCACCCAGGCACCCCACTAACTTTGTTTCTAATATGGTGGTAAAATCAGAGGCAGAACATAGAGCCATTAGCTATTTGTCCAAGGAATCACTTCAATAGGAATGTTACGTGAAAGTTTTACAAATATAATTCACAAACGTGTTTTTGTAAACCAAAAATTTAAATACTATCGATCATATTTAAATGCTCTTGGTACTTCTTTTTCCTTCTTATCTAGTAACCCAGTAACTAAGACCACGCGGTTTTAGATTTTTTTCCCCCCAAAAGCTAACTAAGTCAATCTTGTTTATAAAAGTGAATTGAGGCAAGGTTACATTAAACCTAGTTTCTGATATCTTTTCTTGCGGTTAAATCTGGCTATCTGAACTAGATATTCCTAGAGTGACATGTAATAACAACTTTTGTAATCAATTAATTTCTATAGTTTCCAAAGAGATGGAGTAGGGGGCAATTAAATGAGAGAAAGCCAGCTACGGACCAGCTACAGACAAATATAGAAGTTACAGTTACAGATTGGGTGAGACAGAGTCTGAGGTGGTGTTAAACCCTCCTCACATAAGTAATCTAACTCCAGGGTACAAGTGTAAACATTGTGGTGGGACTTCCCACTGAAAGAGCAATGCCTAGACCCATTAAAAAGGCTGTTCATGTTTTATCATCAGAGACAATTCTTGCTTGTTTAACCAGTTCTTTGGAAATTGGGTGCCGATGTCTGGCTTGAAGCCTCTTCATTGTTCCACAGAGGCTTCTAGTTCTTTTTCTATTTTTGGTAGAGTTCAGGGAGGCCTGAGGTGAAAGTGATCATAGTATGAACCTTTTTTTTTTTTTTAAAGAGAGAGAGAGAGTAGCACAGGAGAGGGGCAGAGGAAGAAAGAGAGAGAGAGAGAGAGACAGAGAGAGAGAGAATCTTAAGCAGGCTCCGTGTTCATCACAGAATCTAATACGGGGCTATATCTCACTGCCCTGAGACCATGACCTGAGCCAAAACTGGACACTCAACTAACTGAGCCACCCATGCACCCCAAGTCTGAACTTATAAGTAAACTTTTCCTTTAAAATCATGGTTATTGACAGGGGTGCCTGGGTGGCTCAGTCAGTTAAGTGTCTGACTTCTGCTCAGTTCATGATCTCATGGTTTGTAGGTTTGAGGCCCACATTGGGCTCTGTGATGACAGCTCAGAGCCTGGAGCCTGCTTCAGATTCTGTGTCTCCCTCTCTCTGTCTGCCCCCTCCCACTTGTGCTCTGTCTCTCTCTGTCTCTCTAAATAAATGTTAATATAAAATAAATAAATAAAATTATGGTTATTGGAAAATCTTTTAGGGAGGCAATTCTAGAATCCAAATTGCATTTGAAGGTTTTCCTATGTCAATTAAACTTTAAAAGCCAAAGGATAGTTAAGATTTTGTTTCCTTTTCTGTTCATGTTCAAAGTTCTCCAAAATGTCCACAGTTAATTTCAAATTACCCTTGATTAAATTATGCCATTTTGAAGGTTGCACATGAATTAAAAGCATAATTCAAAAATATTTAAAACTTAGGTGTTTGACCCAGAGACACCATAGATTTAGATGAAGACCACCCCATGGCACTGCAAGAGTCAGTAAGAATGGTGTTTCTATAGTCTCAGGTTTCTGAAAGAAGAAAAAAGGCCCACCATCAATAAGGAGGGGCTGACAAACCTGAATAAAGTAGTTCTCAGGGAGCACAGAGAAAAGACTCAATGCTTTAATATGGCTTTAAAGGATGACTCCAGGCAAAGTTTGTTCAAAAGGCACCAACCTGATGAGGACTTCTAAACTCCTCAGCTTTGGAACCATCTCAAGTAGGAATCCACAGAGCCTATGTTTGTGGTGACTGCTGGGCCTTCTTTGACTGGCCCAATCCTAATAAATCAAAGACATTTCTTTCTGGATGGTTAGAAAAGATCCATTCAGGAAAAAGCAGACCCCAAAGATTGAATTTCTGCTCAGGAATATTGACATTGGAGATTTGCCACATAGGTTTATACTCTAAATGTCCAGTGTTTGAATTGCAATGTGACAACAGAGAAATCTATTTGGTCAAAGAGTGATTTATATCCATAAATGGATATAAAAATCAAGGTCTCCACATTTTGCTTTTTAGGATACCTGAATAGCAGTCACTGAGTCTTCTTGTTTTGAATTTGTCTTTTATTTGGTCTTGAGTGGGATAAGATTCATTGTGCTTGACATAAGGAGAAAAAAGAATTTGAGTGCATCTTAGTATTTCAACCCAAAGATGTCTGGAGCTATTGAAATTTACTCTTGAAAGAGCTGTTTTTTATGTCTGTGATCTACTTGGATCCTGGGCTGCATGTGCTTGTCTCTGACTAACATGCTAGGGCTGGACACCACAAGCTTCCCAGGATAGGAATGGGAAGGTTAACTGACAATACTCTCCTAACATCACACACGTGGCAACCACTACCTTTGCCATTGGTGTGTTGTAAGTCTGAGGTGGGAGTCTTTGAGAGCAGAGTTCTTGGCATCTGTGACCAAGGAAACTGACCAGCACTAGCTCTGCACTGCTGCACTGAGGGGTGGGCCCAGGAATTCCAGACCTCCCTCATTTCCCCTTCACTGTCTGTGACCTTAAGCTTACCAACGAGAAGACAAAATAACCATCTGTCTTTGTTAAGCCCCCACTGAGTAACCGTGGGTTTCCTAGTTTCTCATCCTAGATAGGCAAATCCTTCATGTGGCTTCTTGGGATGTTTAATTGACAGGAATGAGACCATCTGCCTCCATGGCTATTATTTTTTCTGCAAAGGAGGAAGTAGTCAATTGACTAGGAGGAATTATTAACCTATTGTCATAGAAGCTCTTAGGAGTAAAGAGAGAAATAGAAGTGTCAAAAACCAAAGATATGCTTTGCTCTGAAGCCAATGGCTCCCACAGTAATCCCCACTGTGGGCCCTGTCCCACGGGCCAGTGTGGAGACCTACAAGAGAAGGTACCCGTGGCTGTTCTCTTCTGTGCCACAAGGAGTACAGCCTTGTCAGATGAGTGAAAGGCCCTGGAGTCAGAGAGTTTGAAATTGGAGCCATCTCCACCTTTTAGGATTCTAGATTAAGTATTTGATCTTAAAGACTCCATTTCCTCATCCTTAAAATGGAGATGAAAATAGTGCCAAACTCATAGATGTAGTCTACAACAATAATGAGGCAATCCATGTTTCCATCCCCTACATATAGAAAGTGTTTATCAAAAGTGTTTAGGCTTTCCAGGCCAGATGGTCTCTGTTACAACTCCCACCTCTGCCCTGGTAGTGTGAAAGCAGCCATCTGTAATACATAAAGGAATGGGTGTGGCTCTGTTCTAAGAAAACCTTATTTATAAAAATGCCACTGGCCAGATTTGATCCCAGGCTCAAGTTTGCAGACCCCTAATCTAGGTCAGTCTTTATCACATGAGTATTGTAGACTTGCCTGATGTATAAACGTTGAGACAGGGAAAGCGGTTCCCTACCTTAATGCAGAAAGATAAGTAGGCCAGAATTCAGGAATGTGTTGTCATCAGCCTTTAATTCACTGTGTCAAAATGAGATGAAACTCAGGTTATATGAGTTTAAAGAATGACTAAGACAAATGCGACAAAACCGTTCTTTTGACCCACTTCTGTGTGTTGCCCTTCCTGCAAATTCCTTAGGAAGCACCTGGAAAGTCCCTGAGGTTCTGGCTGGGCTTGCATAAGAGAATGAGTATTTCACAGCTGAAGTTTGTTGTTGTGACATAAAACGGTTTTGGATCTTCTAATTATAGGACAGCATATTTGAAGCTGCATCTATATAATGCAAAGTAGGGTAGAAGATGGATAATTTATTTGGCCACCATAATGAGCCACATCACATATTACAACTACTTCTATTTGTCTCTCTGATATCCTTTTTCCTCCCTTCTTCCTTACTGATGGGGAGGGGATTTTATTGGGGGAAGCAAAATAGCCAAACAAAAAAGAATTTGAATTCCCAGGCTGCCCTTTCAACTGAGATGGCCCATGTGAGACAGTTCTGGCCATTGAGATATTGGCAGAATTCTGGCAGAGCTTTTAGGAATGCTGTGTTTTCCTAAAAAGAGAGACTCAGATGATATGCACATTGGTGCTATGCACATCCTCCTTCTTCCAGCTAAGAACACAGATATGATGCCTAGAGATGGAGCAACTGTCTCATAATCATGAGAATCAAACACTGTGGAATATGGGACAGATAATGGAAATGAACCTTAATCTTTGATGACTTCTTTGCCTACAATAGTTCCTTCTGGACTTCTCACTTATTTGAGAAACAGAGAACTTTATTGCTTAAGCCACTGTTGGTGGGTTTCTGTTAAATTTAACCAAATTGGATTAACTGACTTCAAAATTTTCAAAGCCATGAAAATTAGTCCATTGCCAATATTGAAATGCTATCAAGGACAAAGTATAAAATCTTGACCTTGCTTTGTATAGTATAGACAGTAGAGTTAAAAGCAGGACGGTGATAGATTGGTCAGTGCTGTGGTTCAGGTCCTGTTACTATACATCATCTTGTTTGCTACAGTTTCAGGATTCCTGGTGGCTACCAGAGAGGTATTTATTTATTTTTTTTTATTTTTATTTTTTTAATGTTTTATTTATTTCTAGGAGAGAAGAGAGAGAGAGACAGCGTGAGCAGGGGAGGGTCAGAGAGAGAGGGAGTCACAGACTGAAGCAGGCTCCAGGCTCTGAGCTGGCAGTCAGCACAGAGCCCGACGCAGGGCTCGAACCCACGAACTGCGAGATCATGACCTAAGCGAAAGTCAGACACTTAACCGACTAAGCCACCCAGGCGCCCCCAGAGAGGTATTTATGATGGTGGATGTGGGTTTATGAAGGAAACTGATTGGCTAAACACAATCCAGGCTCTACATGTTTATTATAAGCAGTTTCACAAAAACTTGGCCAAAGAGTAGAAAATCTCAGTGCTTGTGATGAGTACATAACCCCCAAGAGTGTTCCCACATTTTTGCTGTTATCTATGAAGTTCCTTAAGTTAACCATTTTATATAAAAGGAAAACATTGTTTTAGAGTTTTAGTTATCCATTCCTGGTTCTCTACCCAGCCTTATAAATAAATTCTATTAAAACCATGTTTATGATGAGTAATTCTTTAAAAATTTTCTCTTAAAAGCCTTTTGCCATTAATATTTCAGTTAATTAAAAATGTACTATGCCTTAATCCTCTGTTAAATGCACAAAAGAATAAAACAGCATATAATATTGAAGTTGGAAGTGTCTTTGGAATTGGGTGTTTGGGCTCACGATTGATGGTTTATTAATGTAAACCTAGTGGGGGGTAAGCCAAAGAACATTTCATGTCCTGATGTTTGCAAAAGAGATCAAATTTACAAGGGCATTGTTTTTTTCCTACTGAATTCCTAAACGTTACTATTAAAAGACATAGAATATGTGTAATACAAACATGTGTATCCCAAGGGACAGTTCAAAAAGATTGCTAAACATGGAAAGTTTATGGAAGAATCCAAAGTCAAATTAATATGCCAGAGCATGGATACTAACTTGGATTTTGGAAATGTTTTCCCAGATTAAAAAGGAGTTTTGGTTTGGGGCCCCATATGGAAAACATGCATAATTTATTTAAAAGACCAAAGCAAAAGTGAATTCACAGTTTGAAATCTGGATAATTATGCTATAATTAAAGGACTAGTTTGTTTTTGTTTTAAAATTATTGTCTTCAGAGTTTCCACCCACCCCCGCCCCCCCAGTGCTATTCAGGGATTCAAAAGTTTAGAGAGTATTTTCTTCATAGTCCTGAAAGTTTTTATCTTCTCTTGATGTGCCACATAATACAATGAAATATTTTATATTATCTTTTTACCACAATACAACAATAAGAAGCTTTATATCCCTTCCCTCATTATGACTCTCTACTTTATAGATTATATCTAAATAAGGCCATAATATCAATGCAATTGAGTAAACTGATTTGGCTGGCTACTTAAGTAAATGAGTCAGTTCTATAGGTAATTCATAGACTCAATCATTCAAGAAATATTTCCTGAACCACTTTATACATTGAGTCCAGTGGCAGTGCATTGAGGATCCAATACCTGACCTCAGGAACTTAATAGCCATAGTTCTATAAAGATTCCAAAATATTTTATCTATCATACAAGATGTGTTTAGAAACACAGTAGATCTTCAGCAGAGACTAAGCCCTCAACTCATCCCCTCCCCACATTTTATTAAACAATAAGCAAAAATTACAGTTCTATGAAGGAGGAATGGGAAAAAATTTTTTTGCAATATCTAAAAATTCTGTGTAATAGATTCCAATGAATAAATATATATTTTTAACTTCTTCTACAACCCATAAAGAAATGGAAGTAATTACATATTCAAATTTTAAAACTAGTTTTGAGGATAAAATACCCAAGATGCAAAAAAGTTTAGGACATATACAGTTGTGGTAGCAACTGAATTTTAGTTTCCACACTCCCACACTCCTTTCTCTCTTCCACATATATATATGTACATTGTATAATATATGCTCAAATCATACAGTGATTCTTTATCTATGAGACTAGGCATTCTATTAAATGCCCACACAAGTAAATTATACTTAGAAGGAATAGTTTATATATTCATTCTTTTGACATAAATCCTGGTAGAGTTAATTTTCAGATGATCAAGCCAAGAATATAAAATATATTATTCTGTGCTTACTGTTCCTGAAATCTATTTGATCTAATGCACTGTAGACTAATGTCACCTTTAGTTGTTCAAACTTGAGTATATGAGCATACTACATAAAAAAACTGTAATAACTGGGCATAAGAAAATGCAGTGGAAAGATGAAAACAAATATAACTTATAAACAGTGCTAGTCTGACATATATGTAAAGGTATTCATAATCACCCTGTTAGATACTAACATACTAGTTATATTTAAATGTATAAGCAGTTCATGTAAAGGATGGTAATTATAATACTTTAAAAAGTCAAACCTAGCATTTCTTCCTGAGACTAGGGAGGAAGGGATGGAACTAAGTGGTGCTGGAAGCTGTCCTGAGGTTCCATTGAAGACTCCTAGATTCAGTCCTAATACAGAGTCCACATTCTCCCTTCTTTTGGCTGAGAGCATCCAGAGAGATATGTTGCCACCATTGCTTGTCTGAAGGCTCCATTCTCTTCACCAAGCTAATTACATTGAACCGAGAAGGAGGAGATCCCATTCCCTCTCTAGATCAAACAGATAGAGCCTGAGAACCACTCAAAGGACTGCTCAGTTATCCTGTACAACCCCAACAGCTCTGCTCAGTTCGCAGTGGACACTGGATAGATTTTTGCTAAAGCTGTGGATGAATGCAGAATTGCCCTCTTGTCATGGAGAAACTGATCACACTGGGAAGCCCAGTCAAGTTCCAGAGAGTAACCTAAGGAGATAAAGAAAATGGAGCGATGAACCATCCCTCCTCAGCCATGAGAGAGCGGCCTGGTACTAAAACCTCTGCTTCTTCTTTCCCATTCACAATACCCATGTGGAGATTGAAAAGATTGTCTGCCCAATTGCTTCATCCTGTAGTGTCAAAAATTCCTCTCACTAAAGGAACAAACCAGCTGTCTTTAAATCCTAATAAGAGAAGTGGATTGCTGGGTGGTAGGACTCAGGAGTCTGAAATAAGAGCCCAGAATTAGGTTGGGGTTGCATTAAAGGTCAGAACAAAGGCACTGTCTACCAAGAAAAATGAAGATAAGAGGGAGCCAGGGAGTTGGTGAGGGGCCCATCAAGTGAAAATGGAAAGGAGAACAAAGGGAAGAAGGAGGAAAATATAACAAAGTCAGGAGGGAAGCCACACAAACAAAGTACAAAGAGGGGCAAAACAAAGAGGGAAGGAATGAATGTGGGTAAGACACTGAGACAAAGGAGGTGAAAGGAGAGTAAGAAAAGAGCAGAAAATAGGAGAGATACTGAAATATCCCAGTGTTGGATTCTTTAAAGTAGCAAGAGAAGGTATCTTCAGAGTCTACACGGTAGCTATCTGCTTGAATGACATTGTTTTTGCATTTGACTTTATACCTTTTATCTGACTACCATTTTCTCCCATTATATTACCTTAATAATATAAAAATAATCAGAACTTAAAGCATTTTAATTTTTAATAGGTCTGTTTTAAATGTTTAATTTAAGTTTATTTCTTTATTTTGGGAGAGAGAGAGAAGGAGGAGGGGCAGAAATGGAGAGAGAGAAACCCAAAGCTGGGGGGTTGGGGGGCTGGAACTCATAAACTGTGAGATTATGACTCTTGAGATTAGAGAGACAGATAAGATATGAGACAGATAGACAGAAGGGGAGGGGAGAGAGAAAGAGAGATCACTCAGCCATAAGAAAATATTTTGCCATTTGTGACAATATGGATGCACTCTAGAGGGTATTATACTAAGTGAACGAAGTTGGGCAGAAGAAGACAAATACCATAGGATTTCATTTATATATAGAATCTAAAAAATAAAACAAACAAAAACAACAGAGACAGAATCATAAATACAAAGAACAAACTGTTGGTTGCCAGAGGGAAGAGAGTTGGAGGAATAGGCAAAATAAGGGAAGGGGCATTAAGAGCTACAAACTTCCAGTTATAAAATAAATAGGTCATGGGGATGAAAAGTACAGCATAGGGAATATAGTGAATAATATTGTAATAACATTGTATAGTGAAAGACAGTAACTGCACTTATGGTGAACGTAGGATAATGTATAGAGTTGTCTAACCACTATGTTGTATATCCGAAACTAGTTAACATTGTATGTCAGCCATACTTCAGTTAAAAAAAAAGAGTAAGAACATTTTCAGTTTGAAATTAAGAAGGATTGAATTGTAAAAGATGAGATGTGTCACCAATAACACAGTCCCAAAACACATCAGTCAATATGTGATTGAAAAGCATGCAAAATATAATCAAGGTGATGGCAAAAAGGGCAGGGCTAAAATATAATTGTAACTAAGAAAGATTAAGTCAAAATAATTGCATTGCATTGCATTGCATCTGAGAATAAGTTGATGTGGCATATTAAAGGGAATTCAGGGAGTCTGAATTAGGCAGTACACTGAACCCTGTAAATCTCTGTGTCCTAATAAAGGTGAACTTCCTGCAAAGCTTCCCCAGGAGGTTCCTCTCAGTTCCATTAGGCATTTGCAAAAATAATTTTTGTTTGAAAGATATGTTCACAAGTTCCTTTTTCATTTGGTATTTTAATTTTTTTAATGTTTATTTATTTTTGAGAGAGACAGACAAGGAGTGAGCAGGGGAAGGGCAGAGAGAGAGGGAGACACAGTATCTGAAGCAGGCTCCAGGCTTCAAGCTGTCAGCACAGAGCCCGACACAAGACTAGAACCCACGAACTATGAGATCATGACCCAAGCCGAAGTCGGATGCCTACCGACTGAGTCACCCAGGTACCCCTTCATTTGGTTTTTTAAAGAGTTCCCAGCTGTAGATCAGAACCTGGGCTCCAGCATATGTCCAAAGATGGACACACACACACACCCCCACCCCCCAGCCCCGCCATGCATTCTGGACTTCATCTCTCCATTTGTAAAATGGGGGTGTGGAGCTAACAACACAAAGACAGCTTCCAGAGGTATTGCCTCTGCCTCCTTTTTTTTTTTTTTTTTTTTCTTCTGTTTTGGACTCTTGGTGCCACCTTCCTTTCTTTACTACCAACTTTTCTTTTATCCTAGTATCTGTCTGTTATGAATGCATCTCATTAATTCCTAACAAAAGTGGCTGTTGAATATTGGAGGAGTACTTGCGTGTACCAATGAGAAATTTATCTGCTCTATTTCATTTAATCTTCCCAATAGACCAATGACATTGTTTCATAACAATAAATATTCATCTAAATCATTAACAACATTATATCATAACAATATATTTTTAAATATCTTAATGTTGGCAAGTTAAACTTTTCAATATTATAAAATTAGAAGGATAAATAATAACATATATATGTGTTTATTATGTGCTATAATAAACATTTTATATATATCATTCATTCATTCAACACACATTTGTTGAGTGCCTGAGGCATTAGAGCTATGAAGATGAACAAGGAAATCCTGTTCTTTGGCTCCAAGGAGCTTACAGTGCATTGGAAAATGTTAAGTAAATAAACTGGCAATTAAAATACAGAGCGAGTGGGCGCCTGGGTGGCTTAGTCGGTTAAGCGTCCGACTTTCGCTTAGGTCATGACCTCGCGGTTCGTGGGTTCGAGCCCCGCTTCGGGCTCCGTGCTGACTGCCAGCTCAGAGCCTGGAGCCTGCTTCAGATTCTGTGTGTCCCTCTCTCTCTGACCCTCCCCTGCTCGCGCTGTCTCTCTCTCTCCTAGAAATAAATAAAACATTTAAAAAAAATAAAATAAAATAAAATAAAATACAGAGCGAGTACACAGTTGGAAAAGGAGGAGTGAGCAAGAGAAGTTTCCTGGAGTAGAGTCCTGAAAGATGAAAGACTACTGGTAGAGATATGTGGCAGAGGGTTCCAGAGAGGAGAAATGGAGGGTTTTACAGAAACTGAACAACGTACAATAGGGCTAATATTTTACAAAGTGCTAGTAGCAATTTACTCAGTGATGAAACCAGTGTTGTTGGTCATGCCAATTTTTCATTTAAAACAGAAAGGAAAATGTCACAGTGCATCACTGTAGAAAGGTTAAATCTTATTTTAAAAAACCTTGTTTCATTATTGTGCATGAACCAAGTTAAACATATTTGAAAAACACTGAGTTAGAATGTCAAGAATTTGGGGGGAGGCAGCCTAGGGAGTGTTAAAAATTAAATCTGAAATAAATTTGTTCTATATCCTGAGGACAGTAGGAGTCATTGAAGAGTAATTCAGGGAATAAGGTGATCAGTTTTGTGTTTTAGAAAGATCCCGCTAAAGAAAAGATTAAAGAAGTGCCAGGAGGCAGCACAGGTGGTTGTTACAGAAATGCATAAGAGATGAAGATGGTCTGGACTAAGAGACTAGCAGTAGAGATAGAGAGAGAGCCCACTGAAAGTTGGCCCTCACTATAAAGAGGTACCAACTTGTATTGTTGCATAATTCCCTCCAGTAGAAACAATAGGTGATGTGTAAGGAAGAGTAGTCAGAATGATTAGATCTGTACTTGGGATGTCAACCAATAAGTACAGTAGGATGACATTGGGGCTTGGGACTGTTGAGAGAGTGATGGATGTGTTAGGCTGTGTAACCTAATCTGGATTTTAAAAGAAATTAAATCCAGAAGCTGATTTTAAACAAACAAACAAACAAACAAACAAACAAATAGTAGTGAGAACAAAACATCTGTACCAGACTGGCCAAAATAAAAAAGACTGGCAAGTCCCAAGTGTTGGAGAAGATGTTGAGCAACTGGGTCCTCATATACCATTGGTAGAAGTACAAAATTGGCACAATTTCATTGGAAAATGAGTTGGCAGTATCTACGAAAGCTGATCATATGCATATGTTATGATCCAACTATAAGTCTTCTAAGGACTCTTCCTCTCCAAAGAGAAAAGCATGCATGTGTCCCAAAAGACGGGAACAAGAATGTTCATTGCAATGCTATCCCTAATAACCAAAAATTGAGAACAAAGCATTCATCAATAGTAGAATGAATCAACTGTGATACATTTATACCTTAAAATAGTATACTGTCCTTTGCAAAAATCATGGGCTAATCTTACAAACAATACAGAGAATGAAGAAGCAGACACAGACAATACATACTGCATGATTCCACTTATAGAAAGATCAAAAACCGATCAAAGTAATCTATGGTGTGAGAAATCAGAATGGCAGTTACCTTTGATGAAGGCCAGTAATAGCTTGGTAGAGCTCAAGGACCTCCTGGGAGTTGAAAGCATTGTTATCTCTTCATCTGGGAGGTGATTATATGAGTGTGTTCACTGTGTGAAAAATCATCAGGCTTTCTGTTTATGACTTTTTTATTGTGAGATATATTGTACTTCAGTTTTTTGAAAAGTAGAAATTCAGCAGAGATTTTTAAATTATTTTCTTAGAGTAAATTCTAAAGTACAACTGCTGATTCCATAGAGATGCACTTTATCTGCCCAAAGTTGAGTTTCTCATGGGCTTCATGGCCCTGTAGTCTCGGCAAGACTGCTCTCATATTTTGTTTCATGTTATTTTTATTCTCCTCATTCTTTGTCTTTTTCCCTCCCACATGCCCATCCTAGTGTATTTATTATCTACCCTTTCAATTCATTTTCCATATTCCTTTTAGAAATACATATATCCTTGAGAAATTCATGGTGCTGGTATGTTTATGTGCTTTTAATGTGTATAAATGACACTGTGCCAAAAAAATCTCATTTTGTTTCCTACATATTAGGCTTAAACAATGTGATTTTGAGATACATCCTTGTACTATGAAAATACAACTGATTTATTATCATTACTACACAGCATTCCTCCATATGCAGGTGTTTACTTATTCATTGCCAGGGTGATGGACATCTAGGTTGCCTTCCGCCACAAGCACAAACTGTGGCCACAAACTATGTGGGTGTCTTCATGGATCTGGGAGAGCTGATTACACACATTTTATAGATTTTTCATCTTCATCATCAAAATTTTTTTCCAGGAAGATTCAGCCACATTCTCATCAGGTTTTGGAACTCTTTTTCATTTTTCCCCATCTGATAAGCAAAACACTCTTGAAACAGTCTTCATTTACGTATTTAAATATGAGTATGATTAAATAATTAAAAAAAATTTTTAACGTTTATTTATTTTTGAGAGAGAGAGAGAAAGACAGTGCAAGGAGAATAGATTCAGAGAGAGAGGGAGACACAGAATCTGAAGCAGGCTCCAGGCTCTAAGCTGTCAACACAGAGCCCAATATGGGGCTTGAACACTCAAGATTGCGAGATCATTACCTAAGCTGAAGTTGGACATTTAAACAACTGAGCCACCCAGGTGCCCCTCAAATAATTTTTTATACCTTTTTTATTCATTTGTATTTCTTCTTGGTCAACTGTTCATGCCCTTAATTCACTTTTCTTCCAGGATTTTTTTTTCATTCTTAAGAGGTATTCCTATATTAACAAAATTGACCTGTGGCCATTATATTACAGATATTTTCCTCATTTCATTATTTGTGTTTTAATTTTGTTTATTATGGTACTGCTGGTGAGGATAGGGGAGTTGTTTTGGGTTTTTGTTTGTTGTTTAGTTTGCTTTTGGACTTATAGCTTCTTTTTATGATTTTGGCTTTGGAGGTAATGCTTAAGAAGAGTGAAAAAATCAGAAAAAATTCAGTTATATGTTAAGAGGTAGGGAAGTGTGGGAAAGGGGGAGTGGGGTTAAAAGGAACGTTAATCCTATCAAGGCAACCAGGGAAGACAGTGACCAATCAAACCAAAGGGAACACCGTATTTGCAAAATATATGTTTGATATTAGAGCATTTCCAAGAAGACTCCAAAAATATATGGTTTATTTAACTGATTGATCTCTAATTTACAATTTTCACACTTGAAAAGTAATGTACTAAATCCCCTTCTTTGCCTTTAGCCTATCTATAACAATTATGATTGATATTTCAATATGTGGCCAAATATTTTAATTACCCAGGGCTTTACCATCTGTAGTTTTCTTTTTAATTTTTTAATGTTTATTTATTTTTGAGAGTGACAGAGCATGAGTGAAGGAGGGGCAGAGAAAGAGAGAGACACAGAATCTGAAGCAGGCTCCAATCTCCAAGCTGTCAGCACAGAGCCCAACATGGGGCTTGAACCCACGAACTGTGAGATTATGGCCCAAGCTGAAGTCAGGTGCTCAACCAAATGAGCTACCCAGGAGCTCCTGGGGAACCCTAATGTTAACTATGGACTCTGAGTGATATCGATGTGTCAATGTAGGTTCATCAGTTGTAACAAATTTTCCATCTGGTAGGGATAGGGTTGGGGTAGGGGGTCTATAGGAAATATTTGTCCTTTCTCCTCAGTTGTGGTATGAATCTAAAACTATTCTAATAAGTAAAATCTATTTAAAACTAACATCATAATATAAATAATATACAATCAAAATTACACAGTAGGCTATGAGGTAACATATAGCAAATAATGAGAGTGCAAAACAGAAGTCAAAACTTCATTTGGTTGTGCCTCTTTGAGGATGCTTCACTTTATTTTATTTTATTTAAAAAATTTTTAGTTTATTTTGAGAGAGAGAGAGAGAGAATGAGTTGGGGAGAGCAGAGAATCCCAGGCAGGTTCTACGCTGTCAGGTCTATGCGTGGTTTGATCCCATGAACCCATGAGAACATGACCTGAGCTGAGATTGAGAGTTGACCTGAGTTTAACCTAGTGAGCCACCCAGATGCCCCTAGGATGCATCATTATATTTTTAAATGGCCATGAATAAATGGCAAAAATTTCAAAAATTATTCGGGCACATACACTTGTATCTATAAGAATGAACTGGTTGTCCCAACACCACTTCCTCCTCACTTATAGTAAATGTCAACTTTATCAGTCACTAAATCTTTCTGTCATCTAAGTAATACTGGACCTTCTCTTTTACCTTACAGTTAATTTCATCACATTATCACCCACAACAAACAAAAACCCAACAAATACTCTTTTCCAAAAGCATTGAAGAGCATGGTGGATTTGAGGGATGCTGACAAAGGCATTGCACATCTCTCTCTGCATGCAGTAAAACATGCAGAAAATTCTTTCTCACTAACCCTCTTGCCCTCTACCATAGTTTCACCCACATCTTTCCCACTCACCACCCCAAAGCTACAAGTGTAAGTTGATTTTTTCCCCGGCCTCATCTTAGTCGCCACAGCACAGCCACGTCTTCTAGAAGCAGGTACTCCTGCCCAGTGATGCTTCCCACTAGCAGACTCCTTAAACAAGGGGCCCATCTCTTATTTCAATGGTGTAGCTCCCCAGAAATTCAGGCCTATGGACTTCATATTCTTTACTGTCCTTTGTATGACTATGCACCACTTCTTTTATTACCTTAGTCATGAGTTTTAATATCTGATAGGTAAATAAGAAAAAAGAAATAAACAGTTTCTCATTCTTCTTTTTAAAACATTTTCTTGGTCAATCCTGTACCAGCTAAACTTCAGAATCTTTTTTAAATTTAATTTATTTTTTTAACATACATCCAAGTTAGTTAGCCTATAGTGCAACAATGCTTTCAGGAGTAGAGTCCTTAATGCCCCTTACCCATTTATCCCTTCCCCCTCCCACAACCCCTCCAGTAACCATCTGTTTGTTCTCTATATTTAAGAGTCTCTTATGTTTTGTCCCCCTCCTTGTTTTTATATTATTTTTGCTTCCTGTCCCTTCTGTTCATCTGTTTTTCATCTTAAAGTCCTCATATGAGTAAAGTCACATGATATTTTTGTCTTTCTCTGGCTGACTAATTTCGCTTAGCATGATACCCTCTAGTTCCATCCGCATAGTTGCAAATGGCAAGATTTCATTCTTTTTGATTTTCGAGTAATACTCTTTTGTACATATATACCACATCTTTTTATCCACAGAATCATTTTTACCCTGACCTTTCCCTTGCTTGTAGTTTTTAAAACTATATTTTGAGGAGCATCTATGGTTAATTAATAAATTTTCCAGTTTTATTGAGGTATAATTGACAAATAAAATTGTAATATATTCAAAGTGTACAACATGATATATACATACATATGATTTGATGTATACAAAATTCCCCCAGTCAAGCTAATTAACATACCCATCACCTTACATGGTTATTTTTAATTAATTAATATATTTATTTATGAGAATGCTTAAGGTCTATACTCTTAGAGGAGCACTTGGGTGACTCAGTCTGTTAAGGGTCTGACTTTGACTCAGGTCATGATCTTAGGGTTCATGGATTCCAGCCACACATCAGCTGTGCTGACATCTCAGAGCCTACTTCAGATTCTGTGTCTCCCTCTCTCTTTGTCCCCCACCCCCATACTCTGTCTCTCTCTCTCTCTCTCAAAAATACATATTTTTTTTTAATTTTAAAAATGTCTACATTCTTAGCAAATTCCAAGTATAAGATACAGTATTGTTACCTACAGTCACCATGCTATACATTAGATCCTTGGATTTATTCATCTTACAACTAAAAGTTTGTACCCTTTGACTAACCACTCCCTATTTCCCTGCCCACCTCCCAGCCCATGGCAACCACCATTCTACTGTGTTTCCGAATTTAACTTATTTATATTTTATGATTCTACATGTAAGTGATTCCATGCATTGTTTATCTTTCTCTGACTCATTTCACTACACATAATGCCCTCCAATTTCATCCATGTTGTTATAAGTGGCAAGGTTTTCTTCTTTTTTTGGTTGAATAATACTTTGGTGTGGAGTGTGTGTGTGTGCACATGTGTCACATTTTCTGTTTCCATTGATAGACACTTAGGTCGTTTCTATATCTTGGCTATAATGAAAAATGCTGCAACAAACATGGGAACACAGATACCTCTTTGAGACAGTGATTTTATTTTCTTTGGATTTATACTCAGAAGTGGAATCTCTGGATCATGTGATAGTTCTAGTTATAATTTCTTGAGGAGTCTCCATACTGCTTTCCACAGTGGCTGGACCAACTTAACATTCCCAACAACAGTATACAAGCATTCCCTTTTCTCTGCATCCTTAACCAGCATTTTTTTAATCTCTTGCCTTTTTTAGGATAGACATTTTAACAACTGTGAGGTGAGATTCCATTATCACTGTGGTTTTGATTTGCATTTCCCTGATGACTAGTGATATTGTGTACTTTTTCATGTATCTATTGGCCATTTTCTTCCTTGGAAATATGTCTTGTCAGATTCTTTACCTGGTTTTTAATCAGGTTATTTGTTTTTTGGGGTGGGTTTATTTTGTTTCTTTTTACTATTGAGTTGTGAGAGTTCCTTATATATTTTGGATATTAACCTTATCAGATTTGTGCTTTATAGATACTTTCTCCCATTCCATAAGTTGCCTTCCTGGCTTTTTAAAAAAAATTTTTAAATATTTTTTAATTTCTGAGAGAGAGAGAGACAGCATGAGCAGGGGGGGATCAGAGAAAGATGGAGGCACAGAATCCAAAACAGATTCCAGGCTCTGACCTAGCTGTCAGCACAGAGCCGGACAGGGGGCTTGAACCCATGAACTGTGAGATCATGATCTGAGCCGAAGTCAGACGCCCAACTGACTGAGCCACCCAGGTGCCCCTTGCTTGTTTTTAATTGAGATTTTAAAGCATTGCATTAAATTTGTCAAGTATTTGGAAAAACAACTTTTTTCCCCACAAAATTATCTTCCTATCTAGAAACATGGATTATATTCCTATTTAAGGTCTTCTTTCACATACTTTGCACAATGTTATATTTTTATTCTTATAGGTTTTGTGAAGTGTGGTAAGTTTATCAGCAAACTGGAAGAAGATATTGTCTAAACATTGCAGATTACCCAGCATCATACTTAATGTAAAACACTAAAAACTCCCTTAAAGGAAAAAACATAACAAAAATACCCATAGTCTTCTACTGTTCAGTGTTATTGTAGAAATTCTAACTGATACAATAAGGAAATAAAAATAAGAAGATGAAATTATTATTCTTTACAGATAGTAAGTTTGTAGACCTGAAAATATAAAAAGATTCAACTGGAAAACTATTAAAATATATATAACCTTTAATCAGTGTATTATTTATAACATTATTGGGCTAAAAATTTGTAGCTTTCTATAGGCAGCAATATCCAGTTTGTAATGGGAACCATTAAAATCTGGACAAATGACACTACAGATCATATTGACTTTTCAGGCCCCACTGAAGGCGTTTTCCTATGGATACCTTCTCAAAGTAGCCTAAATGCCCCTGGTTTCATTGTTGTTTTTTTTAAGAAATGTTTATTTTTAAGAGAGAGAGAGTGCACGTGCATGCAAGTGGGGGAGGGGTAGAGAGTGGGGACCAAAGGATCAGAAGTTGGCTCCACCCTCACAGCAGAGAGCCTGAGACAGGGCTCAAACTCACAAGCATTTAGATCAAGATCTGAGCCAAAGTCAGATGCTCAACTGAGTGAGCCGCCCAGGCGCCCCATAAGTGCCCCTAGTTATGTCACATACTAACTGTGACAATTCCAGCTCTGCACTTGCATGAATTGCCAGGTACTAGATTATCTGACTATTTGTCTCAGTGAGATTTAAGTGGTCTGTGGACATGAATCTCATCTGTGTTGTCCTCATTCCTGACAAGCAAAAGACCATAATGGATCTCTGACACCAGTATGCCCCTTGGTATTCAGTGTAATGTGTGAAGCCCACAGCACAGGGGTGAGAGCATGGACAGTTGAGACATAGGTGAGTTCAGATTCCATGTCCACTAACCTAGTACATGATCATGGGGGGAAGTTCTTGAACTCTTTCTTCAACCCTGAAAAGGCAAAATAGTAGTAGAATAGAAGTAGAATCCTACTTCATAGGATTTTTTGAGGGTTAAGTGAAGTGATGTGAACTTAGCAGTATACTTGGGCATCTCCTAAATATGAACAAGCTGGTTACTTGCCAGCTAATGGTGGCACAAATAACTTCCCAAGCTGGTAATAGTAGGAGTAAAAGTCAGCATTTTAGTGCATTGAGGTAATTTATCACTGTAACCTGAACCTATTAGGAATGTTTAAGATGAACCAAAATATATCCAGGATGTTGGGCTGACGGTCTCTACCCACCATTCACCTGTACCGCATGATAAAGTCTTTGTTAGTCACTGGAGCCAGGTTGGGTTCCATCCACTGCGACTTAGGTCACTGGCCTCTGTCATGCATTGTCAAGAAAGCGGATGTGGTGGCCTGTCAGCCGTGTTGACCACCTAGCAGTGGTGCGAATGTCAAACCACTAAGCTGATATCTTCGGAAATGTGTGACGCTGTGAAGAAAGCCCTAGCTCTTCCCTGGTTGGCGTAACTGCTGCAGAAATACAGTTACTTCTTTTTCTAGACAGTTTATTTAGAAATTTAAACCATGCCTTTTTCCAAAAAGGGATGTGAAATTGCTTACATGCTAAAACATAGTGCAAGATGAAAAAAGTAAGCGAAGACATTGTGGAAAGGGGGAAATTAGAGGAGGACATGAAGCTAAAACTGGGGATAACATTATCATGCAAAATACGTATCTAAAAGTTTAGTATAGTTGTGAAGTAAGTGTAGGACTTTCAGCTTACTAGCATCAGAAGCAAAAAGAGTAAAATCTTTTCATGAAAGTTGTTCAGGAAAATGTCAATCATTCCTGATGCTGAGTTCTGAGAGAAATTTCTCCGTCAGGTAACCCATACATTAGAGTGTAATGTCCCATATACCAGGTGACAAGACCCTTAGCAACATATAAACAGTGAACATAAGCCCTCTGTGTAGGCACGTAAGGGAAGTACTCGATATTTTTACACCCATTGATTCTCATACAAAAAAGGATTGAAAATGTCTCCTGTTTTTTGATTGGCAAACTGTTAGATAAAGGAAGACAGATGTTATGAATGGCTATAACACGCGGTTCAAAATCCACGAGTTTGGGTTCCTTTGAATTCCTATCATTAAATGTTTGATGTAGCTGGGAGGGCCTGGATGAGACTTTTGTAGCAAAAAAGGACTTTCACACTGAACTCCGTGAATTCTTTGCTGGCTTTTTATTCCTGACCAATACAAACCATCCTTTTTATAACTCTGCAAGGTACTTAATGAACAATATTTTATTGTAGTAATAATATGAGCTACACAGTTGATTTACTACCCACATGACTACTGTCCTCTTCCTTCTATTAAGACTGGTTTTGTGTGTGTTTTCAAATATGTAGATTGAGCAATAAGAAGGATGAGGGTAGCTTAGAGGAAAAGACATAGAAACACAGGGAAGGAGGTGGCACACGTTTTTATGGTCTCTGATTTTCGTGCCGGTGCTTACGGACACAGAAGTGAAACAAATGTGCACTTTATGGAACACAATCAGCCTGGGCAAAGACTGACTGTCCTGTATTTGGAATTAGTTTTGGAAGCAGAACAGAGGTGTGTTTTTCATTATGCCACATTGGATTTTCGCATTCGAGAGTATAATTACCAAACTCAGCCCTCAAACCACTGCAAAAACATCACATGCTTCTTACACACATTTTTTCCCTTCAAACTAGCACTCAAGCGCCCACCAAGGGCCCTGCCCACAGTAGGGTTAGTTTAAAATTCTTTTCAAACACAGTTGTAACATGGCTCTCATCCACAAAACAAGTTTTATCAGCAGTTAAATCACAGGATTATTCTTACATTACAGATAACTAGGTGCATTTAATGGATAGTAGTTATTACAGGAAGACCCTGGGTAAGACTCCCTCTGCAGAAAATGACTCTCCAGGAGTCAGGCTCTCAGCAGCATGCCAGTATCTCTTTCAAGCCTATAATGAACCCGTGCTACAGAGTTGAAGTCTAGAAGGCCAATTCAGTTTGGGGTTTAACTTCCATTAAAGTTTAGAAATGGTGCTCAAGAGAAAGAAAGACCAAAAGGGCTACACATTTTATGTGTCTTCTCTGCCGGAGGGCCCGTTTGGAGTCAGTGAGAAATCCTAAGTGCTGGATCTTCTTACATTCCCCCTTCCTCACTGCAAACCCACCATTCTCCCACTCATCCCTGTGGGCTGGGGGATGGCAGTAACCGAGACTTCCTGGGCAGAAGCAGTTTCTCACTGAATTGTATTCTAGCAGCTTAAATGATTTGATACACTTCTCAAAGAACCACAGTCAAGAGAGCAGTGGTGGGGGGAAGGGAATAATTGATCACCTGGATTAGTTTAGTGTAGAATATACAATCACTCGTAAAATGTAAGATGATTTTTAATGATGCATCAACACACATTTATCATTTTAACAGTTAAATGTTTACAATAATAACTTATATTTACATAACATTTTACTTATCATCCCTTGTTACAGATGAGAAAACTAAGGCACAGAGAGAGCAAGTGATTTGTCCTTGGTTGTTTAGGAAGTTACTGTTACTGTTTGAGGGTAACAATATTTGAGCCAGCAATTGCACTGTTAGGCATTTATCACAGAAAAATGAAACAATGTCACACAAAAACCCATATGCAAATATTCCAAACACCAGAAATAACTAAAGTGTTCTTCAACAGGTGAGTAGTTAAATAGTGGTAAATCCATACCAGGGAATACTACTCAACAATAAAAGGAACAAACTATTGATACATGCAGCAGCTTGATGGATCTCAAGGGAATTATGCCAGTTGCAAAAGGTTATGTGATTTCATTTCTGTAACATTCTCAAAATGACAAAGTTATAGGGAAATAGAACAGATAAGTGTGTGCCACGATTTAGGAAGAGTTGGGAGAAAAGTTAGCTGTGGCTATATAAAAGGGTAGCATGAGAGATCTGTGTGATGGAACTGTTTTGTTTCTTGATATGATGTAGTCCCCTAAATCTACACAGGTGAGTAAAATTACATAGGACTAAAGATACATGAAAATGAATGCATGCAAACTGGTGGATGACACCAATGTCAGTTTCCTGTGGTGATAGTATTCTATAGTTATGCAAGATGTTATCATTGGTGGAGACTGGGTGAAGGGCATGTGGCATTTCTCTGTATTCTTTCTTACAGCTGCATCCTTTAAATTAAAACTACAATTACAGCACCTGGATGACTCAGTCAGTGTGACTTCGGCACAGGTCATGATCATGGTCTATGGGTTCAAGCCCCACGTCAGGCTCTGTGCTGACAGCTCAGAGCCTGGAGCCTGTTTCAGATTCTGTGTCTCCATCTCTCTCTGCCCCTCCCATGTTCACATTCTGTATCTCAGTAATAAATAAAATATTAAACAAACAAAAAATTAAAACTACAATAGCCAATCTTATTTTTACAAGTCAGTAGAAGGCATAGGGTGAGTATACTCTGAGAATATCTACAGAAAGCAGTAGAGATGCAAAATAAGAATGGGTGGAGAATGGGCAGTGGCTATTAATTATGTGGTTTCTTTTTAGGGTGGTGAAAATGTTCTAAACTTAGTTTATGGTGATAGTTGCACAATTCTGTGAATATACTAAAAACTATTGAATTGTACACTTTAAATAGGTAAATTTTATGGTATGTGATGCTTAAGAAAAACAAAATGAAGAAAACATCAATCCAGGAGAGTTATTACCTGCCATACAAAGAGAGAACATGAAAAATATTGAGGCGGATATTTTCAAAGAAATATTTCAAGATAATTTCCTAGAATTGAAAGATATATATTTATAGACTTAAAAGACCCACATAGGGCTTAGAACATGAAAATAATATTCATACCAGTGCATGACAGTGTAACATGCTACAACATTTGGGACAAAGAGAAAACTCTAAAAGTTTCCAAAAAAGAAAAAAAAAGTCACATACAATGGGTAGGGAATAAGAATGTTACCAGATTTGTTTGACTTTATTTTTAAATTCACATGCAGCACAATTGGCTTATTTTTTTTTTTTTTTTTTTTTGGTGCATAGTTCAGTGAGTGTTGACAAGTACAGAGTCATGTAGCCACTGCCACAAATGAGATACAAACCAGTTCTGTCACCTCAGAGATTTCCCTGTGCTGCTTCATTGAAGTCATACCCTCCTTCACAGTATCCTCTCACAATCACTGATATGCTCTCCATCCCTATGGTTTTGCCTTTCCCAGAGTGTCATGCAGATGATGCATAAAGTAATGCAGTGTTTACCCTCTTGAGTTTCAGCCATGCTGTTGTATGTATCGATAGTTCATTCCTTTGGGTGCCTGAGTAGTATTCCATTACATAGATGTACCACAGTTGGCTTGTCCATTCATTAGTTGAAGGATGTGTGGGTTCTTTGACACTTTGGCAAGTATGAATAAAGCTGCTAAACTCATTTACATATGTGCTTTTTTGAGAATATATGTTTTCATTTCTCTTGAGTAGATAAATACCTGGGAGTAGGATGCCTGGGTCTTGTGGTAAGTGACTGCTTACAAGGCACTGACAACCAGCTTTCCCAAGCGGTATCGTGTGGTACTTCTGTCGGTGGTGTAAGAGAATTCCGGTTGGTCCACATTAACTCCATCACTGGTTGTTCTCTCTGTGTTTTCATTTAGTCATTCCAGAAGGTACCGGTGTCTCAGTGTGGTTTCCATTTGCAGTTCTCTAATGACTAATGATGATGAGCATCTTTTTATGTGTTATTTGCCATCTTTATGTCTTCTTTGAGGAAATGTCTCTGAAAATATTGCCCATTTTTTACTGGCCTTTTTTTTATGGTTGAGCATTAAGGGTTCTTTATATATTCTGGGCACAAATTCTTTGTCAGGTATGTGATTTGCAAATACTTTATTTCAGTCAGGGAGTTGTCTTTTCATTCTGTTGTACATAGTATGAAGTAAATCCTTACTCCAGGTAAGGATTTTGCTTGTGGAGATTCAACTGTCTCTGTACAATGTATTGAAAAGGCTGTCCTTTGCCATGCTACTGCTTTAGCACCTTTATTGAAAATCAACTGATTGTGCGGAACCTGGGTGACTCTGGTGGTTGGGCATCTGACTTTAGCTCAAGTCATGGTCTCATGGTTCATGAGTTCAAGCCCCACATCAGGCTCACTGCTGTTACCGCAGAACCTGCTTGAGATCCTCTGTCCCCTCCCTCTCTGTCTGCCCCTCCACCCCTATTTTCTCTCAAAAAGAAAAAAAAATTTAAGAAAATAAACTGATCATAAATGTAAGCATTTATATCTAGACTTTTTATTTCACTCCATTGATCTATACTTTTATCCTTATGCACTATCTTGAATATTGTGGCCTTATAGTAAGTTTTAAAATTAGGTAGTATACATCATCCAACTTTATTCTTTTTCCAAATTGTTTTGGTTACTTCAAGTTTTGCATTTCAACTAAATTATGGGATAAGCTTATCAATTCCTAAAGAAGAAAATAAAAGCCTTCTTGGGGTTGTATTAAATCTAATACATCAATTTGGGAAGAACAAACATCTTAACAGGGAACGTCCCTCCAGTTATTCAAATCTTCTTTCGTTTCCCTCAGCAAAGTTTTGTAGTTTTTAGAATACAGGTCCTACACTTTGTTAAACTTATTCTTAAACATTTTATTCTTTTTGATGCCATTGTAAGTGAAACTGTTTTCTTATTTTCACTTTCATATTGTTTGTTGCTAGCATATAGAAACACAATTGATTGTTTATACCAATTTGTATGTCATGACCTTGCTAGTCTTGTATATTGGCTGTAATAGGTTTTGTAGATTCTGTAGGATTTTCTACACACAGGATCGTATAGTCTGTGAATGAGACTGGCTGTTGTTTCTTTTCATCTGCATGCCTTTAACTTCTTTTTTTTCCCCCTATCTTCTTATACTGGCTAGAGCCTATAGTAGAATATTGAATTGAGGCAGTGAGATTGGAAATCCCTGCCTAGTGCTTGTTATCAGGAGAAAGCTTTTGGTCTTCCACCAATAAATATAATGTTAAGGTTTTTCATAGATGTCTTTTATCTGATCGAGGGAGTGTTCTTCTCGTCCCTGTTTGCTTATAATTAAGAGAACTCTGTGTATGGGAGCTCTTTTCTCTCTCTCTCTCTCTCTGTCCTGTATTCAGCACCTATTTTCTGCCTGCTGTCATTTCTCTCAGTGACTCATGTGAATTCAACCGGAAATATAAAATCCAAAGAAAACAGTCAAGACATTTTCACTCCCTACACTGTGGACAGCATGGGCTTCCAAAGCAAGTACAATCTGTTGTTCTGCAGCCTTTATTTTTTTGAGTAAGAATTGGCTCATATGCTATTAGTAGTTAGGATAAGGGTATATAATGAGGAAGTTGTGTTTACTCAAACATAATTTTCCCTAGCATTTTAACATTTCATACCAGCAAATAACAGCAACAGAAAGTAAAGCACCTAATACACCTGGAGACCACAAAGCCATGCGTGTGAGTATTGTCCCCACAATAGTCTTCTTGTCTCCATGTATGTGATTGGCTGTTTCTGCCCATCACTGTGTAGTTTGCATTGTTTGCTGTAGTTCAGCGACCTTAACGCTCCCTTTCGGGTCTGTTCATTTATCTGTTGCTGTATAACAAGCCACCCCCACAACTTAGTGGTTTAAAACAACATAAATATTTAATTTACTCGTGTACGGGCAATTTTGGCGAGGCTTGGGAAGCACATCTCTCTGTTTCATAGCATCTGGGGCCTCACTTCAGATGACTACAGTGCACAGTATACTATAGCGTGGGGCTGGCTGAGTCTGTGTGTGTGTGTGTGTGTGTGTGTGTGTGTCTGTCTGTCTCCATCTCTATCTCTCTCTCTTTCTCTCCCCTCCCATGTGAATAGCTCAGGCTTCCTCACTGCATGCTGATCTCAGGTGGTTGGACTTCTCACACAGCAGCTGACTTCTCCCAGTGCCAGCATTCTCAGAGTCTGTGATGGAAGCTTCATGTGTTCTTACAATTGGTCTCAGAAGTCCTAGCATGTTACTTTTGCTGCATTCTATTGGCCAAGCAAGTCACGAGAGCTAGTTCAGATTCAAGGAGAGGGAACTAGACTCTGCTTCTCAATGGAAGGAATAGCCAAAAAATTGTAACCATCTTTTATCTGTCAAAAAACCCTTTCATCAAAATAATTTGATGTTTTAATATTTAAATTCCATATTTATTATAGTACTTTTTCTTGGGCATTTATTTTATTTTATTTTACTTTAAATGTTGATTTATTTCTGAGAGAGAGAGAGTACGGGCATGGGAGGGGCAGAGAGAGGGAAAGGGAGAGACAGAGAGAAAGAATCCCAAGCAGGCTTCACACTGTCAGCGAAGTGTGATGTGGGGCTCCAACTCATGAACTGTGAGATCATGACCTAAGCCCAAATCAGAGCCAACATTAAGCCAGACGCTTAACCAACTGAGCGACCCAGGTATCCCAGGAATTGATATCATTTTAAATCATGCTGATATATTCATTTTAAATTGTGCTATTTATAGATGTAAGTAGTGCTCTAATTAATTAAGTTCCGTAGATCTTGAGTGTTTGGGCCAACTGCATTTTCTCCACAAACTTTGTGGTTTTGAGTGCAAGATTTCACAGAACTCAATATTTTCAGGCCTATTTCATTGCACATACACTATTACAACAGAAACATCTGTAAATTCATGTGCTTATGGTCCTAGGGTTCAGTTGTTCAGGACTCTGCTTAAACCCAGCATTTCTTAAGGAGCCCCCGTGTCTTATTTTACTCCTTGATGCCAATACAGAACACATCATCACATCAGACAACACTGATTCTTTCAAATAGAAGCTGAGACAAAGAGGCAGTGATAAAGTTGATCTTCTGTGATGAAGATGGAGATTGATTTCTAGGTGAAATTAGAAAAGTGGGTTTTTTTTTCAGATAATTGTTGTTTCTGTTTTAGTAATCCAGCATACTGTCACACATGTGGCATGACACAGAACTGTATGTAAGGTTAGCTGAGGGCATGGAAGGCGTTTCAGCCAGAGGAAGGGAAGGGGAGGGCACTGTGAGAGAGAGAGAGAGATGTCATATAGGGGGAGAAAGGCTGATCTACTTACTGTTCAGAGGCTTTGCTGACTTCTTCCCATGCCTGCTTTGGACCCTCCTCGCCTCACTGTTAAGAACTTTTCAAAACAGAGAAACACCATAAAGAAACCAAATACCCTTCTTTTCAAACCGAAGCTAAGATACTGATATTTCTTCTGGCCACATTCTCCGTGAGGATAAACGCACACACGTGCACACACACGTGCATGGACACACACAGGGTTTAACACTGAGAACATGAGCACTGCCATTGAAGGGTGGGTCTTAAGCATCAGATTTCTGACTTAAAATTCCATATCAAGATCATTCATAAAAACCGTAAGACTGCCTACATTCGTAGCACTGTGGAGATGAAAGTCATGACACCTTGTAGTCACAGAGCAAATTTCAGCAAATATTTCTTGAAAACCTGCTATACTATCAGCACCCTATGAGGAGGATATATGGAAAGAAATAAAGTAAATCACTTCCTATCACTTAGTTGCTTGAGCCAAAAACCTAAAGTCTGAACCCTTGGCTTCTCCCTCCTGGCCTCCTCTGGGGCTCCCTTTCAGTCTGGCCACCACTCCCTTCCATGGACAACAGCAGCAGCCCCCTAACTGTCTTCCCTTTTCTACCTTCTCCCATCCCCTCTGTTCTCCACACAGCAGCCATGGTGACCTTTCTAAAACTTAAATCAGGGGCTCCTGGGTGGCCCATTTAGTTAAGTGTCAGACTCTCAGGTTCAGCTCAGCTCATCTCACAGTTTGTGAGTTCAAGCCCTGCATCAGGCTCTGTGATGTAAATGCAGAGCCTCCTTGAGATTCTCTCTCTCTCTGTCTCTCTCTGCCCCTCTCCCACTCTCTCTGTCTCTGTTTCCCTCAAACTAAATAAATGAACTTAAAAAAATAAAATAATTTTAAAATTAAATCAGATCACCCCATCAACATTCAGAATAAAATCCAGACTCCTTACTGGGACCTTCAAAGCCCGTCTCCGTCTCTCCCTTATCTCCTGTGCTCTCCCCTTGCTCACTCCACTCCAGCCATGCCAACTTGCTCACTGTACTTTGAACACACCTACTTCATGCCCAGCCAGGGCCTTTGCACTAGCTCTTTCTTCTGCTTGGACTCCATCCTCCGCTTGCCCTGCCTCCTGCCTCCAGAGAGTCGCTTGTGTTGGGTCTCTGCTCAACAGAGGCCCCCAGCTCTTCACTCTCCTCATACCCTAATTTTTGTTATCTTCATACCCTTTTCAGTATTCATCTTTGTTTTTGTTTTTCTTCCTCACTAAAATGAAGCTCTAAGAGCTTTGTTCACCTTGTTAACTGCTACAATCCCTATACCCAAAACCGTGCCTGTCACATAGTAAATAATAAATATTTGTTGCATGAATGAAACCTATCCTGGAAGAGCTCTGATCTATATTGGAAAGCAACATTGGAAACATCCCGGGCCATGCAGTGTGACCGTGCCGTTATAGATGCATGCACGCGATATGTGAGGGAGCACAGAGGATGGAGTCATTGGTTCTGCATAGGGAAGGAAGGGGTGGAGTTTTTTTCACCTGGATGTTGAAGGATGAGTAAGAGTTTGCCAAATGGAGAAAGCTGCAGAAGACATTTCAAGCAGAAGAAAGTGTGTGCGAAGTCTTGGCTGTAAAAACAATCAGGCACCGGGGAAGCTAGTCATTTTGCTGTGCCCGGAGAATAGGAGTCACAAACAGGGCAGTGGGAGAGGAGAGGAAAGACTGGCCAAATGCGCTGCTCAGCTCAGAGACAGAGTGACTTTCTTAGGAACTTGGAAAAGCCATTGGATTTGAAGAAGGGAAAATAATTTCAGGGTTTTGGAAAGTAACCTGGCAGCCATGTGGCAGATAGTTTGAGGCAGGAAGGTTTTGCTGTTCTGGCCAGAACAAAGTCATCACAGAGGGAATGGAGAGAAGATGATGGATGGGAGGTGCATGTTGAGAGAGGATTGAGAGGGCTGTGCAACGTAGGTGTGGGGGGACAATAGAATGGGAGGAATAGGCTGCATAGTTTTAAACTTGGGTGGCTTCGTGACATTTATCCTGGTAAGGAGTGCAGAAGGAAACACAAGTTCAGGCAGTAAGGATAGGAATAACTCTCCTCCATCTGTCTGGCGTCCTTCCTCTCCGAGCCCCCGGAATGGCCGTTTCCTAGTTTCCAGCCATCAGTTAAGGGGGGAGCCCACCTGCCCATGTTCTGCGGTAAATTGGACGTGGCTGGGCTCATGCCTGCTCCGCCCTTTCACCCACCGTACCCTAGTTATTAAGCCACCCATGTGAGCCTGCCTCTCTCTTCCCTTGGGACCAAATGCCTCCCAGGTGGCTCTTTGTCTGTCTCAAAAATGGATTCTAAGCAATTCAGCCTCACCAGACGTGCTCAGGCATGCCAAATCCGGAAAGGGGACAGGACTTAAGCTCTAACCTGGGCCTACCTTAACTATGTGTATAGAATTATCATATTTTTGTTATTATTTGCATGTCATTTTTAAATTACACAAGTCATACATGAATACTTTTCCATTATTAAAAAAAATGCACACAATACAGAAATATGCAAAGACTTGAGAAGCTTTTTTCATACCCCTTCCTTGAAAAGCAAAAAAAGTCCACTCCCCCTCTTCCAAGTAAGATGTATCTCTCTTCAGTCCTTTAGTGTATGCATGTACATACACACACACACAGAAACAGTACATGGTTTTATGCATTATCTTCGGACTCAGATTATTCTGAAATCCCCTTTCCCTTACAAATCTGTCTTTAGGGGATCCAGAGTGGCTTAGCTGGTTGAGCTTCCAGCTCTTGATTTCTGCTCAGGTCATGATCCCAGAGTCCTGGGATCAAGCTCCAGGCTCAGCATGGAGCCTGCCTAAGATTCCTCTCTCTCTCTCCCTCTGCTGCTCACACTCGGGCTCTCCCTCTCTCCCTCCCCCCCAAAAAAATCTGTATTCAAAGGTTTTCACATCATTAAATATAAATCCACTTCTTATTTTTTTGAACTGCTGAATTGTCTTCCATGGCCAATACGCATGACTGTCATTTAATCATTCCCCTTCTGAAGGATGCTTGGGTTGCTTCCAAATTTCCAAGATTATAAACAGTGAATGCCTCTGTACATTCTTTTCTGTATATGTTTGCAAGTGTTTCTCTACAGTAGATCTCCGGAAGTAGAATTAATGGGCAGTCCTAAAGGTATCAGCATTTTTTCTTGAATGGAAAAATGCCATTCCAGTTTTTCTGTTTCATTGTACTATGTGCCTCTAGTGGTTTGTACTAAAACAAAACAAAACAAAAAAACCTTTTCCTGAAATTGTAAAGCCAGTTGAGTCTTGACAAGATCCATTCTAAGGCTAACTTCATTCCAAGGACAAGCCCAACACTCAGCTCAGAAGGCTAGAAGCAGTTGGCAAACAGGCATAATTCTGAGGGCTCTGTAGCTTTTCTGGGGACTACTAAAAGGTTTGAGATCTGACAAAAACAGATGTTTGTTTGTTTCAATAGAAGAAAAGAAAACCATAACATCGAAGTTAACACAGATTTATTAAATAATTATAAAATGTAGTGTGTGTCGACTTCATTGACAGTAAATTTAGTATTCATAAATGTTCTGTTACTGAACAATCTGGAATTCTCCTGAATCCCTGACCCCTCTACCTCCTAGGTTGAGGGACCAACACCAGCCCTCTTGGTTTGTCCTTTTCATTTTCAAGGAAGAGTTTCACTCAGAAAATAATTTCAGGGCTTCCTTTTTCCCTTCCCTGGTTTGGACTTCTTTCCAAGGGGATTCCTTGCTGCTCCTGTTCAGGAATGGGGCAAGGTTAACTAGGACAGCCTTTGGGGAGAGATCTCCTTTCTCCAGGAGGGGGCAGTATTGGGGAAGGAACTGCATTTGTCAGGTGGCAAATGCTGGGGAAAAATTCTTTGGTCATCTGGAGAAGGAGAGAAAGGCAGTGGGGGCCTGGAGGGTACAGCCCCAAGCCCACGTGGGGCAGGGGGGCAGGGGGAAGGGGCTCTGGGTCACAGACTCTGCTGTGAGGGTGAGGGACAGGTGATAGATGAGATTTCCCTCTGACCTCACCTCTTAGTCTGAATATTAAGTTCTTTTTCAATGTATTTATTTTCCTCTAGTGCTTAATTCCTAACGTGGCAATGACATAACACCCCACTGTTTTTCACTATAAAGGTATCATATTTCAGCAGCACCGTGGGTTCAACAATCCTTTTGGGATAGGTTGAGGCCCTAGTCAACAACAATGTGTCTGTGGGAAAAGGCACTTGGGTTGCTAACAGTGGACTTACAGATGAACCTTTGTGCACAATTCTTTCCTGATTGAGCTCTGTTCACGTGGACCACAGATGACAAGACGCTTCTGTTTTCCAAAAAATTTCCCATTGCGATTCCCTGGGAGGTGTCCCAGGCCAGGGAGTTTTTTATTTCAGGTTCCTGTGTAACCTGTGTAGGATGCTTTATGGATTGGCCTCGCCGTTTCATACTTTACGCTGATGATTTTGTAGTTTATAAAATAATCCATAAAGTTTGGCAGCTTGCAGGGATTGAAAGCTTGAGATGCATTTCTAAGAGTACAAATATCTTTCTGGCCACTCGAGTCATAAAACCCACTAGATTCCTCTGCCTAGGGATTGTTGGTTCCTCCTTTTCTCCAACTCCCTCTTCCCCACAGCCCAGCCTGTAGTTCTGTCTGGGCTCTTTAAAGATGAAGTAAACTAAACTCTGTTAACAATTGTAGCAATCGCCCAACTACTCTCCACCCTTCTCCTGTGAAAAGTATGGGATTGTAAAAATCTCTTTATAGATTTATTCAAGGTCTAGTGACCTTGGTTCCCTCCTTTACCAGACAATGAAGTCTGAATTGTGGTTTTCACCCGGGAGTTCCCTCCCACACACACCCAAGAGAGCTCTAGGTAGACATGAAACTCCACCAGTGGAGTTTAGTGTTTAAGAAAGCCTCCCAAATGTTTACTCGTCTGAAATAAAGCTGCACAGGAAAATGAAAACATCAAATGTCTTTTGCTTTTGGCTGAAATTGTATAAACTCACCAGTTGAGACACTGGCCATACGGAGATGAGGAAGAGATGGTCCTATTTTCAGAGTTTTCACTGTCTAGCAGGGTGCTTGGTAAGTACTCAACACATGCTTGTTGAATTAAATTGACAGCCAACAAACACTGGAGGTGATTACATTCACGAACTCTGCTGTCCTTAAGTCGCCAGAACCCTCAGTGAACCGTTGCACTGGATAGGGCCTGCCCCTACTCAAAAGGTAGGTAGCCACCCACACCCTTGTTTTGAGGAACCCTGCAAGGGCTTCCCATACCCTCGGCACATTTGCTACCCTCTCTCCACAGCGGACCTGAAATTCTCATCTCAGCAACATGCTTTTAGGTTAAGCCACTCTTCTCCTTCAAATGCCTACATTTTTAGGAGAAGAGGGAGGAATCTGTGTGGTTCATGTGTGTATATAGGTAGGTGTGTGTGTGTGTGTGTGGTTATTAAAGGAAGAGTCGAGAGACAGGATTCTTCTAATTTCCTCTTATTACCATGGAGCCACAGGCAGCTTCCATCAGGTTATTTATTGGCACTTTGGAAGCCTAGGAAACTTGACTTTGAGGACATAGGCCATGAAATGGCACTAGGTGATACACTTTAGTGCTATGCTGTCTAATCTGATATCACCAACCACCTGTGGCTTTTGAGCCCTCGGAATTTGGCTAGGCCAAACTTAGGAAGGGCTATAAATATGAAATAAACACTGGTATTCAAAGACTTGTTATGAAAAAAAAAAAAAGGACATAAGATATCTCATTAGTAAATTTTTATATTGATCACATGTAAAAATGAAAATATTCTGGATATATTTGGATAACTAAAATCTATTATTAAAACTTTATACCTATTTCCTTATATATTTTTTAAAAGATGGCTACTAGAAAAAATTCAATTATGTATATGGCATTTTGTTGCTATTGAACAGCTCTTCTCCGGTAGCTAAGAGGACACACTTCACCCTAGAGGGCGCTGTAGTCCAGTGCATAAGCAGAGGGGCCAAAGGAATGGGGACCACAAACGCAGCAATGTCACCAGAAGAGTTTAGCCTCAGTGCAGGGGGGAGTAACAAAGACCGCCCTGTGTATCTGGCTGGCAGCCTGGCTAAGTGCATGGGGATTCCCACTCTGTCTTCCCATCCCCGGCATTTTGAGTTGGTTGGTGAAGTCCCCTCCTGTTGACTCCCATGGCAGAGGAATGGAGTAGGGACCAGATGTAGATCTCTTTGGCTCTAACTAGATTTGGCATGGGATTTGCTTCTGGGGTGATCCTTGCACCTTCCGATCCTAGGTTCTACATGTAGAATGTACATGGTAGGTTACTGGTACTGTTCCATATGAGCTCGATTACCCACTAAGGCTTGGGAAGGCTAATAAGTCTACTGATTTGGTTGATTTTAAAATTTCAGATAATATATTTGTGGGAATTTGTTTTATTGTTTTTCTAAATGGACTTTGCAGATCAGTGCATAGACATTGATATCAAAGCAGGAATAACTGGATTTTGCATAGGAGTTTACAGTTTTCAATGTCCTTTTCAGCAAATTATCACTTTTTATTGTCACAACATCTTGTGAGGCAGGCGAAGCATGTATAGATTTTTATCCATATGTTATAGCTAGGAAACCAAAAAAAAAAAATTGCCCTGACCAGCATTTGAAAGCTGTTAAATGACAGAATTAGGGATGGATCATGAATAGTATAATGGAAACGTTGGCTTCAGGTCCATTTGGTGGCTTCTACTGGTGTACAGAGAGGTCACTGAGGTGGCCCACAGCTTCCTGAATTCAAATGGTTATGCCCCCTTAAAGATCAGGAAAGTAATGTATGGGCCCAAATGTCAAGATTTGGAAAGCTGCCAGTTGAAGATCAAGGGAAGGAGCAAAATTTGAGCACTGCCTTCTACTCAGCAGGAATGCACTTGTCCACGCATCTCTGCTTGATTCCCTCTGGAGACCTCCCTGGTCCAAGTCTGAAAGGTCCAGCCAGTTCCTCTGCAGAGAGAGGTTCTGAGCTGCAGATGGAGCCCAGCAGAGGGTGCTGAGAGCCCACTACTTCAGGGTGAAACAGGGCAAGAAATCTTCCCCTTGCAGAGGTGGACCAGTGGAAGAGGAGGAAACCTAACAAAACAAGAGCTTGCCTATCAGTAGAGCGATGGTGATATGATGATGAGGATATGAACAAAAGCCAAGATATGTGTGGTGGATATGGTGTCATTTAGAAATATTAGAAGACCTGGAACAAGTCTTCAGTGTCGACCACGTGTTTGTGTTCAGACTGTTAGTTGTGAGATGGTGGCCAATGACAAGCAGGAGGTATGAGGCAGAGAAGAGTTAGGGAATGAGAGGGCTGGGGAGAGTAGTAGCAATGACCTCTGGGTCAGGGCCACAGATTATTTTGTTGGACTTGACCACTCTTTCGCGATGTATTAAGAGATCACTGTGATCACTGACATGGTGCATGTTGGAAAAATAGGTTCAGCTACTTATCTGGATGCCTTAGATCCCAGGCAATCATTGTACAGCCAAATGCAGAACCACAATCATTCAACACAGTGATGGGATTAAAGTAAGCACAACTGATGGTCAATGCCTTCATTTTATAATTAAGGTAAATGAGAGCCAGAAATGGAAAATTATTTACCAAATATCACATCGCTAGTAGTAACCTAGTATAAGAACTAAAGACAGTGACATATCAATGTCATGGTCAGAGGTACAGGGAATGGGATCAGATATGGCTTCAGACCTGGACTCTAACCATTATTTGTTCTGTGACTTTAGGCAAGTTATTTAACTTTTCTGATCTTAGTTTCCTTGCTGTATAAGAATAGTTTCCTCCTTTTAATAAGGATTTTTGAAAAAAGTATCTACATCAAGTGTATCAAGTCATATAATAAATGGGCGCTTTTACATAGTACCTGCTCGTTGTAAATATTCAATAAATCATAACTGATGTTATTAGAATTCAGCTTTTCTGACCTTCAAGCCGGAATTCATTCTTTATACTATGCAGCCACCCCCAATCCTCCTCAAATCTTTTGCATGCCTTGCCATTCCCTTTATTCGTTCTGTCGTGATATCTTCATGGAAGATTATATGAATGGTATTAAGGGAGCTTTTTGACTTCGCAGCTTCCTTACTGATAAAATAGGATAACACTAGCTGGGATCCAGGCCACCTGATACAACAAAATGACTCTTAAGTAGAGGGCTTAAGCATGATAGAAGCTTGATTCTCTTTCACCTAACAGTCCAGAAGTGGTCAATACTAGCAGGATAGTCTGCTTTCCTCAACATTTAAGTCTCATATCTAGGTTAAAAGTGACTTATTCAGTTCTTATATTTCCTCAGGTAGACAAATAGGAACAGAAGGTACATGCCTGATCCTTTCAAAGTTAAGACCAGGAGTAGCACCCATCACTTCTCTCCTTTAATTGGTCAAAAATTAGTCATATAGTCACTCCTAGTGACAAGGGGGGGCTGGGAAACCTAGGCTTCAACTGGGCAGTCATGTGACAGAATAAAATGAGCAATATTAGATGAAAACCTGACATTTGTCACAAGCTCTTTACTGTTAAATCCAAGGGAGCTGCTATTAATATGAGTGCTAATATTTCTGAAGATTCATCCACCTCACTTTTCACAGAGGAGCCTAGAAAAACCTCCACTCTCAAGACAGTTTGGTTCTTGATTCGTGATTCAAAGGTAATTTAGAGGTAAGGGGGTTGCTGGTGGTTATAGAAAGAGTAATAAGGGATTATTAATGTAAAGCAGAGCTGGAAAATGAGTGGAGAACCATGAAGCAACTGAGAAAGTGACTTGCTGGTGGAGAGAGAGAGAAACAAACAAACAAAGAAGTTGTGTGCTGTGTTATGAAATATAGATGCTGCTTTGACCGTCTGGGGGTTACATTTCCTTCTCCAACGGAGATGCCCATCCAGCATATGGCTGGCCTGGACCCCCTCTTCATCTGTTCAATCTGGAGGTCTCAAGACATCAGTCTAAGAGTCTAAATCTTTACAAAGATTTCTGAACAGCTGGAGAACAGCTTCTAGTATCTTCTCAAGAAAACAGTAATTTCTAGAACTTTAGCACTCTGTTGGCTTTTAAGGGCCACTTAACTAGGCTCAGACCAGTTTGGGAGACGCTGGGCAATCGAGGCTCTGGAAGAAAATGATTGGGATGAGAGAAATCCAGACAAGGATTCCAGTGACTCTGTCAGAGGGCGGGAGTCCCCATGGGCTGAGGAGATTCTCCGCACATCTCAGTCATCAGAAGAACACCTGAGGGTGGCCTGCTCTGGAGTTTCTCAGATTCAGCCCTCTCTCCCCATCCCCACTACCAGTGGTTCAACTTGGCCATCATGATTCCGTGACCAGCTTCCTAGCCTGCTACCCTTCTAATTTGTCTCCTGGCAGCTCATCTTTTGTACCTCAAAGCTGTGCTGCATATTGTCATGATAAGTCTCCAAAATCCCTTTCACCATGAGCCTTCTTTTACCTCAGAATTTGCCAAGTGGAGTTATTAGGGTTGTTTTCTATTTCTTTTATTCTTTTTTTCCTGTTTTTGAGCTGCAGTTTTCCTCACAGGTACTTTTGAACACCTTTGCAGAAGACATTTCGGATTTTTATAATAATGAAGAGATGAAGGCAGTTTTAAATGTCTCAGAAGTTGGAGGGAGTGCAGTTGGGAGCTACTATGGCTCTCATTTCTTCTTCATCAGGTCTCTTTCCTTTTCGGTGATATTTAGGCCTCCATAACCAACCGATGTTGGCTACCAAACATAATTTCCTTCAATTCTTCTATGTAGGCTGTTATAGTTTCCTCATGGCACCCAGCTTCTGCTCCCATCTCACCCTGTCCCCCAGCCCACCTAAGTCTTACCATCTTTCCAGATCCAGTTAAAAGGTCACTTTCCTGGACTATTTTAATCTTTAAACTTATCACCTCCATGATGTTTTATTTTGTCGGTAACACACTCCTTGGAAAATTGATGCCCTTTTAGTTGTTGGCGACTGTTTTACCTGAGTGAATTTTGTCTCCTAAATGTGTTCCAAGTTCTTGGAGGAAAAGGGTACTCTTATAAATTCTTTGCTTTCTTCATACCATCTGGCATAGTTCTAAACACATACTAGGAAACCCATGATACATTTTTGAGAACTTTATTCACACTTAGCTGAATGATTTAACATGTGTCAGACCACTGTGCCACCCTTCCAACAAAATATTTGAAGAAGGATTTCATAGGGGTGGTCATCATGAATACAAAGGAAGAGAAAGCTAATGGGGGGGGGGGCGGTTGGGGGTATCAGTAACCAGCTGACAGTGTGGACTTGGAAAACACTACCTTTGCCCTGACTTGCAGTCACTCACTTTCCGTGTGACTCCTGCTGGCTGTTCTGACCACTACTCTGGTGAGACCGTCTCCATATCCTCAGTACACTGTGAACTTCATTGTCTACATTGAGTTGCTCCCTGATCACTGTGGACAGCTCTGTTCATTCATCTTAATTACATCAGCATCAGAGGTACCCCTTTCTCCAAGAAGCAAGCCCTAAATACTGTCAATGAGAGAGTGATTGCTTCTCCTCTAAGCCTTGATTTCCAAATAGGCTATGCCTCTGCAATTGTCACCCAAAAGATGAACTTGTGTTGATGTGTATTTGGCTGTAAAACGGGTTTGCTTAGCCTTGTCCATCAGCTGTGTGGTCAAGCAGTATATGGTCCTCTTAATAGTTGATCTTAGGTTGTAAGTTCTTAGAAGGTGTACATGATGTATTTTTGATGTGCCAGTGGCTGCTTCTGGCCTGAAAACACACTTCAAAATGTTTGCTACATGGTACCTTTAAATAAGGTCACATGCATAAAAACTTATCTCTGACTTCTACCTCTTAAGCTGATGACAGAACCAGATAGGAAGTCTGAGTAGCTCAGGTCTGCTAGTTAAACCCCACTCTTAAATAGTACTGTGACCTTGTGCCAATTATCTAACCTCTGAACCACTTTTGAAAGTGAAATGTGGATGATACTACTACTTATCTCACAGAATTGTTGTATGAAATGAGAATGCACGTACAGTGCCTAGTAGCATTCCTTGCTATTATTTTTGTGGTTGTTTTCATTATTCCTTGAAATAATAGCTGAGCAATACCGTGTAAGAAACAGTAGCTTCTCAGTATACTTGTTGAATTGAAATGATTCAGTGACCTGTGTTTTGAGATTCCTGGTGTCAGCAGAAGTCTGAGTCTTTCAGCCAATTCAGTCTGGTGGCTATAATCCAGGTCAATCCTTTTTTTCCTTCTCCCTTCCCCAGAACTGAAGATATCCACAGAACACATAAAAACAAATGGCTGGTTTGCAGAAGGGGAAGGAAAGAGAGAGTTAAAGCTGAGGCTCCATAGGTCAGCTTTAGTTTACAATAACACAACCCAATCCAAAGAGCCTGAGGGTTTTCATCTTGGGGCAAGGGTTACCAGAGTGTTAGTAGCATCTTCCCTTAAGCTGCACTAGAGAACCGATTGGCAAAAAGCAATTTATGTTTGGTTTGTGGGAGTGAACACAGTCTGGAAGATCATTGAAATTTTGCTGTTTGAATGTTTCAAACTGATATATCTAGGCTGAGCTCACAAAGGACAAAACATGGAACCAAAGAGAGAACCAGACAGGACAGTGTCTTGGATCTTTTCCTTCTGATGTTCTCTCCCTGGGCCTTAAGACTCTACATTTTAACACCTACATCTTAAGTCAAAGGCATTGTTAGGCCAGGTGTATAACAAGCCCGTCTAAATACAGCTAATTTGGCTTCATGTGTGGACTTTGAGAGACCCTCAAAAAAAGAGACACAAAGCCACAAGAAGGAGCAAGTGGATCTTTGGCAATAACTCCTACAATCTACTCTGCTTTTGCTAAAGCTGGAGACACAGCTCCTCTGAGGCTTTGAGCATGATTCCTCCGTTTTGCATTTGGTCTTCCAGGTAAGTGAAGGGAATGCCTTGGCATTGCTGCTCCTGACTGCTCTGATTTTTCACTGCCCCCTTCTGGGGCTGCTCGAGCTCTCAGTGTAGCTAAAAGAACATAGCCCTGAGAAAGATCTGGCCACAATGAGTACCGCATAGCAATGTATACACTGCATGGAGGAAACTGCCCAACCTAGCAAAGTATAACCGTTTTCTTTCATGATTGTAACAGAGAGGGAAATGACAATATTTTGTCGTCTCCACAAAAAACCAGTATTAGTCCCTGGGCAAATGTAATGCAGAAGGGTGAGAGAGAGATGATACTCAGAGTAAGCCTAAGGTGTTCTCACCCTTTGGTATGACACTATGTGTCCCTGTAGCAGCCAACAAAGACCTGGGAACACAGTCTCTGCGTCTCTGAGCCAATTGGATTGGCAATTCCCACAGCATAATATAGTGAACATTTGTAGTTGTTGCTGTTGCAGGAACTGTTTTAAGCAACTTACATGCAGTATTTCATTTAATCCTCACACTTTTATGAGATAGCTGTTGGTATTGTGCCCATTTGACAGACATAGAAAATGAAGCTCAGAAAGGTAAGGTAAGGTAACCTCCCCTGGGTTTCACTGTTAAGTGACAAAGTCAAAACTGACTTACCTTGTAGTGTAAAGTTCTGAAGCATATGGCTTCACTTTCCCTAATACTTTAAGAATTTTTAATAGTTATCAATTAAACTTACCACTGCAGGAAGATGCATGCTATTGTTTAAATAAATTTAATTTTTGATTTTTTAATATTTTTTAGTTTATTTTTTGAAAGAGAAAGGGAGAGAGAGCAGGAGGGGGGCAGATAGAAAAGGAGAGTGAGAATCCCAAGCAAGCTCTGCACTGTCAACACAGAACCCGATGTGGGGCTCAAACTCACAAACCATGAGATCATGACCTGAGCTGAAATAGAGCTTCCTCCCCCGTCCCCGGAGCATTCCCTTGTCTGATCAGATTAGGATGAGGATGGCAGGTTGGAGAGCAGTGTGTGTGTTTTTGCCTCTGGCCTGACCTCAGTTCTTGGAAGAAAGTTGAAGCTACAGAATTACATTCAAAAATAAAGGCTGAATTGTCAAAAAAAAAAAAAAAAGGGGGGGGGCGGGCGCCTGGGTGGCTCAGTCGGTTAAGCCTCCGACATCGGCTCAGGTCATGATCTCACAGTTTGTGACATTGGCTCAGGTCATGATCTCACAGTTCGTGGGTTCGAGCCCCACATCAGGCTCTGTGCTGACAGCTCAGAGCCTGGAGCCTGTTTCAGATTCTGTGTCTCCCTCTCTCTCTGACCCTCCCCTGCTCACGCTCTCTCTCTCTCTCTCTCTCTCTCTCTCTCTCTGAAATAAATAGAACATTTAAAAAAAAATCGTCCTGACCTGTGTGACAGTCTGTGGAACTGGAAATGATGATGGCGATGTCGGATCTGGTAGCCGAGGTTGGAGAAGTTGTGCAGTATCCAACAGTGTATACATCCCATTAGTCATTGTGGTTATTTAAAACTGAAATTTAAAAAATTTCTTCTTTCAAGAAAAAAAATCGGGGTTGGTAGAAGATGTGGGTCCATCCTTAGAACAATTCCTCTGGCTCATGACTGAGCTACCCAGGCGTCCCAAAATTCATTTTTTTTAAAAAGAGCTTTTTGCATCAGGTCCAAGCACACACTGGTGTAACCTCCTTAAAAATGGGCATAGTTCTACTTTTTTCTCTGTGATACCCCCTCCCCCAGCATCTTCACATCAGCCTTCTCTGAGGAGAAGGATTCAGGCAGTGTTCAGATCCTTCTTTATGGGCATCTGCATCCAGTTTCTCATGGAGAATTGAATTCCTAGAATCCAGCCTCAGGAGGAAGGGGCATGACTCAGGTAAAATGATCCACAAGTTTTGGAAGCACACCCCTCTCCTGAAGTGGTGAGCAAGAGAAACTATCTTCCCCATATCCTATCATCCTCTCCCGTAGACACAGGCAAAGAAAAGTCAACTCACCTTAGCCAGCAGGGATTTCCTAGATCATGATGCCAAACCCAGAGGATTGAGCTAAATGAATAGAAAGCTCTGGAGGCAAAGATGTTCATTTTACTTGGAGTAGGGGGAGGGAACAGGAAAAACAGAGTAGTTAATATGCAGTTGTGTTTAGAATGCATTATAGTAAATCTTCCCTATTATTCAATGCCCCTCACCCATGGGAGTGCCAGGGGAGAAGAAGTCTGAGGTTTGTTTTTATTCATTTATTTTCAGCTTTGCTGTAGATATTGTTGTGTGTGGTAATTCCTAGGCAAATGTTAACAATGTAGAGTTTCTCCAGGTGATTTAGCTGGCATTTTTAACAGGACTGGGATTAAAAGTCTTTCTCCTCAAGGGGATGCCTAGGTGGCTCAGATGGTTAAGCATCCGACTTCTGCTCAGGTCATGATCTTGTGGATCCAAAAGTTCGAATCCCACCTCAAGCTCTGTGCTGACAGCTCAGAGCCTGGAACCTGCTTCAGATTCTGTGTCTTCCTCCCTCTCTGCCCCTCCCCTTCTTGCATTCTGTCTGTCTGTCTGTCTCTCTCTCTCAAAAAATAAACATTAAAAAAAAAGCCTTTCTCCTCAAAAACTGATCAAAGTATTGAGGTTAAAAAAAGCCTGGCTTTGAAATCCTCTCCTACAATACCAAAGACCATCGGAACAGTGTTGTTCTCTTCATTGCTGTAAACCATCACAGGTTTAGGCCACAGGAAGGTGTCAGCACTGGCCTCGCCCAGATGGGAGGTCACTCCAGCCCCATGGAGACCCCTTGTGAGATCCATAGCAAGTGCCAGTCTTCAGGGATACTGCTAACCTGTCAGGGCCTGGAGCAGGATTTATGGGGTTATGTTTGAAAGCAGATGTGCCTATTCTATTTCCTGCCCCGTGAAGCTCCTTCTTTTCCTCCTGCTCATATTGTTGTAAATAGGCTAACTGAAAACTTGGTCTTTTTTGACCTCTAAAAGGTTGAAAGTGGAAGGGCAAATAAAAACACAGGATGGGGGAGGGGCGGGTGGATCAGTTGAGTGGCCTCAATGTCATTCCATTATGAATTTCTGTAAGCAATGCTTATGAATTGTCAATTTTATCAGCCAAATAAATTTTGCCTGTGTATGATAGAGGAAGTATTGCACATCTCAGCCAACCTCTGTTTTTCCTTCTCCTCCCCAATTCCCAATGGACTTTGAAGAAGGGAAATCAATAAATCAATTGGTAGTTTGTCCAATACCCATTTCAATGACATCACAGCGCCATTTGCTAAATATCAGACATTAGTTACGGAAAGAGACTGAGACATTTCCATTTGATAATGTATCTCTTTGCCTTTTCGAGCCAGATATAAAAAAGGAATAGTGGAGTGTCCTTGTAAATAACAATTTTTGTGTTGACCTTATCAAAAAATAAAAATAATTGTAGAGAGAATGAGAAAATATCATTTATAGCTGAGTTTACCACAAAACCAGTGGGGAGTGCTTTCTAGCCTTATCCTATTCCTATAGTATTTTATTAAAAAATCTTCCCCTACTGTGGCTAACTAGACTTCTTAAGAAATTAGATTTTTATTTTTTCAAATCTGATTTCAGAATATGTGTATTATTTTCCTTTGGTCCATAAAAACGACATCAGAATTTAACAGTTAAGAAACCCACAAACAAACACTTAGATGCACTAATTGCACAATTTAGAAGAATACCTTTTTTTAAAAAAAGAATGCCTTTATATTACCAACAATCCTATTTTTTGGTACTGTTTTGTCCATTCATTCATATATTTGCATATATCCCATGTTCTTAAACTGGGACAGAACAATACAACTATTTTTGTTTAGTCTCTCCCCAAAATGTTTCAATGCTATATGTAACGTCACTTCTAAAATGCAGCCTCCCTTTGAACCAACTGTAATAATATTCTTTACACATGGACCCTGCAGATTTTGCTATCATTATAATATTATATAAGGAGTATGTCTTACTAAGAACCCTAAAATCTGTGGAAACATATTAATACTCACAAGGCTAATGACAACAGTGAAATGCATTCCTGGTGTCCCATAGTCAAAACTGTATTGGACTGAGGGTCAGAGTTTCAGTCTAATGCAGTGGGGATCTTTGCCTCTAACTCAATTCAAGTTGCTCACCAGTAAACTACAACTGTTCAACTAGGTGGTCATTAAGTTTCCTTCCAAGTGTGAAATTCATTGCTTATGCAATTCTCTCTGAAGAGCTTTTGATGACTTGGCCTTAGGAGAGCTCTTATGAGTTGTGGATTTCTGTGAGAAGGATGGCTTTGGGGATAAGGAGAATTTGCAGCCTTTATCTGTTGGGAGCATTGTGTGTGTGTGGGGGGGGGGGTTCTGGCCCCTCAAGCTCAGGTGTCCAGCCACACTGGGCACAGTAGAGTGGCCTGTGGGTTCATAGTCCAGCTAACTTCTTTCCCTTTGACCCTGGATTCGGGAGTTCTCTAAACACTGGTCATATCTTAAAATGAAAGCTTCTGAACTCCCAAGTATCTGGAGTCAGAAGGGGAGAGAATCCGCCGGTGATTATTACTACAGCAAAGTCAGCAGGTCTCATCTGAGCTGCTGTTTTGTGCTAGGACCATCTAACGATCCTGGAAATAAACGACTTGGAAACACAATGAGAAAAAATTCGGTCACAGAAATTTTTAAAAATAAGGCTCAAAATTTGTGGAACCAAGAGCAGTTCTTAACTACTGAAAGATATGTATTTTCTTCCCATTTGTTGAGGGCAAAGGAGATGATCTCACCTACAAATTTCCCAACTATATTTGGACCTAAAGAATACACTTCGGTCATATCCGTCCTCTTTACTGTGCAACAACCGGGCATGAGGAACAGGCTGGGCCCTAAGTTCCCTTCGGTGCTGGCAGTGTGCCCCTGAAGGGCAGGTGAAGGCGCCGCCGCGCTTCGCTTTCCGGGTTGCCTCAGGCTGCAAGGCCAACCTGAGAGGCCTGGACCGGGGCTGGCCGGCCGCCCGAGGAGGCTCCCCCTACCGGGAGTCCGGAGCAGTGCTGGTGGCTGGGTCCACGGTGGCACCGCCGCCTCCCCGCCGCCGGTCCCTTCGTGGCTTCGCGGGTGGGATGAGCGAGCTGCCGCCGGCGGGTCGACTGGCGCAGGGCGGAAGCGCTCGGCCCGGGTAACGAGCATTTTCCTGCATAAGCAATTAGCTGTGAATAAACATCTAAAACGGCGGCTCTGTAAACGGAGTGCCCGCCGTGCGCCTCTAACGGGCGGGGCTGCTGGGGGGGTGGGGGGGGAGGAGGCAGGATGGTAAGATTCTAGGCCGAAGAAGGAAGGGGGTGGGGGCTTGTGCAGGGAGGTGCCCCATAACGCGCTCCCCGCGTTCAGAGGCGCTTCTTAAGTTACCAACAAAGTCAGGGCCGATCCCCGGAGAGGTGACCGACTGTCCGGTTACACGGCGCCCTTTTCCCCGCCTGGGATTGCGCGCGCTGCAGGTAGTCAGTACAGTCGACCCCGGCACCAGATGCCCTTCGAGACCCGGATGCCGGGAGCGCGTGCCTCTGCGGGGCGCAGCCACTTTGCACCCGTCGGCCCCGATACAACCGATAGTTGACTGGGGCCTTCGAGTGTCTCGAGTCAAGGTGAGCAGAGGAGTCCTCCAGCCTCCCCGCCCTCGTCTTCGGGACTTCTCGCCTGGGTCTTGGGTCCCGGGAGCACCTCGAAGGCAAAGCCGTTTGGGGTGACTGACGCGGGCCGAGTTTGTTTCAAAGTGGGAGGATGCTTGCACGTGCGCGGGGACGCCAGCTTGTCCGGGGTGCGCGCTGCTGCAGCTCTGGCGAGGTTGCAGTTCTGGCGCGCAGGTTTGAGCCATGAGCACTTGGCCGGGCCCAAAGCGCCATCAGTTCTGCCCAAGTGGGCGCTGCCCTGGGCACTTACGGGAGCGGCGAGTGGCCAGGGAACAGAATACTGAAGAGCAGTCACCTGGGAAGCGAAATCTGCAAAGTCTCGCCCAATATTCGGGGCTTTTCATGTAGAAAAAACTATTGGAATATAGCAGCCCTACACTTATCTAACAAAGATAAGGACATGAAAAAAACAAGATAAAATATAAAGGGGTGAACGTTTGACCCGTCATGGCACATCTTGCCCTTGCCTTCTCCGCAGGCCGAGAGCTGTCCTGGAGGTAGCATAAGGTGCAGTGGGTGTTACCCCACCGCCTGGCCTCTCTGAGATCATGACCTACGGCCCTGACCCAGGTGGACACCCACCAGCGTGGTGCTGCCGGAGGCTCTTGTGCCTAATCTTGGCATCCATGCCTGAGGCGGGGCCTAATCTTAGGGCCCCGGTGAGTGTCCGCAGCCTGCCTCACCTCAGACTAAGTCCCTAGGAATCCGGGGAAAGGAAGGCGTCTCAGCCTGCTTCCCGGGAGGCCTTGGGCGCCAGGGTTGCTACCCGAGAGTGGAGAAGGTGACCTCGGCTGCGACCGCTGCTGCCTTTTCTGTGTGGGTCTCTTGTGGGCCAAGGGCACCACGGGAGACTAAAGACCTTCCCGAGCCGCCCGGGCTTCCTTGCCCACCTGGACTGAGCAGGAGCCGAGAGGGCTGATGCCTTTTCAGGGCACTCTCGGTTCCCAGTCTGGGTGAACCGAGCTGGGGACGCCGGGAGGGAGGGATTTGGGCGGATGGAGGGATTCGTTTACGACCTGCTTCTGTCTTCTCTCTTCCTTTTCAGAATATACCAATGCTTTGGCAGTTGGGTTCTTACAAAGACGGACTTTTTAATCCCTGTCCCCGATTTTTCTTGACGGTGTTGCAATATCCCTCACCCACCCACCTTTCTCTAACCTTCTCTTCGCGCCTTCCCTGGAAAATGTGAGTAATATGTGTGAAAGGCAACTTAGCCCAGTGTCTGTAGCAGAGCTTCAAGCTGAGTGCGAGGGGAGGAGGCTTCACTGAACGACTTGGTGTTTCTAAAGTTGGTGATGTATCCTTAGCAAAGTAGCTGGGCTTGTTGGCCAGTAAGACGCCAAGCCGGGAGCACCCGGGCTGTGTGCACTTGGCTCGGGTAAGGTCTGGCCTCCCAGTCTCTGAGCTCGAGGGCCCTCAGATCAGCCAGGGGCCAGGATCAAGGTCCTGAGAGAGCAGCAAAAAGCACACATAATCTCACTTCTTTACCCTCCCTCTCCCCTGCCATCACTTTTCTTTCTTTTCTTTTCTTTTTTCTTTTTCTTAGACGGCTGTGTGATAGGCAGGTAGTCCGGAAGCTGCGATGTAGGGGTTGTGAGAGATCCCAGGGCTGGTACTGCCCTTCTGGATTTAGGAACCCTCTGGGGGAGGAGGGGGGTCAAAGGGGCATCCGCTTCTTTTGAACAAGGGCGCGGTTTACTTCCCGCAGACAGCGGGCGGGGAGAACTCCGAGCGGAGGGCTCCGTGGATGTCTCTTCGAGCAGGTAATTCTTCGGCGGGGTCGAAAGCTGGTGGCTGACACTCTCGGTGACGGCAACCAGGCCGGGCAGCGCCCTTTCCGATTATCAAGATGATTAACCTCCGGGCCTTGCCTCTGGTGGGATCTCCGCTCCCCACTCAGCTTTTCTCTCACGGGGATTAGGGGGCGCTCCTTTTAAAAGAGGGCTCGAGGGTCTCGGCCTTGGCCCTTCCATAGCTCCACGCGGCCTTGCATCCAGGCGGAGGTGGGGGAGGTGGGGGCGGCACGCAGATCCATCCCTTCTCTTCGCCCACCTAGCCGAGTCGGGTTCACCGGGCCGGTCCCCCGCGGTCCCCCGGGTCACCTCCCCCCCGCAACCACTTGTCTGAAACTTACCAGATTCCAACCTTAAGGCAGGAAAAAAAGTGTTTCATATACAAACCGATCAGGGTATTTGCAGATAATTGCGAATGTCAAATACTCGGGCGTGATGACAAAGTGCAGAGATTGCCAGGACCCGAGCCACGCCTGAGGGGCGGGGGCTGCTGGCGAGGCTCCCGGGCCACCTCACGCCTGCTCAGAGGAGGGGAGGGGGCAGTCAGCCGCAACTGCCTAGTCCACTTAACGGAGTTGGCTGTGTCCTCGACCCCTCCGCTGTGGAGCTGATTCATGGATTCATCCACCGCGTCCACCCTTGAGCCTGGCGCTGGAAGGCGCTGCGATTGTGGGTATAGCCCCCGCCCAGAGCCCCCCACACCCACACGCACGCACAAGCACCCTAGGTAAAATGCACGCACGATGGGGGTTACTGGGCCTCAGTTGGACGCCAAGGCCCAAAGCTTTGCCAAGCAGCGTTACCAGAGCTACTGCCAGACTGTCACCCGCTGCTGACTGACACAGGGGGGAGGGGCGAATCACAGGCCACTTTGGGGCCAACTGCTGCATCCGTCTAATGTCGGGACTAGTCCTTTACAGAAATAAAACACAAAAAATTTAAAAGGCCCCTAAAACTCGACCCTCCAACCTAATTCTCCTGTCCTGCTTGCAGGAGGCCGAGGAGGGGGTTTGCCCTGGGAGCCCCAGCACATACAGCCCACCAAAGTCGACACCGTTAAGGCCTTGGCGAGAGCAAAGGTGACTGCTCACAGCAGCTTTCAGGACAAATCCTCTGAGACTTCCTTCCCGGCAGGCATGCTCAGAGCTCAGAATGTTTCAAGCATCCCCCCCCCCCCCGCTCCCCCCCGCCCCCGCCAATCCTATCTAAATATCTGGTATACTTGTTGGATTTCAAATCTACTGAAAACTGAAGGGATCGATTATAGATGATATAATGAAGTTAGTGGCAGGTCCGCAGCTTTCCGGGGATCAGAACTGCAGGGGTGGTGGGAACGTGAGTGCTATGCTGGGGGCTGGAAGTGGGGAACAGAGAGGAGAAGAGGCGCACACACCCCATACAGCGTCATGACGGGTACCACAGGCAACACGAGTCCTGGGTAGATGGACAATGTCAGGGGAGAGGAGGAGGCTGAGCGACCTTTGACTCACTGACCCCTTTCCTAGCCGAGGACTGAAGAAGTGGCGGGATATTCCGGAAAGCCGGGACTGGAGGAGATAGAGGGGGTGAAAGAGAGGAGAGCGGAGGGAAGGGTGGGCCACTGCTCCTCCTAGTGCATCAGGCTGCAAAGGGAGGAAAGTTCAGGAGAGCAAGTTGGGGCGTCTGTCGTGCACCCCTGTTCCCGACCCTTAGCCTCCCCGCCCCCTTTCCATTGAGCGCCTCAAGTCCGGGTCTCCCTGGAAGCCCTTAAAGTTTTACACTCCAGTTGCCTGAGGTTTCCGATGAGATGACGACAAATTAGGAAACCGCTTCTGCTGCAGCCCCAACACCTAAGTCAGAGAGTTGGGGGGAGGGGAGGATACTGGATGCACAGCTAGGGTAAAAGGAGACACTTGCCTCCCGAAGCTTTCTCTGAGGAGTTGAGGCAGGAGAGAGCGGAGGACCTGGGCCTGGGGCTAGGGAGCACTTTGGTAGCGGGGAAGCCCGATCCACAAAAGTCTAGCGCCTGGCTCCTCAGCTAAGGGGCACCAGCAGTAGTCTGGGCGTTCAGCCTTTCTTGCCCTTACCAGGAAGGCCTTGGTCTTGCGGGAAGACTTTACTGAGGGTCATGGGAACAAGCAGGGTGGCAAATTCTGGGGTAGCCTTGCCCAGGTCCAGTGTGGAAGGACAACAGCGTCTGTCTCCAGCCTGGGCCGGCAACCGGGGACCCGCAAGTGTAAGATGTGATTCTATTTGACTTTCTAAATCAAAATGCATTGATTGGGGCCCAAGGAGTTCATGGCACATAACTGTCTTAATTAAACCTGCTGTAAACAGACAAATCACTTCTCCTTTTCCACATGGAGCTCTGGGAGATTGCATAGGGTCTGGCAGAAGCTTGGGGGAATGCTCTTTAGAGAAAGGAGTGTAAATGAGGCAAAGAGGAAAGAAATGGAGTTTCTACGACCTGAGAAAACAGCTTAACTGGAAACAAAACTCCAAACAGCCAGAAGGTATTGGGATGGGGTGAGAGCCTTAAAAGCCAGAGGACAGCCTGGTTGATGGAGCAGCCTCGAAGGGACCCGAAGACCGGGGTGGACCTGCAGTGGAAGTGCAGGGAGGGAAGGGGAGGCCCCAGGTTGTTTGGGGACGCCGAATTGATCATCACTGAGGCTCTTAGCTACCCCACTCAGCCCTGTGCTTTCCTTCCCAATCCTTCCCTGTTTCCCTGTCATTGTTCTCGACATCTGGCACTCGGAGGACAGCGCCGAGAGGACACGTCTTCCCTTAACCTGGTCAACGTGGGGGACACAGGGTCGCAGCGGTGAGTGCCCTCAGCTCGTAGCCACTCCCGCGGGGCACTAGGAGCCTGGTGATGACAAGCCTGGAGAGTACGGATGGGAACTGGAGCTCAGCTTGAGCAAATGGGAAGGGAAGTTGTCTGTAAGCCTCTGGGAAGAGAGGGAAACGGGGCGTAAACACCCATAGCTCAAGGTTCACTCCCTCTTTAGCCAAGTGCCGACTCCATGGCGCGATCTCAGGAAGCTAGATGAAGGTCGGGCGCTCTGGTACCATCATCCCGCGAGTGCGGAGGAGAGCTTGGGGAGATGGCGGCGTTGGTGCTGGGAAGGGCCATTCTCTGCCTGGAATGTGCAGAGGGCTGGGTCTATCTCCGAATAACTCTGGGCCTCCGGAAGTTACCTGGCAGAAAGCAACCCTCGAGCTGGCTTTGAGTCTTACAGCCTGAAACAAGACGAACTAAGGGAAGCTCATCGATTTTCTAAATAAAAGTGAAAAGAAGTTCTCCATAATATGTAAACACCGAGGACCTGAGCGCACAGGTTTGGGTGTGTTCCTGGGAACTTGGGGAGCCGCCCCCCCTGCCCTCCACGGTTTGCAAACTTGAATTCTCATTGCTTTTCATTGACTAGCTTCTGACCCCAACAGTAATCTGATTCAGAAATACTCTTCATTTCGTTAGGTTGACGTTGGCAGGCACTAGCTACGTTGAATCTGGAAGGGAATTTAAGTTCAGCTAGATTTGAGCTTAATGCTTTTCGAAAAAGTCTTTTAAAAGATTTTTTTAAACTTCCATACAGCTAATGAAAACATACATATCTCTATATGAAGCAGAGAAACATGCTTAGATTGCTTTTAGATTTCCCAGATTTTGTACAGGCGCCAACAACTCCGTGGACACAGACAAATGGGCTATTTGCAGTTATTATTTATGAAAGTTCTTTTATATGTTTAAATTGAGGCATGGTTCCCAGGTGGAAAAAATTCTTTACGACTAAAAACATGCTTTCGAAAAGATTAGAAAATGGAACCAAAAATTTGGAATGCATGTTAGTATAGAAGTCTTTACAGAAAACAACAGATATTACTACAGTCCACTACAATTCCAGGAGTTGAAGTCAAAATGTAGTAAAAGTTGATTAAAATGCAAACTATTAGCGAAGCATTGCAAATGTCTTTGTCACGTCCAAAGGGAAAAATCTTTAGAACCCTCCCTCCCTTGTGCTATACTTGTGCTGTGAGACGAATTGTTGTTAACATTTTTCTCTTCTGAAATAACAACAGTTCACATTTCAAAACTCTTCACCACTGAGCGACAATGACGATTGTTCTCCAGAAGAAGGACTTTTGAAACAAACAACTTCTTTCACATACTCACACTTGCACACCCCACACAAACGCACCCACAGTTGCCGGGTTTTCTTAAACGTTGCTTTTGAATGAGAGAGAGAGAGAGAGAGAGAGAGAGAGAGAGAGAGACGAAGAAGAAGAAGAGAGAGAGACAGACTGGGAAACTCGAGCTTAGGTAACCAACGAAGCCAATTACTAGGCTTTATTGATACTAAAAGGAAAAGTTCCCCTCGTAAAATTTCTCTGAGCTTATTAGTTATTTAAATCAGCCCCAGGGCTGGACGAGCGACGCCGCAGGCACCCGCTGTCGGCTCCTGGAGGTGAGCAGACGGCGTCCGAGTCCTGACCCGCCGCCTCTCGCTCGGCACTTGGCACGGGGGGCAAAGGCGGGCGCAGCCAGCTGAGGTGAGCCACTTGGCACGAGTGCCGGGCCCTGGCACGCTTGCAGATAGCTCCGCGTGGCCTACGGGTGTTAGGATTTGGAAGCGAACAGGTCAGAGCCAATGACGAGGGTGTGGGTGAGCAGGCCCGGCTGACCCCGAGCTACGGAGCTCAGCGAGCTGGCGGCGCGGCTCCGCGTTGGGCGCGGCTGGGCACCGGCCCTGCGGCCCCCGCGACAGCGCGGGTGTTTTGGCCGCTAGGCTGGCGTCTTGCAAGAGTGTGGCCGATGGCCGCCAGGCGAGACTGCTCAGGCCTCCAGGCATCACCCCTATTTTGTGTGGGGCTAGGAGTTTTGTAATTGGGACAGACACCAGGTGAAATTTACACCTTTCCGGGTCGTTGTCCCTTTCAGTGGCCGGCAGTCCCAAAATTGTGTGTGTGTGCGTGCGCGCGTCCATGTAAACAGCTGAATTTATTAAAAATAAGCCCCAGCCTACCCACTCAAGTCCTCTGAGCCCGACGTGGGGACTCTCAGATCCTGACGTAGCGCCGGGGCGGCTCGAGGTGATGCCTGGCTCCGCTGGGCTTGGCCGCGGGGCCGCGAGGCAAGGCACCGCGGGGCGGGGAAGGACCGAGCCTCGGCACACCGTGTCACAGTCACCCGGGCGATAACTCGGGAGTCAAGGCTTGACGGACTATGAGGGTTTCCGTGGGGCTTCGTAAGACGGAGAGAGCAGGCGAGTCACCAGCCCAGGAAACCCTCGAGGCTCCCCGCCACTCCCAACAGCTTTGGGCCGCCAGATAGACCGACTACCCGCTTCGTCCTCGGCCCCAGTAAGTGCTTGGCACCTCGGGTCCCGCAGCAGGCTTTCTCGCTCTCTCCCGCGCTGTTCGAGACCAGTGCGGACCTAGTGTCGCTCAACGCTGCGGGAGCTGCTCCGACCTGGGCCGCCTCGGACTGGGCTTCCTGGGCTCGCTGGCCCCGGCTGCGGGTGGGCGCGAATTTCAGACTGCCCAGCCTGCAGTCTGGGGTACGGGCGGGCGCCGTGGCCTGGACTTTCCAGGTATGCTTTCTCATTACAAGGGGTTGGGGCGCCGAGGTTCTGCTTGCTGGGCGCGTTTCTGTCGGCGCGGTCGGGTACGGCCAGGGCCGGGGACCTGCCCATCCCCCCACCCCCCGCCGCCGCATCCTTAACCTGTGGACTTGAGGCGACGCGGAAAGGCCGGCTCCGGAAAGCGGCGGGCGGAACGGGCGCCGCACGTTTCGGCCGCAGCCCACGCGGTGGCGCTGTCGGGAGAGGATGCCTTATCTCCGGTCTGGGACCCTGGCGGTGACCCGGGGTCCGCGGCGACGGGACCGTAAGGACGAGTCGAGGTCGCGAGGTTCTCCGCCTCTACCTTGCGCCCCGGGATTAGAGATGGGACAGACCCCTTTCTCCTCGCTTGGTGTTTCCAGACAGAAAACGCAGCGAGTCGGGAGCGGGATTCCAGGCTCAAACCCAGGCCGCCCCGGGGTGGGGGCGGGGAGGCAGCCGCAGCTCCTTTAGCGTTTCGTGTTGTCCCCCTGTGCCTTGTTACCGGTCGTTTTAAGTCGATTTCTATTTTTAAAAAACTAGATTAGCGGGGCAGTCATTCTCTCCTTGAGGTGCTGCAGGAGATCCGGCTATTAAGCTCTTGACTCTGAAAAAGAGTGAAAGGATTCAAGAGCCCGGGGGCGTTGTCTTGTGTCGCTGGAGTGGCGCTCGGAGCCCGCGGGCCCTCCGCCTTCCCGGGCCTCCCAACCCGCGGCCGCGGAGGAAGCACTTCCACACCTCCAAACCAAAGTCTCCTTTACCTTCAAGACAAGTCCCTTCGCTTTCCTCACCCAGGGCAGGCGGTGCCCACCTCCGACACGTTCTCCCGCCCCCCACATTTGGGGCCTCAGTGCACAAAGCTCCTTATCCTCGCCCGAGGCAGCTCCTGGGCAGACCTTTGCGTGTCCCCTCCCGCCCTCTGGGCCTCTGCATTGTCTGTTCCCGATTCTGGATCCTCCGAGCTCCTGGGTGCTCAGTTCACCATCTAACACAAACTAGTTGCCCATCACCCATCCCCAACCAGTCTTCTCCCTGGGACGCTTCTCCCCGTCGGGCCGCAGGGTCTGGTTTCTTTGCGGATGGGAGCAGGACCTTCACCACCCCTACCTTACGCGGCCCGACGGCTCCCTCACCGCTCCGCCCCCGCCCAGGCCCCAGAGCTGCTGGGGGAGCCAGGAGTAATTTATCTTTGCCTGGCGCGGGTTGGGATTGTCCGGCTCTGGTGCCAAAGAGGAAGGCGTGCGGACAACGAAGTAAGTGTCCCCCGCCCCCTGCGCCCTGGTCAGTCCCCAGACGCCCCGGAGCAGTCTGGGAAAGGGCTGGAGCCCACCCTAGTTGATCTGCTCTTCTAGGCGCATTCCCCTGGGGCGTCCTGGCCTCGGGCCCTAGTTCCCTTGGCACATCCAGTTTCCAATCCAAGCCTGGGGCAGTTATGCGGTTCGTGAAAATGTTGGTCGCCCAACTCTCCCCGGACAGTCCGTGGCGGAAATTGGCTTCATAACTGGTGTGGGCTTCATTTGAGAGAAACGATTCGCTCCCGCCCTCCTCTCGCCCCCAGCAGAGCAAGCCCGGGGTGGGGGTTGGGGGGGCGCGAAGGGGGGAGGGAGAGGCAGGCCTGCGTGGGCTCCTAGGAGCCAGAGAAGGCTTTCGACGCTGGCAATTCCCGTAGAGTTTTTCTTGTGTGTGCGAGAGTGGAGGAGAAAACGCGGCACAACTTTCTCGTGTTCTCTAGGAGGCAGCGCTCCGCCGGGAGGGCCTCTTTGCCAGGGTGACCAGACCCGAAATCCAGGAAGCCCGGTGAAGGATGCTGGGCCCTCACAGGTCTGGGTAGTCCGGCGAGGGTAGTCCGGCGAGAGCCGGCGTCCCATGCCTGGCAGCCGGCACTCTACCCCCGGGCAGTTGGGCCTAGGCGGTCCTGAGCGGTCATTGGGGAAGGTTGGCCAGAGTCAAGAGCTAGCGTAGTAGAAACCTCGGTGTGGAGAGAGAGAGAAATCAAGAAATGTCAGTAAAAGTGCAGGCCATAAAAGGAGAAGAAAGGCCTGACAAGAGATAGAGAGAAAAGGAGAGAACATGGAAATTAGAAAAAACATGCATATTTAAGCCCAGCGCATAAAGATCCGTTGATTTTTAAAATAACAAATCTCAGTGTGATTATGAAAGACAGGCGACCTTTGACTAAATGACATATGAAAAAATTGGGGGTGGGGGTGGAGAGGGGAAGACGTCGTAGTAGATTCCTGACAAAAAACGTCAGTGAGAAGCAAATTGAGGGATAAAAATGTCCCCCAACGTGAACTTTATGCTTTGAGCACTGGAGCAAACTATTTTTGCAAAAATGCGTTTTGGATCAAATTATTTAAAAAAAAAAACGTAATTAAAACCAATTCTTTTCTTGAGTGTGATTTTGTTTAAAAAATGTTTGGAAATAAGCCACTTGAGGAATATAAAACGAAACCAAACAAAACTTTTGAATCGTAATTTATTTACTGTTTTAAAAAGTAGAAAATCTTAGCAAAAGATAAAAACGTTATTTAGAATTTCTTACGGTCAAAATTAAACATGCTGAAAAGAATTTCTTACTTCAGTTGCAATTAGGTCAATACAAAAATCGTGCATTAAAAAGCTTATGTAATTTGAAACAGAAAAGGCCATTAAAGGGACAAAATCAAGGGGAAAGAACCCCTGCACATCGGGCATATATCACAAAACTTCCTAGAATTCTCCTTTTCCAAATGGAAAGAAATTTGTAAAATGTGTCACTAAATATAAATCTGCAAATATTCAAAATACATTTCTGGTAATAACCCATATTTTTTGGTATTTTCCTTTATGTTAAATGCACCTTTATACATCTTGAGTTCTTTTGCCCAAAATGATAGCTTTGTTCACTATCAAAAACGGACAAGAAGAAACTCCAATAATGAGAAAATCTAATTTAAAAAGGGTGCAGAATCTGAAAACAAACTAGCCACAATGTACATTTAATTGTACTTAATTGTATACTTTATTTAAATCACCCTTCTCAGGGATTTAATAATTTAGAATCAATAGTTCCTTTCAAAACATAATAAAATATTTAGACTTTATAAAATATTAACCCATTAACAATACCGCTGTGTTGTTTATAAGAGTGTGACTGAAGTCTAGTAATCATGCTGTTGACATAAGCATGTGAGGTTAGCGAAGTGATCCTTCGCAAAATGTAAATGAAGATCTTCAGACAGTGGTGTTTATAAAATAGCTCATTAATGACTTAAGATTGAATCGCTCCAACCATTCGCATCATCAGATATAATAATAGTGACGAATCAGACAGGAAAGATCCTGGCTAAACCATTTGCATTTTTTTTTTCCAGAAGTACTGAAGTCCTAATATCACCATTTCTTCTAAGTTCCTGGACACTGATCCGGAGGAGGATTCTGCAGTTCAACACCAAGGTAAGGAAAGAAACAGCATTATTATCGTTGTTAAGATATTTGTAAGAATTGCGTCTTTCCCCATTTTGAAAACGGGCTCAAACTTTGACAGTGGTAGTTGTGTTTTGCAAAACCCCCTTCCCATTCCGACGTGAAACTACAGATTAAAAAAAAAAAGTTTGTTATCAAACTTACAGTTTGTTTCTTTGCAGCCAAAAACCTTTTAGCTACCACCAACGAGTTGGTTTACTCGAGCCACTTTGTTCTCAGACTTCGAATTGTGCATTTTCTCTAACCCGTTCGCTCAGGGAAGTGGGGGAGATGGGATTTAGGGAATAAAAAGCAGGGAAAAGAAAATGCTGCCTAAAACTCCCAGGGTGGCTCCCCGAAGATTTACTCTCGAACTCGCTTCCCTTTCTCGGCTGGGCTCCGACAGCCTCCCGGGTCGCCTAGGACTCCTTTGGAACTTGGTGGGCGGCGTCTGGGTGCGGGATTCTCCGGGATCTGGGCGTTGAGACTTAGGCCGGGGCAGGTTTAGTTTCTGGGACCCTTTCTCTTCCAGAGGCTCCCCCCGCCTCCCAGGCCTCTGCTTTTGAGGGAATGGCTGCGCGCACGCCGCCCACCGGGTAGGTGCGGCGAGTGGACGGCGGCCTACCTCTGGGCACACTAGGCTGACGCGGCTTCCCTCTTCTGTGCACCAGCCCAGGATTTCCAGAATTACCCCCCGAGCGCGTTTCCCAAAACCGAATTTAGTTTGGCCCTCTGGCGCCGCCGTACAGCCAACACTTCTTAAGGGGGACTGGCGGCTCAGGCAGCGAGATGGTTGGGAGTCCTCCGGGTCCAGGGGTTTAGGTAGGAGACACAAGGTGTGCGGTAGGGATTGGAGGTGCCGCCAGCAGAGGGGCTTCACTGGCCTCAAGGCGGGCGGGGACGCGTCCTCATTTTCCCGCCACGGGTCCGGACAGCGAATGTAAGCCGGCGCCCCAGGCGGCTTGCGGGGGCCGCGACCCCTGCCCACGTGCTTTTCTTTAAGGAGGTCCCGCGCCCAAGCGGGACCTCAGGGACAAAAGCGCGGACGGCGCTCGGCCTGCTCGGCTAGTGCCCGCGCCACCTTAAATGAGCACCGCTGCTGGAGTCGGGCTGCGGGCGGCTGCGGCCGCGGGAGTCGGCAAAAGTTTGTGGCTCAGTTACACCTTCGCGGGACCTGCTGTGGACGCCCCCGCGCGGCCTCCCCCGGGACGAGGAGACCAGGTCCTCACCGCACACTCTGCCCGCGCTCGAAGCCTAGTGCCTGAGCCGCCTGGGGTCCCAGGAGTCCCAGACCCGCAGCCGGAGGACAGGCAGCCCCATCGCTCTCACTGCCTCCGCGTCACGGCCTCCAGGCGGCCCGGGCTGAGCTGCTCGAGATGTCGCCGGCGCTGCGAGCGCTCCAGGGACGTCATCCAGGGATGCCCCCCGCCCTGCGCCCCCCACGCAGCCCCCTCTCCTGTCCCACCCGCAGCCCGGCGGGCAGCGCTGGTACTCTTGCCACTCAGGACACCCGGGCTATTGTTCTGGACCCACAGCCGCGCCGGCTCTGAGGGAGAAGCGGCCTTCCCCGCGCGTGCGGCGGCGCGGCGGGCCCGGACGGCCGGCTCTGCGCGAAGGGGGAGCTCACAGGCATCGGGAAAAGTTGCTCGGAGGGGCGGAGGCGGTGGGTGGTGGGCGGAGGCGGTGGGTGGGGGAGGCGATAGCCCTCCTATCTCCAAAGTCGAAAGTACTCGGCGCAGTTAGCAGAACCCGGAGCCGAGGCAGCCGCGGTTGCCTCCTTGCGCGTAGGTCTGCGCCTCCGCCGGGAAACGAGGCAACCAGCGCCTGCCCTGTCGCCGCCGCCTCCGCGCCGGGACGAGTGCGCCTCGGGGCTGGGCGAGGCGGCCGCGCCCAGGACCCGACACCGGGAGGAGGACCAGACCCGAGCCCCAGCGCCCGCCTGCACCCGGGCGCACCCACCCACCGGCCTCGGCCACCGCCTCGAGCGGCACTCGGTTCTCTGCCATCGGTCCTCTGCCGCCCGACGCGCGCGGTCCTCGCCCCACCGCTCTGCCACCGCCGACTCTCCGCTTCCTCCTCTACCCTCCTCCCTGCATCCCACCCGCCCCTCGCCAGTCCCTTCTGCCTCCTCCGCAGCCCCGCCGCTGTTTGGGTCGCCGGGCTCACAGCGATTGATTGATTGATGTTTAATTTCCTGCCAGGCGGGGCCCCCCTCCCCCCGCAACCTCCCCAGCCCTCCTCCCCGCCCCCCACTCTCTTCCTTCATTGCGGTGGACCAGTCTGGCGTGGGCTTAGATCTTTCCCCCCCAACCTCCATCCCGAAATAACCCAGAGACTTCCCCTACCCCCACCCCAAATTATTATTTTGAAGGCGCTAGATTTGGGGACGGAAAGGGGGAGGGGGAGAAATCGGAAACCGAGGACAACCCAAAAGGACTCACTTTGCCTGATGACTCAACGCAACTAATAATCATCTCCCTCTCAGTGTATCTCTCTGCGGCTTGTCAGTGAGTCCGGCTCCGGCTGCTGGCGGCGGCGGCCGAGAGGGGAGAGGCTGGAGGTGACAGCTTGGGCAGCAGCCGCGTTTCCTCCTGCGCGCGGTCCCGGGTCCCTGCGCCTTCTTGGCTTTGGGTGACACCGGCCCTAAGGCTCCGGCCGCGCCTTCTCGCGAACTAGCCGACCTGCGAAGCGGCGGCACCGGCCCACCTCCGCCTCCTCCCAGTCCTCAGCCCTTTCTCTCCCGAACGGGTCTCCTTCCCGAAGGTGTGAAAAGGCTTTTTCAGCCTCCTTCTCTCTTTTCCCCTCCTCCGCCGTCTCCTCCCCCGCTCGCTCGGGTGCCCCTTTGGAGGAACCCTCCTTTCCCTCTCCTCCTCCTCCTCCCCCTACCCCCCCCCCCAATCATCATCATCATAACAACCATCACTGCACTAGAAGACACCCTGACCCAGGACCTTAAACGTTAGGACCTGGGAAAGAGGAAAAGGGGAAGGAGGAAAGAGGAAAGAAGGCTAGGAGAACACTGCAAGGCGAAGCACCAGAAACTTTCCACCCTGGATTCTCTACTTTTGCTCCATGGACAGAGCCTCAGCCAGCCAAGTTACAGACAGACCGTGAGCAGTAAGTACGCAAGGCGAGGACTCCCACTCCAAGCTCGGGAGTTCGGGGAAGCCCCGGGTCCGGCTAAGTTCCCTCCCCGACAGCGTAGCAGAGGGAGTGCGGGCAGCCCTCCCGCTCTGTCTCCGCATCTCGCGTCTCTTGCAGCTCCCCTCTCGCCTCCCCTCTGCCACCCCCACCGTGTCTCCCTGACACGCGGCTTCTCCCACGGCGAGACCGCCCGCGAGGATTCCTGGCGCACTTTGTTGTACAGGGTTCCTGCTTCTCGGGGTCGTCAGTGACAGTGTGAATGTAGTTTCATCAGGTGTTTCCTCCTCTCCTGACGCCCCCCAAAAGTCCAGGGGTGCAGAGATCTGCGGGTTCCTTGAGGAGCGCGCTGCCAGCCAAGAAACCCAGAGGAAAACTTTTTTTTGGAGAAATTTGTAAATTGGGGTTGATAAAGGCTGCTTCTTAACCTAATAATTTAAATGCTTTTGTGTTTTATGCTGAAGAGCTTTTAAAAAGTCACTTAGGATCGGAAGAACCTAAGAACGTTCCGAAATAATGGTTGTAGCCCCCTCCATTGTGATGAAGGGTATTCTGGAGAGTTTTCTGATGAATACCTCCAAGTGTTTCTGGATGCTTATTAATGTGGAATTTGGGTTGGTTTTGTGCAAAGTGTGTTTGTGTCTCAAGACTTGCTGGGTCAAGGTAAAAAGCAGGGACTCCAGGAGTCCTTAAGGCAGGCCTTTGGCTCCCGCCCCGCCATTCACAGCACATTCATGATGTGGCTAATTCGGTTTCTTCTGGACTTGTGTACATCCCCTACCCCTTCCTCGAGTGGGTGAGATGTCTTTTTATGAAGCTCACTTCTTCTGCATCCCTGACCCCCACACGGCGAGGCTGTCTCATCTGAGAACGGCTGTGCCAACCCTGTCCCAATGAATGGGCCGCTCCTGGGCGCCCCTGGGCGCTGGCCTGGTAACCCTCACCGAGGGCTAACTTCTGGAGAGCAGCTAGGCAGCGTCGCAGCACCTCGAGCTTCCTTCGGCCGCGCCGTGTAAGGTGGGGACCCGCTTCCCGGCTCGGGCCCCTCGGGCAGCGTGGGAGGAAGTTTGTGTGGCTTGGTGCAGCGCTCCGCCACTGGCCTGAACGTCTATCACGTGTGTGAGCGGTTTTCCCTCTTTTTTTTTTCCCTCCCCCTTCCCTCCCCCCCGCCCCCTCCCTAGGTCCCTGCGCGTTTTATTGCGACCTGCCGGTGGGAACTTTGTCTCCGAGTCGGAGCAGCATGGAGCGGCGGAGCGAGAGCCCGTGTCTGCGGGACAGCCCCGACCGGCGGAGCGGCAGCCCCGACGTCAAGGGGCCTCCCCCGGTGAAGGTGGCCCGGCTGGAGCAGAACGGCAGCCCCATGGGAGCCCGCGGGAGGCCCAACGGCGCCGTGGCCAAAGCCGTGGGAGGTAACAGCCCGGAGCGGGGAGGCGCGCGCAGCCCCGCGGCCCGGCGATAATGGCCCGGGTGTCAGGGTTCAGGTTGATTAGGCGCTGTCGCGGTGTAGGATTACAGGAAGTGAATTCCAGGTTGCCAAATAATGCCCCCGTCGCCTCTCATCTGCAACTGGTAGCTTCATGTAGAGTTAAAACAAGAAAGTGGTTTACCCAGAGGGTGGCATTTTTTGGGCACTTTGCCACTGTGTGCTGAGGTGTTGGCAGGTTTATGTCACAGCCAGCTAACTGTTTCTAGATTTTCCTAGAGAGCTTTTTAGTGATTTAACTCTTTTGCTTTGCCTCAGAGTGTCTGTTGTAGAGATGAAGTGGAGGTGCGATCGCTTTTGTGGACTAGTCTTTAATGCTCAGGAGCAAGAGTGTTGGTGTTACTTTGTAGTTAGGATAGTGCTTCGAGATAAATTAGTAACAACTGGGAATATTTCCTGCCACAGTTCAAGTGGGAAATAAAGAAGCATCATGAAATATGTCAGGCCCTTAGAAGTTTTGAGGTCACCGTTTTCTAAACAGTTTAAAGTCCTATGCATTTGTAACTTTGTTATGAATTATAGCACAACAGGTAAAATATGGTAAAGTAGTCCTAATGGCTACATGCTGTTTACTTTTCCAAGAATTTAATACTATTTCAAGAAAAACTTTCAGAGATTTTACTACGTAAACAACCGCTTTCCTTTAAAGTGGTTAGGAAAAATAATTTTATAAAGTGATATAAATAAGAAATTTAAACATTACTGAAATATTTTGAGGCTCTTATGCTGTTTGCTAAGTTGTTTTTTGCGTACAAAATGCAAATTCAGCATGGCATGCAGTTTTTTTGTGTTTGAGATAAATCACCAGTTTAAACCTTCTTTGGTTCTAGAGGGTTTTTTTCCCCCTAATATTTTCAGCAGTAGCTTACTTAACATAATTCTTTATATTTAGCCCGCCCGAAATGATACAAAACCATGGCAAAACTTAATGATAAACTCCAACCCCATGTTCTAAATAGCCATAACCTGTATTTCAAAGCAAAGACTTAAGTCTAAAATGTCCATGCCCTTTTAAAGAGTTAAAAGACATTTTATAAAATAACACGTTTCTATTTTTACGTAGTTTGCTATTATTATTTCTCCATAGTAGACATTCAGAACGATTTGCCTTAAGAAGCACTCATTCTCACAATTTTTAAAGCTTTAAAAATTTATTTGGCTGTATATTGTGGCTTATGTACCTTTTATTTTAGGGGCTAAAAGATACACTTCAATGAAGCAAAAGAAAACTTGATAGTTCTGTGACCCACTTTTTAAAATTTGTGTTTATTAATGTGTTATCTTGAGACTAGAACAATAACTTAAGGCTTTTTGTAACATTTTAGTATATGCATATGAGAAAGAAAAATAGATAGCAAATATGGTAAAACCAAGTGTATGATATAAGTGCTGATACTATTTGATTGAAAAACTCGGAAATCATTGGAGGAGGAGGTGTGTTCTCAAAGTGGCCTTATGCATAAAGAAAAAACTTGGACATAGAATTTGGTTTTTTTCTGAAGACCTACTAAAATTCACTAAATTGAAAGAAGTCTCTAAACATTTTAGAATGTAATTGTTAACAATTGTGATTCCTTAAAACAAGTGTTTTCTTTTTTCCTACATTATACTGAACCAAGAAGGAAGCTGCCTAATTTCGTTGACTCAGGAATACCTAAATTTAGTGTGAAATAGTGGTTGCGTTTTTTATTTTCTGAGACTATAATTCACATTTGACCACTTACTATAAATTTAGTATAAAGTAAAATTAAGTCTTCAAGAGGAATAATAGGTTTGTTTCAACAAGCTGCTTTAGTCACTTTTACTGAGCTTTAATTTAGTAATATCAAAGGCTTTGTTAGTTGCTTTCCAAAATGAAAATAAAGATGGTATTAGTTTGTCTCAGTAAGTACTATGTTTAATACTTAATAGTAAGGTGGCTAAAAGAGTTTACATATGGTGGGTTTTAAAAAATTTTTTATAGAGAAAGATTGTATTCTGTATGGCATAGTAGATTAGAAAGATTTTAATATAGAAAATTTTAAGATATAATAACTTAGAACATAAAATTTTGACAGTGTAAAGTTTTTTATTGAATGTTAATATTTTTGGAAGGATTTAAGTTTACTTGGTGTCCTAATGTATGTTGAGATGGTAACGGTTTCATTTCTTTGTAACTTTTAATCATGTATATAGATGGGGAAAGAGCAAGGCCTTTAAAAAATATTTAAAAATTTTAATCATGTTTAAAATACATTTCTAGTTAGAAGTTCTTTGCCATTGAAAGGCTCTTTTTTGGGAACATAGGATAAATATAAACTAGATTATATTTCTATCACCCTACTTTCTTTTGTTTAAATTTTCTTTATAAAGCAATATAATAAACATGGACAACTACAAAATATTTATAGCACTATATCGTTTATTATCATTTTCAGATATATTGTAGTCTTGTCAATGTTATAAAGATGATTATAGTAATTTATGTTTTAAAAATAGGGCTCAAAATTTGATAGGATGTGTTTGTTAATCTTTAGTGATTCTCTTTCTTAAAAGCTTCCCCCCTAAAAATGGGGAGATCATTAAGCTAATTGGTTGCCTAATAACATGGCAGTTTATCTTACTGCTTTTGATAAACAGTGAGATGAATAAATGTTTCTGAATGCCTTGGTTGTAATAGTAAATTCTATTGCCCTTATTCTGCGGTTTTAGAAAGAGAGTTTGGTATGTTTTTTGATGAGAACACGTTTGTTAAAAAAAAAAATATTTTAGTGTCTGGATTTAACTAGTTGAGGTGGTAGATACACTATCATAGTCCTCAAGGTTGCGTTTTGATAGGGGACTTAAAAGTTAGTGTGTTGTTTACAATGTGGTTAAATTTAGAAGACTATTTGAAAGTAGATCAGTTTTGCTTTGTCTTTCCAAGACCTTCTAGGATGTTTTTGTTCTTATCTAAGTTGTGTTTTAAAGCATGTATGTAATAAAATAAGTGTTCAGATGTGTATGACAGTCAGCTTTTATAGAAGGTCCCTAGGAGAAAAAAAAAAGGCTAATATCTCTTTAAAAAACATACGAAGGCTGGAAGAGAGTTTAGAGCAAGCAAGAGCACCGTGGTGTTGACAGCTTTATATCCCTGCTGGGTAACATTCACTTACTAGAATTGGCGTCCCCTCTCAGCTAGTAATTCACTCCATAAGGATTTTGAAAAAGGATGATTAATGGTGGGGAAATTTATATTTGTGAAATTGTTGATTAAAATTTACAGATCTATTTGAAGATTTAGAAAAGAAAAGATTATTAAGGGTGACGAAAATAAGAATCAGATGATCCTTTTTATCACCATTAACATAAGTACCTAAAAGGTTCTGCTGTGTGTAATGCTTCCGCCACGCAACCTACAGCATAAAATGAAAGTGATGCCAATCAAGTTTCCAGAGGAAGCGAAGCTCTCTGCTTTCCTCCTGGACTGCTGAAAGGTGCTGGCCAGTTGTGCTTTAACAGCAATAAATTATTGTGCTTCATTCATTGTTAACACAAGCATTTTCATTTTTAAACGTTTGGCTTAAAGAAGAACTTTCAGACAGCTTTATTTAAACTGAATGAACAGCGCTTGAGCATACCAGATGGTGTATTTGCTGATAGGAGGCATTAAACATCAGAAATCTTTTTGATATTTTTCATTTTCCTATGAATTTTGATAATTTTTTTGGTGTTAAATGTTCTAGATTTTAGGGGAAAATGTTTGAACACCGGGAATATCTTTTAGAGTTAGTTGCTGTTATGTTTTTTTTTTAATTCCTTTTTTTGGAAAAAGTATTTATTTTTAAAATCATGATTTAATCTTATTGAGGAATTGCCTTTTAAAGTTATCTTATAACTAGTTGACCCAAAGTAGGCCTATTCTTCTTGCTAATAGGCAGCCCTTTGAAGAACATAACTGTCTTGTTACAAGGGGAAAAAAATCATTATGCAATACACACTGATGTATTCAAATAGGGAAGCAAATGTGATCACGATTGTTGGGCAGGGCCTCATTTAGAGCTGAACATTGTCTACAACAACAGTTAGTTTAATTGTCTACATGTGGAACATTTCCTTTTAGATTAAAAGAAATGCAGTTCAGGTCAGGTGCAGCTACCATATTAGCACCACAGGGAGACGTTTTACTCTTTGAAAGGAGTATACCGATGAAAGAGTGTAGATATTGACATATTGAAATGTATGAATTACTTGGAAATTTAGAAACATATTTGTCAACGTGGGTAAATGACAAAAACTCATTAAACTCATTTTAGCCAAGGATGCACCCCATATGTTTGTAGGGAGGCCTCATGTTATTACCTCAAAAAAGAAAAGATTATATTTCCCTTTTACATCCTACTTTTTTTTTTTTTTTTTTTTTTTTTTTAAGGGTTTGAGATCTTTTAAATAGAATGAACTTAGGCTTTGGGGTCATCCAACAATCTAGCGTGTCCTCTGTAGTTTTGCTGAGGTAGAAAAATAGCTCTTTTCTAAAGTGTTTTTAGTCCTTGGCCTGTTATTAAAATAAAGATATACTTGGTTAAAAAAATATATGCAATGGAACATACACATTAAACAGAACATAGGGTATCCGCCCCTCAAAGTCCTGAGCATAATTTGATGTTTCAAGTAATTTTGGAAGCCTTGTGTTCCATCAGCAGAAACCCACTGACCATTATATATTCAAGATCATCTGCAGTGAAATGTGTATGTATGTGGGGTGTGTGTGTGTGTGTGTGTGTGTGTTGGAACTACATAGATGTCCCTCAAGGCATCTGTTTTTTAACCCCTGTAGAAAATAAGCAATATAATCTTTTCCCAGGGGGTCGTGACTAGTCGAATCAGTCTGTACATCTTAGATATCTTGTATGTATATTATTATATTCATGTATATATAAACAGACTTATTATCATTTATTAGAGATTTAGAAATAGGAATTTGAATATTTTAAAGAACATGGAAATCAGCTTTATTCCAGGCAAGGCAGGCAATTATTTGGTATATCTGGCAGAATCTATCTGGTAAGCAGTCAAGTTTAAGTGGTTCTACTTTGATAATTTAAAACCTTTAGCTTTCTTTTTTTAAAAAAAGAATTCAGTGTGGAGGCTTTATATTCATATATAAAAAAGACATTAACAGGGCTAGATGAGTTCTAAACTCTATTGTTTTTTAGATCTTTTTAGAGAGTTTAGGTTGCCGTTGATTAAAATGACTCTTATTCTTCACTGTTAACAAAATTTCTTACAACTAATAATCTCACATTAGGCACACAAAATATGTTCATAATTTGTTTTATGTTAGGAATCTAAACTTTATCCCACATAGCATGTAAATCAATAAAAGTCCTCTATATTCTTTAATAAGTAGGCTTTTTTAAAAACTAATAAATTTCTTAAATAACTAATGTGGGGTAATGTGGTTTTTGCTATCTTCCTTATAAGAATGCTGAGATACAATGGCATTTTGGAACATATTTAAAGATGGAGCATTTGACAAAAGTTGTATGTGTAACAGTTTGTCAGTGAAAAGTGACAAGTGGGGAATGACAAATGAAATGTTGGCATCATCACTCTTTATTTTGATAAAAATGTCTCAATTTGCAGTGATATAATACTGTTTCATATTATTTCATGAGTTGTGTGAGATGCATACGGGGAATTTAGATTTTGTGAACGGAAAATTAGCAGCCCAAACTCTCTTTTCAGAAGCTTTGGCAGCACGTTCCCCACCCCACCCCCTACTCCCCAAGAGTAAGAACAGCAGTGAAATATTGGATCTAACCCATACATTTTAACTCATTATTTTTTAAGAAAGAAGAAAGGAAGAAAGAAAGAAAGAAAGAAAGAAAGAAAGAAAGAAAGAAAGAGAAACAAAAAAGAGAAAGAGAGAAGTGAAAATGGTTTCAAGTAGAAGACCTTTATGCTTAGCTCAACAAATGAAGAGAGTTAGCCTTTTAGCTTCCATTCTTTTCTTTATAGTGATTTTAAAATGAGTGATTTCCCTCTGCTGACTTTGATTGTATGGGGCCTTTCTCACTTCCAAATCACCACTGTTCTCTAGCATTAATTTAGGGTGCCAGTAAAGGAGGTTGTGAATTTCTTTTATTTTAAAGGGCAATAGAGGTTTGAGAATGTCTATGTGTTAAAAATGGATTTTTATATACAAAGGATTCATCATCCTCCTACTTACGGGTAATGCGATAGATATTTCAAAGTCCAGGTAGACGGCCCTGAGTGGAATTGAGGTATGAGTTAAAACAAAAGCCAGTTGAGTACTTACAGACTTCCAAAAAAGCACAGATGGAGCCCCTATAGTGTGTTATTTTCCATTTTCCAAAGTCACATTGGTTCCTGTATTGTCAGTGATCAGCCTAACATTTATTTTCTTCTTTTGCATGAAACAAGCCTCACAAGCACTTCATGCTACAGTGTTTATGTAAAAATGTTCCATGGTGGAGTTTTCAAAAGCATGAAACTGTATCTCAGTGATTTTGTTGTTGTTGTTGTTTTCAATTAGCAGAATTGTTTTACTGTTTAATAGCAAAAGATTTAAAAAATTGTGGCAAAATCAGTATAATTAAAGTGAAAACCTGCATCAGAAATTGTCTTCTACAACTTCTATCTTTTTCTTCTCCCTTACAAAGTATTACTTATTCCAGATTTTTAAAAATCTAGGTAAAAACGACCTAATATGGAGTGAATGTGCCTTAGATATATAATTATGGCAGTGGGGTTTATGGAATGTATTTTTTCCATTTTCGTTGATGTGTGTACCTTTAAAACTTAAAAAGTGAACTAGTGAATATTATAGATACTAGTTTGGCAAATGCCTAAAATGAAGAAAAGAGCATTAATAGAAATTTCAAGAATTTGAACCTTGCAATACAGTTATCAGCAAATTAGGGCAGTCATATCGTAGGAAGAATGTTCTTTATTTGTGGCTCTGACACATTAGGACAGTAAAACTCTAGGGGAAGTAGATTTTAATTTTACTTGTTCACGATATAAGGCAAATTTGTATCTGCCTTTAACTAGTTGCTTATCGGAATGGAGTTCTGTCTTAGCACAGTGAGTTATTAAACGATAGCATTTAACATAACAACAAAGATTAAAAAGTTCAGAGAAAACAGTGCAAGCTACCACTTATAAAAAAAAGTGTGCATTTCACACCAGACTGTTTAGTGCCCACTGATGGTTGCACAGTTACTGAAATGTACCCAGCAGCTCAGTGGGTTTATGAGATGAAGACTTGCACAGGTATGAAAAAAAAAATTAATGGAGACCCTGGTTAGAGTAAATATTTCCAAAGCACTAAGATTTGACAGCGGTGATTTGCATATTTCATAGAAACAATTTTAATTTTATCACATTAAGCAGAGATATCTTTTTCTTTCTTTAAAAAAATTTTTTACTTGTTTTTCTCTTTGGCTGAAAAATGAGTGTATCAGTCCTTTTATAACTGAATATGATTGATTTTCAAATTTTCTGATTGTTTCCCGTGTTAAAATTGCGTATTTTTATTGCATTTGTTCCAATTCTTTTTATGTATAAGGAAAGGCAAAATTGACAGTTTATTAGGAAAATGCATTCATATCAAAACTCTTTAAATAGCAGTGTTTTCAAAACATTATATTTTTTTGGTTAACAAAACAAGAACTTTCTTTTATCATAATCCAAAGATGCTAACAGAGCAGCATGATAAATGTCTCTTTAAGTGTCGTAGTAAAAGAAAATGACTTGCCTTCTGAGGCAGTGGAGAGTTTATGTTGTTTTGGACCCATTTCCCTAGTAGTGATCGAAAACAGATTACAATAACAATTATACAGTCAGAAGATGCAATATCCATTTCTGCTTTAATTGAGTGAAAGAATAATAAAAACATCATTAAGAAAAATGAGGTGGACCTGTCACACAATGTACAAATTTTTAGTCTTGGAGAGGATGCAGAATAACTGAAATGCTTTTCACTTACTTTGTTGTGTTTATTAGCTAAAATCTGTTTTGGGGAGAGACCATTTTCTTTCTCCTCCCTGGGAAGTTCTTAGAGGAGCCCCTGGGAGGTGGTTGCTCAGGAGACAATTAAAAGTGCTCATTGATTTTGTCTTTATATGCAGTTTGAGAAGGGCAGTCGCATTTTCTTATCTTCTACCTGAGGTATAACTCTCTCCCCCAACCTTTCTTTAAACCTGTGTAAGTGGAAAACAAACATGATGAATGTTTCTCAGACTACAAAGCTCTCCTGAGTAAAGGTTAGGTGTGATCCTGGGTCTCCTCGGGAAGGTACAACCAGGCTGAAGGGGAGAGAGAGTTGAAGGTGAATGATGAGCACCCTTATTTCTTCTCAGCACACGTGAGGTTTGGTGGAGGCCCTGAGTTTCCATGTATACACATCACTGACATTCACTCAGGCAACATAGACTGTCACTTCAGATGCATAGGCTCTGGCCTCCATTGGCCATCATCGGAACCATTATTAAATCCATGATGCTTCGCACTGTTCAGCCTCCCTGCCTCATTCCCCAGAGCGAAGCTTCCAGCAGCTCCGAGTGAGCTGGATGGCAGCCGCCAAAATCAGTGGCTAGTTTCCTTTCACTCTGGGCTGTATTTCTTACTCTATTCATAGAAACTGTTAGCTTCTGGCAACTTTGGTGATGACAGTGGAGTTAGCCAGACAGTAGAGTTAACCCCTGCCCATTGTGGGGGTACTACAACCACAAACAGTTTTGGCCATCAGAGTATTTGGAGCCCAAAGTTTAGACAAGGTTAACAGAGTTAGAGGAGAACATTTCTTTGATCTGTGGCTAAGAATTTTCTTGGGTTCAATATTTAAAAAATCTTTCTGAGTATGTTAAAATGAAAGGAATAAGATAGGCAGTAAACCCTTACTGGTGGAGGTCTACTAAGACCAGAGCTGTCCGAGGCATAATCCCCTTTAGAGTGGAATTTATATCAAACAGCTCAAAAGGCTTTTTGTTTTGTTTTGTTTTGTTTAAATTCAGTTCAGAGAGTCTACTTAATAGCACCTTCATTAAAATACTTTTGTCAGCAAAGGGTTTTTCAATTTTAACATTTACATAACCTAACAGTGGCAATGAATGCCATGAGCTTTAAGGGTCTATTAGTGGTTCCGTTTTTTCTGGACTTTATAATTTAAACCTAAACATTAATTTTGGGTGGAACTTGGCATAATGTCTTTTTGCCTTGGAGGGAATTTTTGTTGTATAATTAAAAAAAGGGTGTTTTTTTGTTGTTGTTTTTTGTTTTGGTTTTTTTTTTTGTACAATCACCTTCTCCATGTCTCCCCTTCCCTGAGCAAATAGCAGTTAAATAGTCAAAGTCTTAAAAGGGCTTATTTAAATAAAAAAAAAAGGATTGATTAGTTTAGGTGAATTTAACAATTTTCCATTAGTTCACGTTGTAAACTAGTGCTTTTGATATTAACAAGAAAGACCTGTGGCTCTGATAATGCAATGAAAATATTTTTCATCTTTCTCTCTCTCATGTATGAAAGTCATGTGGTAAAATTTTTAATAAAATCCAATTTGATGACCCTTGAAACTTATAAATCAGTTTCAAGTCTTCTTGATCAGAAGGGGAGAAACAAAAAAATTCTTCATTTTATGTCACCTTAAATTGTAACATTGACTAGAAGGAGAGAAGTTGGAATCTCACTGTTAAATCATAAAGCGACTGAATTCTCCAGTAGTAGGTATTTTGGAAAATTAAAAATGAATATTTTCTGAATATTAGTACTGTATTAGAGTTGAACCATTACAGAAAACTGATTACAAGGTAATTGTGAAATTAAAGACAAGTGGGGAACTCTGCAAGGATGGGTCATCCTCATCTGAACCCCAGAAGGCATGCTGAATGCTAGTGAAGGTGCGTGCTGGAGGAAAGTGCTCGCGGAGTGGGGCTAAGCCAGGGCACCCTTGAAGCTTTGTCTAGCGTTCAGTTCCTGAGGCTTCATTCAGACAAGGTTCGGTGCTATAGATGTGGCAGGTGTGGTATTAGAAGACTGAACACCCTTTATTTTTGAGGGTGTATAAGAGGAGCAAATAGTTCTCTGAAAGTAAGTTGTACACATTTAAGACCCAAGTAAAGGTACTTTAGAAGACTAAATAAGGTGATCCTGATTTTTTTTTCCCTCCTCCAATGAATCTCTAGGTAATATTCAGCAAAACTGACTCTATTTACAGGCCCATTCATATAGTCAGTTTGGGCCTTAAGCACATTTTTACAGCTAACTTACAAACTCCCCAAAACTGGAGCTCACCACTGAAGGCCTGCCAGTGCTGTCACAAATGGCCATTAGTTCCCAAGAGACTTTGAAGAAAATCAGAACTGTATGAAAAGGCCATAATTTTAGCAAGAACCATTTTTGTTGCATGTATATATATATTACCATCATGACAAAAAATGTGTGGGGGTGGGAGGCAACCTGCATTTTCAGGATTGATACTATACTACTCTCCCATGGAAATGTATAGAATTCCAATTAGCACAGGGTCAGAGTATAAATGTACCTCTTTTCACACTATTCCAAGTGGTTAGTGGAAAACAAGCTGCAAAGTAATTCCCTTGGCCCCCTAATAAAAAGATTTATAGCAAAATAATTCTCAGCCCCATAATGGAACTGTTGTAGGTTTGTGTTTGATATTTATAAAACTGAAATACAGTCCATGTACCCAAACTAGGCATTTATTGTAAACAAGTTAACTGCCAAGAGCTTATATTCTGTCAAACATAATTATATTGAAGATTGATGTATAGCTGGAAAACAAGTTTGAGGGAGACAGTTCTCTTTACCCAAGGAAAGCCTCTGGGGTCCAGCTCTCTTTTCCCTTTGATAGAACTCGCGAAGTCATCTTTGTCTTTGCCAGCCTCTCAGATATTTAATAAACACAGTCTTGCTTGTTAAAAACATAACACTTTGTCCATCCTACTTCTCTTAACAAAATAAAGAGATGCATGTATATCATAGCAACTGTTAGGTATAGTTTCTTTCATCTTCTTTATGTAGATGCGGGCAGCGATGGTGCTGAGATGAAGTCGCAGCTCTTACCATGACAGGCAAGGCACCAGGGCCACACTGGAGTTCACCCAGAAGGAGCCCCTGTCTCCTTTAATGCAGATTTTGAAAAAAAAAAAAAAAAAAGTCTTAAGACTTGTCCTTCTGTTATTTTGGGTTGAGCTTGTGAGATTAGATCTGTTTTGAAACTGTGGCCTTTTCGGAGTGGGGGAGAAGCTACATAAATATGCTTGATTTTGTGGCTCAGAAGTTATTTGAGAGTTAAAGAAATTATGAATCCAGGGGATCTAGAAGTAGAATCTTTCAGATTGAGATGTTTCATACCTGGGCTTAACCCAGGTTTAAAAAGCTGCAGTACTCTTCCACGATCTTTTGCTTTAATGAAGGTAGAAACTTGTATTATCCTTCATGATTTATCATTTATCTTTTTTTTTCTTTTCGGGAGAAATACACTTTGGGGCTTGGGTGACACTTCTGAAAGATTGTTAAAAGCAGAAAAACATTCCTCCTATGGATAGATGATCTCGTTTGCATAACATTAAGGATGAAAAATAAGATTTTCAGTGGATTTATATGTTGTGGCTTAAGTGATCTCTTTAGGTTTTTTAAAATATTAAATTTAAATTTTCTCTTGGAAATTATAGAAATTACAAAGGGAATGTCTTAGACTCATAAAGTGAAAAAATAATATATGAGTTTTCTCTGTTCTCTTTTTCTTATTTAAGTAATTGCTGTAAATTGCACAGGTACATATCTACTTAAAATGTCTTGTCTGGGAAGTATTCCATCAGTGGGGACCTGAGTTTCCCTTGTCTGTATGCTGGGTTTTATTAACTTCATCTCAGTCACAATAATAATATACTATGTATTGCAGTCCAAACATCTCAGTGTACCCTTAGGGAACCTCAGAATACACACTATGCTTCTGACTGTCTTGTTCTCTCCTTGTGTTCTTTTCTTTTTCTTTCCCCAATGTTAGTCCTTTCCAGGGCTTGGTTGCTGTTTCCTCTTGGTGGATGCATTTGTTGGATACATGAATGAGAGTGGCTTTTAGTCTAGGTAATGGCTGCTTGTCTGTTTAAGCGTGGCTTTGTGAAATTTGCATTCACTTTGCAGTGATGATTTTTACACATCTATTAGACATCCATACATGTTTTGCTGTTTGATCCCCAAACATACAGAGTAGGGTTTCCTTTTGTAAGGAGAAACCCTTTTATTTTTTACTATAAAAACTTCACCTTTTCAGGTTTTTATTTGATAAAAATCTCTCCACTCTAGTATGATTTCCTTTGGGGTTTTGCACCAGTGTTTGATCTCAATTTTTAATAATTTTGGTGAGTTAAACTCCCCAAAGAAAACATGCTTGTGCTATGAAATATTCCCACTAGAAATCTGGGTAGTCTTGTCTTATTGAGAGCTGAGTGCTTGATTCCTTTATTAATTTCTTGCTCATGAACCTCAGTACAGTTAACCTTTCCTTAACGCTACACTGGAGAAATCAATCAAGGATTTTTTATTTTAATTGTTAAATTAGATAGAATAACATTTAGGCAAAGCTCAAAACCTGAGATGCGGAAGCAAATGCTACTATAAAGACAATTTTTATTGACTCTTTTTCTGACTTTTGGTACTCTGAGTTGCACATAGCTTTTCCAGAGAGGATGATGAGAATGAGGGGAGCAGCAAATACATCTCTTCGTAAATACTATCTGAAATATTATCTTCTCAGAAACTTCTGGAATAAAATTTTATATAATGGACAGAAATCTTACTGTTAATGAATTATGGTATAGTCATTTTAACATGGCATCGAGTCTCAAGACTTAATACATGCATTTATAACCCACTGTGAAAAGAACTTCAAAAATTTAGCTTTGAACTAAGGGATACTTAAACAATGTTTAACATTCAAACAGTGTTTGAACTCTTCCGTAATGATCAAACTTACATATTCCACATTTTTCTTAAAAAAATTTTTTTTAAAATTCACAATCAGTGAACATTTTGTTGCTCTGATTTAGAAAAGATATTGCAGCCCTTCAGTGCAGGACACTTAGGACTGCAGGTAAGACTCCCAGGGTCCCAGAATATGTATAGTCACAGAGCACAGTGCTGCTAGCCACTTGAGTCTCACACCGATAGACTGTGATGCCTTCCTAGTGGTAGAGTAACGATTTCTGTCCCCAGTGGTTGCACACAGCCCCGAGGTACGGTGTACTTCCCCCTGAGGACATGGAGCGAGCTCCTAAGGCCACTCCTGTTGATTGTTTCTTAGAAAGCTTTTCTTGCATACTGATGCTCACTGCCGTGCAGTGGGCTACAGTGATGTGACAAGCTCAGGTGGGAAGTCACAGCTTTTTTTTTTTTTTTTTACCTGTGAGTTAACATTTATTTTGGACTTGCTATAAGACAGGCTCATGGGTGGCGCAGGGAGTGAGGGAATGAAGAAGACTTATCTAAATCCAGCCCATGTTGGAGAATGAAAAGGCAGGCCCCTCATTCACTCTAACTGGACATTCCCAACATCAGGGAATTTAGTTCCTTGGGTCAGGCTTGCTATGGCCCAGTTCCCAGGTGTAGCTCAGGCTTTTTTTGTTTAGATAAGTAGCCACACTGTTCCACTGTGTGCCTGTGAAATCCTGTTTTGCAAACTGCCTGGCCAACCTGATCCTGCTACCACATTTCTATAAATGAAGAGTATTGAGAGACGTGGGGTTTCTCCTGCAGACTTCAGGACTGACTTCAGGTTGAGTTGCGATCTCTCAGTCTGGGGACAGGCCCGGGAGACCAGAACCCATCTCTTTTCCCTACTGCTTGAAGCTCAGCTTGAGCATTTGGGGTGGTAAGGAAGAGAGGACTAGAGTTCACGTGACTTCCCCACCCCTGGCCTATTTTTGTTCTTATCTTCCAGAGTTAAGATCTGCCTCAGAGGCTGCAAGGTAGTATTTGGTTTTACTAGACGGAATTTTGAGAATAAAGTATTTCTTGGTAATCTTAGCTCCTTGAACCCCACTTCCCCAAAGGGAAAGAAGCATTAAGGAGCTTTATTGTTGAGACTTTATTTGGAGGCTTAACCTTGAGTTACAAGCACCTGGGTCATGGATGAACATGAAATCAAATTTCTGCATATATGGCTTCATTTGCCCTTAGAGTAATTATTAAGCAAATTTTGCCTTCTCCGTCATTGTAGGTTAACTGTGTTCTTCCACCTTTGAACAATGCAGGTCGCTGCCCCTCTGTCAGTTCTTGCTTCCTCTTCTGTGAGACTGAAGAAAGTAAACCAATAGCAACGACAAATGAATTAATCCTTCAGAGAATCTTTGTTCACAAGCAAGGGTCAGAGAGGAACTTTGGAAACTGGAGCAGTTTAGGAGAGCCTAGAGGATCTCCAGTCCATCTGTGGATGGTTCCCTTGCCCCCAAATAGCTTTTCTTCCCCTCTCACCTGCGCAATGCCAAGACTGGTGAAAACATGTTTTGTTTTGTTTTGTTTTGTTTTGTTTTAAATTACATTACCTGAAATTCTTCCCATTAGAAGTTAATGTGGGATTCAATGTGTTTCATTTTACACTGAAAATATATCTAAGGAGATTAAAGGACTGCTAAACCATTCAAATAGCAAAGTGTAGCATCTTTTTATCTATTAATCTCTTTGGAATTTTTGAGCTCAGCCCCTGGGGGATTGGGAGGCTGGGGTGGAGTGGTGGAATGTGGAGCCTCTGGTTACCACAGCTTAGGAGGTCGGGTGCCTGGGAGGGGACAGCAGGGGCAGAGAAGAGGAGAGTAAGAAAGACTCACTTGATCCATCTTGAAATTTTGCCTGGGACCCCAAGAAGGAGGTGAGGGGCACCTTATTCTTCCTTTCCGTTTCTTGCCGGAATCTTGGTGCTTAGAGTTGCCTTTATTGTGTTAGGGTGGGAGGAAGTGTCTAGAAGTTAATACTAGAGGTTAATATTGAAGTTGCTTCTTGTGTGTGTGACTCAGTGTGTGTGTGTGTGATAGAAACAGAGATAGAGAGAAAGGGAGAGAGAAGGAGAGGGGAAGGAGAATGAGGTGGTAGAGCAAGTAAATTGTTTTTCTAATACATTTGCAATAAGATAGTTGCCACCCCTCACTCCTTTCTCTCCTGGTCCTCTGGTAGAGCCTGTACTCCCATGGCTTAATTGGTAGAATTTGTTTCAGTGTTTCAGGGTTCTATGATTTATTGATTGTGGTGGTTGCTAAGTGTGGTGCTTTACTCCAGGTTCAGTTTTATATAAAGAACAGATAGGAGAAGCTCTGCCCTAAAGCCCTTATAATCTTCAATTATCCCTGGGACCTTCTCAGGTGATAGAACCAGATATACTACCAGCTTCAGGGAAGGGAGTGGGCCCATGGCTGCCTCCCCTCTGGAAACAGACAGTTTCAGGAGACCCTGGAAAGAGAGGAGGAGGAAGGTTGGCCTCCTATCATCTCAGACTGGCTCCTGTCATTCAGGACACAGGCCCAAGAATAAGGGTGGACCCAAGAGACAAAGGGCTTTGGGTGGAGGCTGGAGCCCACTCTCACCTACACTAGAGTATGACTCATTATTTGAGCCTTTGTCTTCAAGTGACTAAAGGGTAGGAACTGTGTTTGATTCCTCCTGTCTGCCTAGCACAGTACCTCACATGTCAAAAGGTGAATTTACTTTTAAGCAATGCATGTCACCCATTGGATAATACAAGTGGTGAAGGGGCCAGGCCAAGCCTTTAGATCTCTGAGGGTGTGGGTTTCTGATGTACTTTTCCACCCCTAGAAAGTAGTGTCCTTGAGACGTAGACTTGGCTAACCTGAACTGTTCTATTTGTGCCTCACTGTTTCTTTGAGCATGTTACTTATTTTCTCATAGTTTGTTTCCTCATTTACTGGATGAGAATAGTAATACCTCCTCCCAGGGTAAAGGCTGGGAGAAAGATAAAGGTACCTGTGTATGTTAGAGTATATATGTGATGAATTAGGAGGTGCTAAGCAAGGGAGAGGTTTGTTCAGTGTGGCTTCTGTGGAAAGCAGTAGAATCCTGTCCTCTAGACCCCCACCATTGGGCTTTCTTTCATCTTTCCTTGCTGAGGTTAGATATCCAGAGCATCAAAGAATACTTGTTCTTCCAGTCATTTTCACACCAGTGTTGTGGCATTTCCTCAAAACTGCAGTTGCTCTTTAAAATGAAAGGAAGGGGGGAAACGCCTTTCCCTTATTAAAACATTTGGATTAATATGGTTAGCAGTAAAACAATGGTCTACACTTTGCTCGATGATGCAGAGAAGATATCATGTTAGATTTGGGAGTTTAACCAATAGTACATCTGTCCTCAAGTCTCCTAAGATCTAGAACACAGAGGAAAGATAACTGAGGGGCATCCAAGAAATGCTCAAGACAATTGCACAATTGTCTTCGTTATCAGTTTGTGATGACTTTATCCTGTGTCAGAAAAACCATTGTGTATGTTGGCAGATTGCTTCGAGCAGCTCTCCTAGAAATACAATATAAGCCACATGTATAATTTAAAATTTTCTAGTAGCTTTGTGTAAAAGAAGTTAGAAACAGGCTAAATTAATTTTGATACTGTATTTTATTTAAGTTAGTGCATCCAAAATATCCATGCAATTGATTTTTAAAAACGATTCATGATGTCTTTATATTTCATCTCGTTTTTGGTATTAAATCATTGAAATTCTGTGTGTCTTGTACTTACAAGCACATCTCAATTTCAGTGTTTGGTTGCCACATGTAGTTAGTAGCTTCCTTACTGGACAAGGAGTTTGAGTATAAAGTATGTGTTTTTAACACTTACACCCTTTTGCTATGAGGTGCATTGAACATCTTTAGTAATTCAGTGATTATGAGTATCATTTTTATTCTGAAGAAATGCTTTTTAGTAAGTATCATGAGCATTGATTATGGACCCTGAAAAAAGTTACTGGTTTCGTATTTTCCTCTGTATTAATATTAATGAATGGTATTAATACTGATTTTTAAAAAAGAGAAACAAATAGGTTTCATTGTTTGGGGGTAGCCAGACAACTTAATTATTTCACATTGTTTAATCCTTACAACTCTGTGATGTAGATTTTATTATTTGCATCTTAGCCAGGAGGAATCTGAGCCTCAGAGAGGTCAGATAAATTACCTGAGGTGACTATAATAGGTAGAGAATGACAGTGCCAGGATTTGATCCAAGAGCTGCCTGCCTCCTGACACAGTTAGTCACCAGTACATGTGACCATCTTCCATGTGTCTCTATTCCCATGGCTGTGGTGGTGAAGATTAGATTACCTTTATAATCATAACACGCTTCTTCAGAAATAATGTCATGATGGAAATGACAATTTGGGCATTGGAATTAATGACAATTGGGAAATGCATTTTTCTAGTGGAAGGAGTCCCCATGCTTATTTTGCCTCCGTGACAACAGAACTCACCATTCATCTCAGTTGTCGGAACAACTCTTAATTTTAGCAAAAGGCTGGGACCCCGTGCTTGTCCTTTAGATGAAACTACCTGCTTCACCTGCCACAATTGTAAAAGGCTTAGCGAGGCTTATAATCAAAAGGTTCAAAGTTCCCTAGTGGATCATCTGGAAATGGGTCTGTGTGACAATAAAAGAAAAATAATGCCCTAAGTTCCAGCTACAGGACCAGAGTAAGAATTTCTTTCTTTTCTCTTTTTGACCATTTCTCAATTATGTTGTGAATGCATTTTTGTTTTATGTTGTTTTTCTTTTATTGGAACTTACCTTTTAATTCTTCCCTCCTATTCTTAATTTATTCTTTGAATTGCTTATCATATACTCTATCTTTTTATCTCTTGTTTTCCCTTCCTTCCATCCTTCCTTCTTTCCTTCTTTTTTCTTTCTTTCTTTCTTTCTTTTTCTTTTTTGCTTCTTTTTGCCTGGAGTAAGTGGTGGGACAGGGGGACCAAATGTAGTATTTTATATATATGTATATGACCTATTTTACATATATGTGTGTGTGTGTGTGTATGTGTGTGTGTGTGTGTGTGTGTGTGTGTGTGTGTGTTCCTACTCATCCTTTTATCTTTTTCTTTCCCAGGGATTTTTTGTTTTTAAGTTTTTAAAACCTATGCCTTAATTTTCTTCTTCCTCCCACTTGACCCTAACCATACTATTTTACTATTTTTAATTGCTCTTGCCATTGTCATTAGTAATCATACCTATGTTTCCTCTTCTTTTGTAAAAATTGCATTTCATTGTAAAAAATTCATAATTGCTTAGATCTATGAAATTCAAGTAAAAACATACATTTTTCTAGGGGTTAAATATAATCTCTTTTATTTGTTAGTATCTCATATATATGTGCTTTCAGAGTAAATTCTGTTGTCATAGTCTTCTGATTAATATTGTTTTATTTTATATACGACCTCAAAGTCCCTTTTCTTTCTTTCTTTCTTTCTTTCTTTCTTTCTTTCTTTCTTTCTTTCTTTCTTTCTTTCTTTCTTTCATAGGTGATGCCTCTGAAGGATGGGTGCTTGTCTTTTGATTGTAAGGAGTGATTGCTGTCATGTCAGATAACAATTGCTTTCTTTAATCACTGAACTAAAATGTTTAGGAAATATTTTGGTAACTGACACTTTCAAAACGTAAGTTCCTGAATGGTATAGACCCCTGTGCTTTAAAGTCATATTTTATATCTCACTCATTGAACTGGTAATATTACTTTTAAAAATTTATAGGGACTTAAGTCTTTTTCAGTTGACCATAGACTTGAGGAAGATTTATGGTTCCGAAGTAATGGATACATGATAGCTTATGGAGCAACTGGATTCACTTAAAGGCCTTATCTGTGATTCCCAGATGTGTGACACTCAGATGTTGACATTAGGAACTGCACATGGATTTTCAGCACTGAAACTTATGTACACATAGGTATTAGTGATGAAGTATAGCTTATGCACTGACTACGTGGCCTTCTGTGTGCATATGCTTAAATCATTAAAAAGAGAAATCAACCTGCTTCCTTGGACAAAGATCATATACCAGTATGTAAGAGTTAAAAGGTCTAAATGGGGGTTATTCCCAGCTGGTAAGGACTCTGATGAATAGGTCCTATAAAATGCCATTATGCTTGCTTAGGAAGATTTTACAATACCTTCAACAGCATTTCAGGCAGGAGCCACATCAGACTTGTTCTTGCTTGTATCCCTAAAGCCACAGGGGATGCCTGGCACACAATAGGTGTTCAGGGAATAAAAACTGGATAAATGAATGAGCACAAAGATAATTTGAAGGAAATCTGATTTATATTATTCGTTTCATGTGTTACATACATTTGGGAATAAATTGGGCATAACTAAACATTTGATATGCCATTACTGGTCACAGTTTTAAAAAGTATTTCATAAGGCATCATGCAGCCAGGTTAAATTCCCTTGTTTGTCTAAAGCAATCAGTCCGCTCCACCCTTGTTGCCTATTTTCCATAAATCCATACCATGGATACTATATCTGCTACAAACAGTAATGCTACCTTACTCTTCTTAAGAGCAATTGCAGAGTCTGTAGTTGTTGTGGGGATGGTGTGGTGTGACTTGTTTGCTTGTTGTGCTGGCTTAATAATAATTACCATGATCCTTAGTGATAACAGTTCTTAATGAATGTTATTATTGTTAATAATGATTATATTTAATAATTACACCCTATACTTATTATCTTTAATAATAATAATTAGCACATGGGAACCAGTTGCACCATTGTATTATCTTTAGAACAAAAATCTACATCTGTGAGCTGGTAGTTTGCAATGTCTGCTCCCACCCTCTGCTTTCCAGACCAGAGTGAGTTGGGAGGCTTCTAAGGTCTAGGCAATGGGAGAGGCTTCTAGAAAACCTCCTGTGCAGTCCTGGTGTCACAGGCGGGACTCCCATACCTCATTTACCCAGAGGTCTCACTCACTTTTATTGTAAAGAGCCTTCAGCAATGACTAGCTAATTGCCCGCCTCTCCCATCTCTCAGCTTGCCCACCTATCCTTCATAACTTTTGGTTTTCTTGCACAAAGAGAGAAGACCCAGAACAGATCTTCTATAAAGTACTAATTTGTGTGAATTATGTGAGGCAGAGTCCATGTTTATTACTTGTATGTTGGTAAAACTTTGATCTTCTTATGCCTTGGCTCTGTTTAGATTTAAATGACTGTATGACTTTTTTTAAAAATAAAAAACAGTTTTATAAAAAAAATTTTGGCGAATTAAACATTTTTTAGCTTTTCACACTTTGATACAAAGCAGAGAAATATTTCAGTGACAACAGATTTCAACAGATTTTCAACAAGACTAATTTGCTTTATTCTTTAGGGTAGTTTACTTCTTTTCCCTGAAAACACAAGAAAAGATAGTTCCCTTTAGAGTGGTAACTGGTGTTAATATGTAAAATAATAATTTTATTTATTTAAAAAAATTTTTTTTTAAAATTTTTATTTATTTCTAGGAGAGAGAGAGAGACAGCGTGAGCAGGGGAGGGTCAGAGAGAGAGGGAGTCACAGACACTGAAACAGGCTCCAGGCTCTGAGCTGGCAGTCAGCACAGAGCCCGATGTGGGGCTCGAACCCAGGAACCGTGAGATCATGACCTAAGCGAAAGTCGGACGCTTAACCGACTAAGCCACCCAGGCGCCCCTGTAAAATAATAATTTTAAAAAGACAGAGTTTTACATTTGGATGCGTATGTTGATGTAAGTTAAATGTCAGTTAAGATTTTCAGGAGCAGGGAATTTTCAGGCTAATTGATGACCAATTTATCGAGATGTAGAAAAGTAAAAGCTACAAAAGGGACTTTTAAAAAGTTACCTGTTGATGGGCACCTGGGTGGCTCAGTCGTTAAGCAGCGGACTCCTGATTTCGGCTCAGGTCATGATCTCACAGTTCATGGGTCTGAGCCCCGTATGGGGTCTGCACTGATAGTATAGAGCCTGCTTGAGATTCTCTCTGCCTCTGCCCCTCCCTCACTTGCATGCTCTCTCTCTCAAAAAATAAATAAATAAATAAATAAATAAATAAATAAATAAACTTAAAAAAAAAGTTCCCATTGACTTTCTTGTACATATTCACAAGATAGCTTGGACCCTGAAATCAAATATGCCTCTCTACTAGGTCTCTTATATTTCCAGATAGAAGCAGATCTGATCTGGAAATATTAGTCCTGATGAATAGTTAATGATAAAACCATAGACATGAAGGATGTAAGGGTCTAGAAGGTTATCTTGACCTCAGCTGTGTGCTGGCTTTGGAGTTAGAGTCTCAGTCAGGACACCTCATCGGTGCACTCCACTTTTTAATGACTGGAATCTGAGGGCTTCTGCCATCGCCTTGGGGCAATTCTGCTGCAGTCTGATAGCAATAAGGAAGGGGGAAAAAAAACCCAGCTTTCCCATTAGCCCCATCCAACTAAGAGGCTTGTTTAATCTAAACCATTTTGATCACAGATGAGTAACTTTTATAACTGCCTCTTCCCTTTTCATCATGGTGGCTGAGATTTGCTTTGTAATATTTGTGTTTTGCTCTTGAATTTTGTCTCTTCAGGTTTGATGATTCCTGTCTTTTGTGTGGTGGAGCAGTTGGATGGCTCTCTTGAATATGACAACAGAGAAGAACACGCAGAGTTCGTCCTGGTTCGAAAAGATGTGCTTTTTAGCCAGCTGGTGGAGACCGCGCTCCTGGCCCTGGGGTACTCCCACAGCTCCGCGGCTCAGGCACAAGGTATTAATGTGTGTCCCCGCTCTCCTCCTTGTGCGTCCATATGTCAGGATTTGAGGAAGAATGTGTTTCCTGAAATAATTGTCCAAACAAGGGACGGAGGAGAAGGGTCAGATTTAACATCTTTTCCAAACAGTGAATAGCAGAATGTTTCTTGCAGAATCTTGTTTTCTGGTTTCTTTGGGAAAACTCTAGAGTCACCAAAATAAGCTTGCATTTTAAAGTGATCATTGTAGGTTTTTTTGGCATTGATAGCTCTGTTATTTTCTCTGAGTCCCAAAACTGGTGTTCTCAGAGTGCTGAGATGTCTGATCCTAACTTCTCCAAACTTCAATACATGATGTATAAGCTTTCAGTTTTCTAAATTTATTTATTGCTTTGGGCGTGCAGCCTCAACACATTACAGTGAGCTTTTAATTAAGTAGAAAATAATGGGTGCATTTTACCATACTTTTGTTACCTTTGAAAACTGCTCTGTAGTTTTAGTATAGTCCATTCAGTAAACAAAGCAAAACAAAACAAAAAAACCCTTCAGTGTCTTTGTGATTGATTCATTTTATTTAATTAAATATTAAAATTGCATCATTATTTCTGCATGTATTGTAGAGCACTGGGGAGCTGATTGTGACCTTGCGTTGCTTCACTCTGAAGCATAGCCTATTGTTCTTTCATGGCAAAGAATTGACAAAATAAATAACAACAAAAATATCCCCCAAGCCTGAAAAACTGGAAGAAAACTTTTTGACCCAGTGGAATGGTTATTATTGTATTTCAGCTGAAATGACTGAATCCTATAGTTTATGATAATGCTTATAACCAAAGGAAGGCAATAGGTGACCTCCAGGTCTTGCTTTACATATTGATTTTCTGTATTACTGTTCTTACTTAACATTTGTGTGTATGTACCACAGATTTTTACAACTTTTTTTATGAGCCTCTCTTCGTATAATTCCTAGGAATTGTCAGTCAAAGCCTCTATTTATTCAGATAAGGAGACTATAAGAGATTAGACAATATATACAAAGTTACAGATAAGGCAACCAAGGACACGGGATTTAGCATCCAAGCTCTTGACTCTGATTCTGTAAGCAGATCATCACTGTTTAAAAAATACGTTAAGTCTTTAAATTAGATTTTAATTCTACCAAGAAAGCAACCCATCTGAAACCAGGGGTCAAGAACGTTTTCCCAGGGCAGTTGGTACCCCATCGATTATTGCGAGTCCAAGTACTGTTCGAAACTGAGTACTTGGCCTGTCGGGTGCAGTGGTAACAGCTGAATTGTTGAGTCCACTGCTTTCAGAGCAGTGTGATAAAAGATGATTCATTTCCTTTCTCCAACGACTTTCTTGTGCAAGGGATTCAAGATTTCATCCCGAGCAAATTGCCTCCTGGACATCGTTGCTTTTATTTTATGCTATTTGCCTAAATGAAATAAAGGAATCACCCCATTATCCCCCCCAAACTTTTAATGCCATTTTAGGGATATTTTTTCTGAATGTAAAGGTCACTGTATCCCACTGCTTGCATCCTGGTGTGCCAGCTTCCTGTTTGACAGGGCTATCCATCTCCGTTAGCACGGCTGCTCAACGCGCCGTGAGCTCACATGTGGAGCATGGAGCACTAAGTGGCCAAGATTTGATTCTTGGCACACGCTCAGGGAAGGGGCTCTCAGGAAATTTGCACTAGGGAGCCACACTGTTCCATTCAGTGATGTGGACTGAGAGTTCTGCCCACCAAGGTGACATAGGTTTACTAGCAGGGGATATGGCCTACAATGGAGGATTAAACAGGAGAAAAGTCAAAATCAAATATTTGCTTCCCCAAAGTTTTTGAAAACCAGGACTCAGAAATACTGAATATGAATGTTATGCATTTAAAAAGTTGACTCAACATTCTGAAGTCGCTCTAGATCACAGATAAATACTTTATTTTGTAGGTAAACAAAGGTTTTAGCAGCAGGTATTGTACTGTAATTTCAGAGGGGGAAAAATTGCAGTTTGCAGTTTGTTTAGTTTTAAATTAGGCTGCTGATCTCTGTTTTGCATAAATGGAAGAACTTGCAATTGTTTATTTTGAAATGAATGTATTAGATCTCTGTTGTCATTTTTAGATCATCAAGCGTATGCAGTTTGTTGCATGTTTATTAGAGACCAAACAGAATGCATCATGAGATTGCTCGTTTGTGTGCTGGACAAACAGCAGAGCGATAGACAGCTAGAGAAGGAGGTAGAACAAAATATAACCGTATATTTGAAATCTGATTTTCTGTGGGTCTAGTTTTCTGTTTTATTTTGTTTTGATCTTGTTTGTATGTTCATTCATTGTTTAGGTAATTTCCCCCAAGATGGGGATGTCATTGGATGACCTAGCAAATCCATTTGCTCTGGAGAAATGGAACATTTCTGAACCTCTTTTTCCTGTGTTAGAAAAGTTGGGCAGAACTAAACTGTAAGGAGAACAAGTTGCTTGAGCCTATTTTAAAAAATTGAGGTTCTTTTTTTTTTTATTTTTATTTTTTTTAATGTTTTATTTATTTCTAGGAGAGAGAGAGAGACAGCGTGAGCAGGGGAGGGTCAGAGAGAGAGGGAGTCACAGACTGAAACAGGCTCCAGGCTCTGAGCTGGCAGTCAGCACAGAGCCTGACGCGGGGCTCGAACCCACGAACTGTGAGATCATGACCTAAGTGAAAGTCGGACGCTTAACTGACTAAGCCACCCAGGCGCCCCAAAAAATTGAGGTTCTTGAAATATGATTTTATTATTCTCATATGACCAGAAAAGAGTTTCAATAATTGAATTAGATAGTACCCAGATTGCCTTGAAATAAGAAAATGTATTAGCAATGTCATTATTTTGGAGCGATGCCTTATCCTAACCATAAGGTAATGCACCCATGGGCTTGTGAGCATGGGATAGTTAATTTCTTTTTTTGAGAAGGCATTCCCTCCAAGTGAGTTGAAGAGACTTTATTAAGAAAGTTACTTGCTTCTAAAGGATGATAGAAATTCCACTAAAATGGAGTTCAAGGATTTCCAACACCACCACCACCACATCCTCCAGCCTTTATTTGAAACCACATATTGGGACTTGAGAGGACATGGGCAAAGGATACTGTCATAAAGGATGGGCACAGTGTTTCTAACTGAGCCCAACCCTTTATGTCCCAGGATTAATAATACCATTAGCTCTCTGTGATTCTCAAAGATGAGAGCTGCAGGATACATCTGACCTGCTATTTTGCATATGCAAAAAGCCAAAAGATGGCAGGTGTTTTGCTTTTCCTAGAGTAGGTAGCCTAAGATCTAATGAACAGCAGGCACATTTTATGTTGGATCATGAGTCTGTATCTCTGAATCAAAAGTCTTCTAGTTTTGGAAGAAGAGTGTTAACTTAGGAACTGCTCCCCAAATTAAATTCATTCCTTTTATTCTTTTCTTATTTCCTTTTCATTCTTTTAGTTCTGCCCCATAAGGCTTTTGGTAATAGCTAGGGATCTCTCCACATCTTTGAGAGAGTTCTTTCAAGTAGCTATTCATAGTTGCCAACGTGGATGGCGGATTTGGGGAGGTGGCAGTGATAGTGACTTGATTCTTCCCTGTGCACAGTTGACTAAATTTGTAAGTGGTCATCATCTCTCTTTTCTGTTTCCTATAAATTTTAAAGTAACTTTTAGAATTTTATTTATATATATTTTTATTGAGGCATAATTGACATAAACATATTAATTTCAGGTATATAATATAATGATTTGATATTTGTTTATATTGTGAAGTACTTACCCCAGTTAGCATCTAGTCTAGTTAGCATCCATTGCCACATGTAGTTACACAATTTTTTTCCTTATCATGAAAACTTTTAAGATTTATTCTCTTAGCAACTTTCAAATATGCAGTACAGTGTTATTAACTGTAGTCACCATACTATTCATTATATCCCCATGACTTAATTTGTTTTATAACTAGAAGCTTGTACCTTTTGACTTCCTTCACCCATTTTGCCCACCCCCACCCCCACCTCTGGCAACCATCAACAATCTGTTCTCTGAATCTATAAGCTTGGTTTTATAAACTAAAAAAAAAAAAATTTTAAGATTCCACTTATAAGTGAGATTGTATGGTATTTGTCTTTCTCAGTTTGACTTATTTCACTTAGCAAAATGCCCTCAAGTTCCATCCATGCTGTCACAAATGACAAGATTTCTTTCTTTTTTATGGCTCAGTAGTGTGTGTGTGTGTGTGTGTGTGTGTGTGTGTTTACATCACATTTTCTTTAGCCATTCATCCATTGATGGACACAGATTATTTCCATGTCTTGACTACTATAAATAATCCTGCAGTGAACATAGCTGTGCATGTATCTTTTCAAGTTAGTGTTTTCTTTGGATAAATACCCAGAAGTGAATGGAATTGCTGGGTCATATGGTAGCTTTGTTTTTAATTTTTTGAGAAACCTCTATATTGTTTTCCATAGTGGCTGCACCAATTTACATTCCCATCAACAGTGCATGAGTATTCTCTTTTCTCCACATCCTTGCCAACACTTGTTATTTCTTGTGTTTTTTTGTTTGTTTGTTTGTTTGGGGTTTTTTAGATAATATCCATCCTAGCAGGTGTCAGGTGATATCTCATTGTGGTTTTGCATTTTCCTGATAAGTAGTGGCATTGAGCATCTTTTCATATACCCATTGGCCATCTATATGTCTCCCTTGGAAAAATGTCTGTTCAGATCCTCTGCCCATTTTTTAATCAGATTGTTTGTGTTTTTGCTATTGTATGAGTTCTATATGTATTTTAGATATTAGCCCCTTATCAGTTATATGACTTGTAAATATTTTTTCTCATTCAGTGGGTTGCCTTTTCATTTTGTTAATGGTTTCCATTGCCATGCAGGAACTCTTTAGTTTGATATAGTCCCACTTGTTTATTTTTGCTTTTGTTGCCTTGCTTTTGGTGCCAGATCCAAAAAATCGTCTCTAAGACCTATGTCAAGGAGTCTATTCCATGTGTTTTCTTCTAGGAGTTTTATGATTTCAAGTTTTACATCCAAGTCTTTAATCCATTTTGAGTTAATCTTTGCAAGTGCAAAGATTAACTTGCACTAAAATGTGCAAGTTAGTGGTCTAGTTTCACTCTTTAGCATGTAACTGTCCAGTTTTCCCAACATTATTTATTGAAGAGACTGTGCTTTTTCCAATGTTTATTCTTGGCTTTTCTATTGTAGATTAATTAATCATATATGTGTGAGTTTATTTCTAGTCTCTCTATTCTGTTCCATTGATGTATATGTCTTTTTTTTTTTTTTAAATTTTTTAGGTTTATTTATTTTGAAAGAGAAAGAGAGAGGGAGGAGCAGAGAAAGAATCCCAAGCAGACTCCTAGTGGTCAGTGCACATAAATGTGGGGCTCAAAACCATGAAACTGTGAGATCATAACCTGAGCTAAAATCAAAAGTTGGATGCTTAATTGATGGAGCCACCCAGGCACCCCTATATGTCTTTTTGTGCTGATACCATATTGTTTACTATAGCTTTGTACTATGGTTTGAAATCAGGAGTGTGTTATCTCCAGCTTTGGTTTTGTTTTTTCAGACTGTAAAATTTGTTTTTGACTAGAAAATTTTATTCAAAAACAAACAGGCAATGGGGTGCCTGGGTGGCTCAGTCAGTTTAGTATCCGACTTTGGCTCAGGTCATGATCTCACAGTTCATGAGTTTGAGCCCTGCATCAGGCTCTGTATTGACAGTTCAGAGTCTGGAGCCTGTTTCCAATTCTTTGTCTCTCTCTCTCTCTCTCTGTCTCTCTCTCTGCCCCTCACTTGCTTTCACTGTCATTAAAAAATAAATAAACATTAAAAAATTATTTTAAATAACAAAACAAATAGGCTGAGCAATAAATAAGCAAAAATTTTTTCTGACTGGTTATTTTTGGGGTCTTGAGTACATAAAAATTATGGCTTCAAGAGAAGGTGTATTACCATTTTTTTCTTGCTTATGTTGGAATAATTAAATTTATGCAGTCACCTAAAATATTTTTAAAAAGTGACACAAAAATGCATTTAATAGCATGTTATGTAAATCAAGCAGAGTGCCAAATACAGTCTCAATTATATGAAATTATTCATGTATGCATAGAAAAAATACAAAGGAAATCTATTAAAATATCATAGTGTGAGTAGTAGGATTAAAGTATGAAATTCTGGTGTGGCTGGGTGGCTCGTCAGTTAAGTGTCCAACTATGGTTCAGGCCATAATCTCACAGCTCATGGGTCCAAGACCCATATCAGACTTTGTGCTGACCGCTTGGAGCCTGGAGCCTGCTTCAGATTGTGTGTCTCCCTCTCTCTGTGCCCCTCCCTCCCCCTCTGCCCTACTCTGTCTCTCTCAAGAATAAATAAACATTAACATTTTTTAAAAAATAAAGTAATGAAATTCTACTTTCTCCAGGAATTCTTTCTCTTTTTAAAATGTTTATGCATTTATTTTGAAAGAGAGAGAGGTACAAAGTGAGAGGGAGAGAGAAAATCCCAACCAGGCTCTATGTTCAGCATGGAGCCTGATGCAGGGCTTCAGTCTCACTACCATGAGATCAAAACCTGAGCAAAAATCATGAGTTGGCAGCTTAACTCACTGAGCCACCCAGGTGCCTCTCCTTGAATGCTCTTAATAAGTGAGAATCTGTTATTTCTACCTTATTACCCACTTTTGGTAAGCAGTTCACTTTGTCCCTAATGAATCCTCAAGTGTGAAAACTTGTGCATGATACAGATGTATTTCTATTGGGTTTTTTTTTTTTTTCAGTTTAAAATAAAAAATAGAATAAGTCATGAATAAATCCCTGTGATGTATATATAAAACAGGAGATGTCTTACAGTTTTAATAGTGCCAGCTAATATTAACTGAACAGTTATAATATGTCAGGCACTATTCTAAGAGATTTACATGCACTGACTTACTTAAATACCACAACAGCTTTTTGAAATAAGTTATATGTTCCCGTTTCACAGATAAGGGGACAGGCAAACAAAGAAGAGAAGTAACTTTCCTGGGCTCACAGGGCTGTGGATGGAAGAGCTGAGATCTGAAGTCCAGTGATCTGACTCCAGAGTCAGTGTTCTTAACCACAGGGCTGTCCTGTGACAGACCTGATCAGTGGGAGTTTAGAGTTGGGGTAGGCGTCAATTCTTATCTAATATGCTTGCTTCTTACTCTTTGACATGAGCCCTGAAAGGCAGGACTTTTTAGATTGGGTGCTTACTGAACACATAAGGATTGTATTTATTTGATAATGATTATATTTACTCAATAATGATAAATTATACAGAGATACTTTTTTAGGCAACTGAGACAGCCTTGATTAAAAACAAACAAAAAGACAAATCTCACAGAATTGTTGTTTATTGAAGCCAATTCCTAAAACTTAATAGCAGGCCTATAGTAGGTTAAGTAATTCAAATATGCTGTTCCTGCTTAGGAAGCCTAAATGATCCATGGTAGGAAAACAAAACATATTCCACAGCAGTTCTGATTTTCAAGTTAATTAACTCAGCAGTATTAAATGCCCACTGTGTTCCTGTCATTATTCTAGGCTCTGGTGATAAAGAACTGGGAAAAAAAAAAACAAACAAACAAACCCAAAAAAACCCCTTGCTTTCATGGAGCTTACATTTGGTAGTTTAATAAACAAGAAAAGGAATTATTAGTTGATTTTTGATCCTCTGAGCTCAGAAATGTTGAATATTAAGGTTTAAAGAATCGAAATGCATATAAGCTTTATTTAGAGTTTAGTGCTAATTTATAACTAAATGTTAATTTTATTCTTGAAAAGTGCTCAAGAATTACTCTTCCTCTTGTCAGTTTTTGGAAGCAGGTGACCAAATGGAAAATATGGGTTAAAATTTCCAAAAAGTTCTTGCTTTATCTCATTCAAGGAAAGCTATTTATTTGCCATTTCTCTCCACCATTGTCTCCATTTTTTGTTTTTATTTATTTATTCTTAAATGTTTACTTATTTATTTTGAGAGAGAGCGAGTGCACGCAGGGGAGAGGCAGAGAGAGAATCCCAAGTAGATGCCACACTGCCTGACTCGGGCTCTGTCTCACGAAATGTGAGATCATAACCTGTGAGCTGAAATCAAGAGTTGGACACCCAACTGACTGAGCCGCTTAGATGCCCCTGTTGTCTCCATTTTTTAAGATAGGCCTGTTTTTGGCTTTATTATTGGTGAAACTCTTGTGTTCTTAGAGGCTCATTTTTTTAGCATACAAGGGTGACACCTGTGGGAAGCATTTAGTCAATGTTGGAAGAATGAACAAATGGATTGAAGGTATTATTTATTATCCTGGAGATATACATGCAGTTCTAAAAAGTGCCAGTTTACTGTTCAGATTTGGGCTCTGAACTACAAACTATTTAGTTCCCTTAAGACAGAGTGATACATAGCACAGTGTGAAGTCTACATGAATTCAATAAATGTTTGTTGAATGAAAACGGGCATATTTAAGGTTCAGTATTACTAAACTATCCATGAAGAATATTTTTTCCTTGTGTGTCATTGTGAAGTTGGCTCCCTTTCATGAATTAGCTATTTTTATCAAAAGTAAAATATAATTTGACTCCTTAGTAATCAGCATCATCATTTCTAGATTTTTTCATGTCATCATTCCATAAGCAGTAATGTTTTATCTGCACTCAAGGTGCCAAAACACTCTGAGTAATAGCTTTTAGACTCAAGGGGCTACTTATTCAAAAGATACTTATGGGATCGCTGGGACCCAAATTCTTAGGATCAAAAGTTAGAGGTTATTTTGTCAGTATTTATCCAGACCTCATCTTTGAAGGCATTTTATATAGGGAGAACAATTTTATTCTATGAACTAGAAACAAAGATATAAATAAATAGAACAAGATTTAAAACCAAAACAATAAGGATATGTTTTAAAGGAATGCCTTAATTTATTTTTACTTATTTATTACTGTTTTATATACTATTTATTCATTATTATATACTTTTCAGAGAGTTAGCATTTTACAACATACTACTGGGGAGAACTTTACAAAGAAGCTACTTTTTGGTAAATTTTAACATTAGAAATAAACATACTTTCATTTTAGATTGTTCAGTGCTTGAAATGCCCTGATCTTTAATTCTCTGAAATGTTTATTCTGGGAATATGCAACATATACAAAATAGAGAAATTAACGTAGTAAATAAATAATCATGAATTTATCATCTGGCCTCAGCAGTTAGGAATTCATGGTCAGTCTTGTTTCATCTCTGCCCTGACCTACATCTTACCTCTCTCCCACTGGATTATTTTAAGGCACATCCTAAACCTCATATTTTATCCATAAATATTTTACTAAATATCTCTTAAAGATAAAGACTATCGTAAAAACATAACCACAATACCAGCAATTATAACCTTGTAATGGAATTCAGAAAAATAACTTCTTTTTTTTTTTTTTTGAGAGAGGATGCTTAAAAGGCATATGTTGTCTGGAGCTGAAAGATTTTTTTTTTATGCTCTGAAAGTTTGACATTGTCCCTATTGAAAATGTTTAAAATGATCTCTTGCCTTGTATTACTTTCCTTGGTTTCTTTCTTTGGCTCTTTCTCCTTTTTTCCCTACTTTTCCTTCTTTAATTAAACTCTCATGTTTGGGAGTCTCTCAACAGTTTTTTTCTTTATAAGGGCAATGTTGAAAAAAGGCGCATATTTAGAAATTTTAGGCCTTGGAGCAATCTTTTAACAAACAAACTGCGTTTTAAAAAATTCTGTGGCTCTCAAAAGAGAGCTAAAAAAGCTACCCAAAATTGCTGTTAACCATGTCTCAACTCTCATTAGAGCTGGCTGGGCCAAAATATAAAACACTGACTGTGCCTATACAAATCTCTAACAATGCCCCCTACACTCTTCCCTCCTCTACTACATAAAATTAAATATTCATATATGCTTATTTACCTGCAAAAAGAGCAAAACCTGAAACACTACTTTTAAAAGCCAAAGGAAGAATAATGCTCATTTTACTTCCTTGCCCAATATATATTTAAGAATGAATATCTAATATAGATATTTATAGTTCTGTATTCCTTGTATTTATATTGGCACAAATATGTGTTATTTAAAATATATAGGTTGACTGATGGAATTATTGTCTATATTTAAATTTATAGAGGATGAAGACCCTATCTGACTTGATATGCAGGACGCCTAGCAGTTGAGTAGGAAGTACTTGATTAAAATTGTTAAGGGCAGTGAATTAAAAAAAAAAAAATTGATCTGATCTCACTTTACCTTTGACCTTGCAATTTCTATTTAAAAGGCAATTAAAAAATCATATCACTGAAGATAATTCATTAAAAAACTAGCTCATTATTTCTTTGATGATGAGGGAAGTTTTTAGCAATATTTTTAGTCAGCTGTTTCTTGGGCAGTTGGCCATGGTGGCCATTAGCTTTGGAGCATTTTTAAAATTGCTTTAAATCCCTCTTTTTATACTTTAGGTGTTAATGTCCATGAGCCGAAGGGGTCTAATCATCTGAGTTCTATGTTCTGGCATTCCTGTAAAGTGATCTAGGTTAAACAGATTAACCTACAGTGATATACAGCTTTTATTTAATAATTAAGGTATATCTCATTAAAAATATATAACTTTGAGGAGTTATGAGTAGGTAAGCTGCAACCTAAAATTGGTGATACTGTGATACAATTTATATTGTGATTAATTTTTTATTCTGTTCCTTCTAAAGTATAACTGTCTTTTACCAATATATAGATTTTAAATGTAAGAAAGTTATTTACTGAAGACTCAGGTCCTTCTGTGCTTTAAGGAGATGTAGTACAGATTCCATTCAAGAAACTCATTTAATAAAGAACATATTCATTGAAACACTTACAAATGCTTCAATAGATAGTGCTATTACCTTTTGGGTAGATCTTTTATATATAAAGTTCTCTATTGATACAAATCTCAGTCTTGGTGCTATACCATTATATTTCAACTCTAGGTAACGCCTATTTTGACATTCATGATAAACAATTGAAAAATTCTTGGCCATACAGCATTTTGTAATATTAAAATGCTTTTTTTTTAATTCCCTGCTTCTTTTTTCCTTTTTCAAATGGACAAGAGCTCTGTCATTTGCATCTTATAATTTCAGTTAACTCTTTGCAAAATTGTGAAATTTCAGAATTGTAGGTCTTTTACTTCTTATATAAGTGTACATTTTACATTTGTGCTTTGGAGAGCCAAATTTTCTCAGATACAATATTATGTATTTTAAGAGTATTGTGAGAGTTCAACTCAATATTCGTTCATCTGCATAGTTATCAGTTTGTGGGCAGTTTATTATTTATTGCAGTAGCTTGGCACATGAAGTATTCTGAGATGTCAGGGACCCCTTTTATCTGCAGTGTGATAGAGGACAAGTTAGGCAGTTGTGGTGGGAGGCAGGGATGAAAAGCATCCTGCTGGTCTTTTGGTCACTAGTGGGCACCTTGGTTTGGTTTCCGAGGTGCTAGAGACATTTCACAGGAGTGTGATGAGCATTTAAAATCCATTTTTATGGGTTTTAAGCAACTCAGTTTTTTTTATGGTAGCTTTGTGAGCTCCAGAGCGAGTGCCATTTGCTTGCTCAAAAGCAGTAATTGGCATACTTAGTTGTGTATCAATGAGAGAAGACACAGAGGTTTTCCTCTGTCTTCCCAGTTTTGAATTGAGGAATTATCACCCAGGACAGAAGAGCAAATCTTCGCTACTGTTTTACAAGCTCATTACTGGGGTTTGAAAAGATCGCTGCAGGCTATATGCAAATAGACAGTGCCCGAGGTTCCTCTCAGCTTCTCCATCGCTTTCGGCTGGGAAATACATCTGACATATTCTTTCTGTCAGTTTTGTAAATCACAGAGTGAGACGCTGGAAAGCTCAGAGCCCAGGCAAACCTCTGTCCTCAGTAATTTGGCTCTACAAAGTCTAATAATCTCCCAGATAAAAGCTGGGCCTACCATCGTGGGAGCAGATTAAGAGGGCAGTCTGTTCTTGATCAAAAGCTCTGAGCAGTTTTACCAACTTCAGATGGTGGTTCTTGAGAATATGCTGCACAGCCACAGCAATAAATAACAATTTGAAATGTCTTGTTTTATCATTATGAATATAGTGATTTCTTGTGGGGTGGAGAAGAGACTTCTTTGAAAGGGGACCTGCTTTAGATACTCTGCAGTGGAAAATATATCAGAATTATTTGGGGGGACAAAAAGCTCCTTATTAAGATCTTTCGTCTTTTGGGCGCCATTGGAAGAAATGCGGTTGAGTTTACTGTTCGCATTTTATGGAGAGGAGAGCTACAAAGAAACTTAAAAATCACATCTTCATTCTCTGCTTTTTGTCATTCATTCACTTAACAAATGTGTCAGACATTGTTCTAAGTGTTGGGGACCCAGCAAAGAGCCAAACATAATGCCCCTGTCTTCAAGGTATATTCCAGTAGGGGACATAAAAAATAAATAATAAATATATAATAAAATGTTAGGTAGGATCTGACATTATATTACCCTATGTTGACCTTATTCTCCCCATCTTGTTTGTAAGGGAGTTAGGCAAATTTAGGCTTCTACTAAGCCAGAACAAAATTGAAGATCTTGAATGGGGTTTGAGGATTAAAAATAAAATGATGTGGGTACTTAAAAGATTAAATCTCAGTTTTCTGAAGAATTTACCTGTGTGGACTGCTTTATTTTTGGTATAGGATAAAATGTAATATAGTCAGAATTAGCTTATTATTAAGCCATGGTTTAATTTTTTTTGAGGGCAACTGACATTTTTATGTGATAGAATGTTACAAATATATTTAATAAAATTGATAATATTAATGGATATTAAGCACCAATATTTAGTACTTTTTATGTACCAGAAACTGTTCTAGCTGCTCCACCTGTATTCATGCATTTAACCCTTATTATAACCCGATGGAGTACATAATATTATTGTCTGCATTTTACCAATTAGGAAATGGAGACCCTTGAGGTACATTTACTTCCGAGAGATAAAAAGCTTGGCTGACACCAGAAACTGGCTCCAGTGAATGTGTACTTCACCAGTATCCTGTTCAGTGGCATTATATTTTTAGTCCGTGACATTAGTCTACAACTCAAACTGATACTAACTATATTTTACAGGCATGAACCAAAGATTGATATTTTGGAATTGGTAGCTGAACATATATATTTTTAAATTGAGTAGGGAGCTTGTTTTGAGTTTAAATAACAAAATTGAACTTGCTGTTTTAGGATGGCATTTTATGAGAACTTATTTTATGAGACCCCATTTGTGTGTATCTAAGCTCCTTATAAACGTACAAAGTAAAACTTTTTCTAATAGTAAACCAGTGCTTGTTAGTTTTAGAAAACTAAAAAATGTAGAAAAAGTGGAAAGAAGAAAAAATTGCCCGAGGATCAAGCTCCTGGAGATAAATGAAGATAACTTTTGCAGGCATTCCCCTTTAGTTATGGCTTAAGGCATTCTTTTGCATAGTTGGGGTTGTATACATGCAATATTTTCACCTGTGGCTTTTCACTGAATATTATAATGTATAATTTACATATTTCTTATTATGTTTAATACTACAAAATAGCAAAGCTTTTGGTTTTCAAATCAAATGTGAAACACTAGCTTTCTTTTGGTTATCTAAAAGGATTTAGAAGCAGTCAGTAAATTAGGAGGTGTTAAGTACAGACAATGCCTAGTCAATGCTGGACAATCAGAGTAACTTATTCCTACATTTATGTGAGAATATCATTGTCCATTGAGAATAAATTTTTTCTTATTTGCTTCCTTATAGGTGAAAGGCCAGTTATTAAAAAAGAAATTGACCTGGTTTCTTTTTACCTTTGCCTTGTGGTAGAGTTTTTTTTAAGGTGGTATAAGAGTAAAAAGACAATGTGTCATTCAGAAAACATCAGTTAATTAACTTCATGTTTTGTTTTTATAATAGTTTTGTTCTTACCCACATTTTGGCCTTTTCTCCTCTTTAAAAAAATACAGCATTGTGTGGGTTGGTTACTGAGCGCATACTAGTTTTACAATGACAGTCCTGTGTTAAAGATGTCCCTTGGCCCAGGAATTAATAACTGATGACAGTTTGTCTATTTTTTAGCCTCTGGATTTTGCTATGTGCAGTAGGATGGAGATTTTATGAAAGAGTCATTGGGGGAAACTCTTAGGGAAGATTTTTCCTGTGCTTGAATTGATTTAGGATAGCCCTCTATTGGAGGTAGGGGATTTGTCAAACAAACCATGAATGCTCCCATACTTGCAGGAGCAATGGGTTGTGATCCCTTTTGGTTGTCTGTTTCTAGTGGGCCTCAGATCCCACTGGGCATGGAAAAGAGATGAGCAGCTTTCTGTCTCCCTTCTGTTTTTCATAGTTCTAAGATTGACCCAACTTTACTTCATAGTCTTCCCTGTAGCTTAGCAGGTGTGAGATAGTCTAGTTAGAATTTAGATGTATTTGACCACCTACCCTAAACCCCTTCCCAATAGTATCATTGGCACCATTCTGATCAGGCCCTTTCTCTGTGCTTTTCAGGAGTCAGTCAGCCCACACTGATTTCTGACCTCAGAGTTAGGGATCAGTCTCTTCCCATATGATTTTTGTTGTTGGCCCTTGGATAGTTAGAAGCTAATTTGCTTTCAATAAATATTTAGATGGGTTTTAATAATAGACATGGCAAAGATTGGTAAGGATTTATGTAAATCAGATTATCTGTTGAAATGTACTCATGTGACCAAAATATCAAGTTATATGAAAGAGTTTTAATTATAAAACCAGTGTCTCATTATGATAAAAATAAATGTGTAAGTCAAAGATGGCTTATGTAACATATTAAGTTATAATTTGCTGCTCTATTTCTCTTGTACTTGTAAACCCTAATGGATGTTACATATACCCATTTGCAGTTTAAACAAATGCAATGAAGAGCAACAATTGCTTTTCTGTCTTACTATTATGGGGAGATTCATGTTGTGAGTAATGATAAGATTATGAATTTGTCTGGGTCTATCAGCAGGTAAATTAAAAAGAATGGGGGAGCACCTAGCTGGCTCAGTTGGTAGAGCATGCAACTCTTGATTTTGGGGTCCTATGTTCGAGCCCTATGTTGGGTGGAATGGGCCCAAATCTGTTGTAAATCAGTGGAATTAAGACACTTGCGGGGGTGTTGTGTTGTTCTGGGAGACTGACATGTCACTTAGTACTTAATAAGGGATCTTGGCCACATTGTCTTGAAGTTTACTAAAATAACTAATTTATCACCCATAGAAGGACCTACGAATAGGACATATTTCTTTTGTCTCTCATTGGAATGCCTCAGTATTAGTCAATAAGACATAGTCTTGTGTTTTGATAGATGTTTAGTTCTTTAAAAAAAAAAAAAGAGTGAAGTGTCTATTGTTGCTAATTATAATGCTAGCAAACGCAGAGTTTACTGTGTGCCCGTCATGGTTCTAAGTATGTTACATATATAAATTCATTTAATGCTCACAAACCATGTGTGATATAGGTATAGCTACCTACATCTCACAGCTAAGGAGACTGATGCACAGAGAGGTTAGCGGAGTTTCCCTGGGGCACACAGCAAGTTAAGTGAGGGAGCCAGCATTTAAATGTTTAAACCCAGCCATTCTGCTTCTTGAAGCAGTGGCTTACCCACCACACTCCTGAGTCTCTGTGGCATGATTAGGCATCCTTGTGATAGTGAATATAAGTTAAAGCCTCTGTAGACCTGACTTAATATGACTAGACTAACTCATTAAAATGCTACATATTTCCTCCTCTTTTCCCTTTACTTATTTTTTTTCTTCTCGTAGGAGGACTTTAAAGACATTACAAGTGCATTCTACTTAATCTGAAATATTTTGATGCTTCTGGAAAAGTGAGATGATTTAATTTCATATATAATTGCATGAGGAATTATAAATTATGTTTTCTAAAATACCTATGACACTAAACCACAAAATGAACAGATAAAACTGATTTGTTCTCTGACAAATCAAGATATATGGCAGCGTTTTCATTACAAGTGCTGTTTGTGGGGATGGAGCAGCTGAGTGTGCCATGATACGACACACACGCTGTTCCCAGGCAGCACTGCCTTCATGTGGGCATCCCGAGCTGATTTACAACATGCGCTAAAATTTATTTTTTATTTTATTTTATTTAATTAAAAATTTTTTTTAATGTTTTATTTATTTCAGAGAGAGAGAGAGAGAGAGCAGGGGAGGGTCAGAGAGAGAGGGAGATACAGAATCCGAAGCAGGCTCCAGGCTCTGAGCTAGCTGTCAGCACAGAGCCCGACATGGGGCTCAAACTCACAGACAGTGAGATCATGACCTGAGCCTGAGTCGGACGCATAACCGACTGAGCCACCCAGGTGCCCTTGAAATTTTTTTTTAAACATGATGTCAAACACAGCCCAGGTTGAACTTCTCAAGTCATGGAATGCAGGTATATCTTTTTAGTTGGCCTCCTTTACCATTAACTTACTCTTTAGAAACAAGTTGTTTTATCCTGTAGAGAGAATGGGCCATTTTTAGGGCAATGGGGGTAGCATTTAGAAAGTTCTTTCTTAAGTGCATTTAATAGTTTCCTGGAAGGTATGTGTTGACTTCTTCTGGAAGGTAATTTATTCATAGCAAGATTGAGTAAGAGTTTTTTTTTTCTTCCACTGGACTAAAAACAGAGTGTGTTGTTGGAGGTCTCTGTGGTGGTATTAAGGCTAAAACTCAAAATTTGGATGTTGTGAGTTTAAGCCCTTCTCAAAGAACCTGTGTCCCCAAGCTGCCACAGTCATGTGTTTGTCCTACATTTAAAAAAAGGCTTTGAAATATGTGGAACCAAAATAGTTCTGTTTGTAGTACTGGGGATTCTGGAAAAATAAGAGTGTCATCTTCTGTGTGGGAGAGATTGATACGTGTTGATTGCTGGTGGTACTGGATTTTGTTGGGCAGTGATGGATTTTTCACTAAGTCTGCCAAAATCACTCACCTTGTCCTCTTTGTGTTCCATGAGACCTAATTTGTGATGATGGGTGGGTAGGAGCAGTAGTGGAGAGCAGATCACTGGGTCAAAGATAAAAACAGAACCCCATAAGGCACATCTTAGTCAATTTTGTATCAGATTCCAGCCCAATGAGTTCACACCATACGAGATGTTTATTCTGTGTTAGTGAGGCTTGCATTAGAATTTTTGTCTTGTTTTTTTTTTTTCTTGGTGTATTTTCTATCATGTGTAACAAAAAGTTGGCTAAAAATGGTAATGCAAATTAAGTGTTAGAATTTATTAAAGAAAGCATATAAAACAACCAATAGCATTATACAATGTTGTGAGAATGTAAAATTGTCAGATTTGAAAGTAAAAGCCACTGATAAAATTTCACAGTTGTACATTAGTTTTCTTTCTTTTCTTTTTTTAAAAAAAATATTTAAGTTCCAACCTAATGAGCATACATGGTTAAAAGCACATTTAATTGCTAGTTAGAAATTGGTCATGGTGGATGGTCGATACTGGTGGCTTAGCTTCTCTAACCATGGGATCAGCTGAGAGCAGTCTAACATGGTGTAACGGTGGCTTGGTTCTGTGATTCTCATTCTTGATAAATGCAATCTTGTTCTCATTGAGGACAGGACAGTAGAGTGGTGGTTAGGTGTTATAGAGTCTGACTGCTGGGCTTTTAATCTTGGTGCTACCGCTTCCATTTCTATGACTCTCTGTCTCAGTTTCCTCATCTGTAAAATAAGGGTAATAATAATACTTCCCATGTAGGCTTGTTAGAAAGATTAAGTGAAATAATCCAAACATTTACTGGATTATTAGGGCTGGGTGCATGTTAGTTGCCATTACAATTATTATTGTTACTATTACTTTACAATGTAGAAGCTAGATATGATATGTTAATTAAGTTCTTTTGTGTTGTTTGTAATTTCCATTCATAAAGCCTTTCATTCAAAGATACTGGATGTAAATTACTGATTTTTTTTCTTTATCCTTTTGATTTTTGTAGAGTATAGAAAGAAAGAATGGATACTTTATATTCATGTGTTTGGATCAACAAAATCCTATTCCATGGCTCTTCACTAACTTGGGAAATAATTGATTTCTTTATTGTGGACAGAGCATTCTGGATTATGTTGCTTCTTTCCAGTTTTTTTCAAAGTATTTTTAACATATATATATGTATGCTAATAATGTAACAGAACTTCCCCAAAATCATCTGGTTGAAATTGTGTATTTTTAAAAATGAAATAGCTATGATTAATGACAAATGGGAATTTAAATTTTCACTGATGGCTTTTTAATCCAATAAGCTATTTATTTATTTATTAAATTAAAACGTTGTTTTTTATTATTATTATTATTATTATTATTATTATTATTATTGAGATACAGAGTGTGTGCAGAAGAGGGGTAGAGGAAGACACAGAATCCAAAGCAGGCTCCAGGCTCTGAGCTGTCAGCAAGACACTTGATGAAGGGCTTGAACTCATGAACGAGATCATGACATGAAGTCAGATGCTTATCCAACCGAGCCACCCAGGCACCTCCAATGAGCTAGTTTTTTAGTCAGGTGACAAATATTTTGCATCTCTTCAATTTCTTCTCCTTCTGTAGAGTTCCAAATATCGAGTGAACCTAAGTACAAATGCAACTTAACTACAGTGAGGCCATTTTATTTAGCACCAATTTTTCCACAGTTGTGTTGAAACCCAGACTATTTTCCCTTCCATCCTTCCTCTGAAACAGTTGCTCATCTATCTTTTCTCTTCTGACTTGGTTCTACTAGTGGAGCTGCCTCGAAGCAAATCTGGGACTGTGTGGAGCGGAAGGAATGTAAATGTTTTCCCCTGAGGACTCCTTGTCAGTATGTATTTGTATTCTGGGAAATTTGAATGTAATGTCACTTTTGCATCAGGGCTCCTTCTTTTCAGTCTCCTTCCCAAACCTCTGCCCTGAGAGGCGATAGCCTCTTCAAGGCTGATCCCATTACTTTGGTGTTCTTTCACCTGGACTAAAAGACCATGGCTTAAAAAAAAAAAAAAAGTCATACTTGTGTGACTGAAAAGCCCAACAAGATAAAGACATTAGGTCCTGTGGTGTTCCATTCAGTTATGTTCCAGCATAACGAGACTAGCTAGTAAAGAACTAGCAACAAGAACTGAAAGGAGCGAGCTCCAGGCTCGTGGGTTTTCATTTATTCTGATGTGTTGACTTCCTTCCCCTCACCTCTGCAGTCTGTTCTCACTCTTTCTCTCCCTTTTCTTAGTTTTTAAAATATTCCTGTCTATCCCCACCCCCCGGCCCCTTTTTTTTGAGCAATATTCTATTATTAAAAAGAAAAAAAAAATTAGTATGAATTACCTGCAGGAAAACAGCATTTAAAGACTTCTGTGCTGCCAGCCAGTAAATGTGTGGTCCCACTGTGTTTTGGTGTGTATTTATTTTAATATTAGAATTACCAAGTGAAAGCTAATAATACTCTCAGAAAAGTATAATTACGAAGGTAAATCTGTATCAAAAATTGCATGGTGTACCTCAGAGTCAAATATAATTATTAGTGGATAGTCTCCTATTTGATAATTAGCCATTCATAGGTTTGTATATAAAGTAGTGTTTTTAAAATTGTGCATTTTAAAAGTTCATTCTATTTCCCACAAGGTATAATCCACTAGATCTTAGGCAAAATAACCCCCTTTGGTATAATAGAACCACACCTATATGGAAATAACTGAAACACACTAAAATAGAAATATAATGTTCCTTCTGCCAAATATTATAATGTAACTGTTGCCAAGTCCTGGTGCCCACTCCTTTCTGGATCCAGTTGTTCTATTTTTAACTTTCCCCAGTACTCAACCCTGCTGAGCCTGTGCATACGGCAGCTACCTCTTCACCCTGTGGCCATTTGCAGTGATGGTGGGGGCTGGGTGGGGGGGACGCTACAGGTTGGCAGAGTTGCTTGGTGGGGCTGGTACAGCCCCGCTGAGGACAGTTTGCAGAGAGCCGTGCTGGGCCAGGAGGCTGCCCTCTGAGAGGCCGTAGAGGCTAGGGTGGAGCATCATGTCAGGAAGGAGAAGGACCGGACCAGGAAGGGCACAGTGCAGGCACCACAGGGCTAGCTGCTAATTATAAAGGTTTATGTGACCACAGCCGACCCTGGTGGGAAGGCGTGAGAGAGGCAGTGCGCCTCTGGACACCCGGCAAGCACAATCTCAGCGGGAGAGTGAGGGATTAACTCATTTAATCTAATTTCTCATGAATGAAGTATTCACCTTCCCTTCAAATTAAATAATTTATTTATAGCATTTTAATGCAACTTCAGTTTCCATACGCATGATCTTATTAATGCTCACTCAGTTATTTTTTTAACCAATGTATCATCAGTATTAAATGCTTGTTAAAGCAGTATCGTTTTAAATCATAGTACACATAGCACACATTACAAGTTGTAGCACTTTCAGTGATTCATATGGGCAGTTATTAGCAACTTCTCTCGGAGATTTATAATATTAATGACTTAGCCTTCGTTCCAATTAATTGCGTATGTAGCCGTTACTTTGTTTTAGCTTGTTTTAAACAACTGCTTATTTGAGACCCTGGCCAGGCAGCAGGTGACAAACTGAGAACTATTCTGTTCCTGAAGATATCATTTTCTCTTGGGACTTTCAGGTATGCAGCCACTGCACTTAAAACTCTGCTATGAAGAACAGCATGTTTCTCACGCCAGGTCCTGTATTTGAATATGTAAATTTTATGGCTCTCATTCTTATTTGAGTTATTTTGTTTTTTAGATTGTATTCAAATTGCACGGCCTCTCACCCTTTAGATTTAGATTTTTCCTCCTTATTCCCAACTTTTTGCAATCCCGACTGAATGCTTCCTGTGTTGCTATGGGGTAGCCTTTGCTTAACAAGAAGATTGCTGTTCTGTCCCTGTGACGGTTCCCTTGCCACAGTGTCCTGCCCTTTTACCCCTCTCTCGCACGCTTGCCAGGGATCATTTCTGGAGGGACAGGTGTATGTTGATGGATGCCATTGAGGCCCTGCACCTGCTGGAATTATTCTGTTTTGTTTGTGATCCGTGGGGAGAGGAATGACCAGCTAGAGGCTTTTCGTAAGCAGAAGCCACATGGTGCTTCACATGGAAAGGCTTTTGCAGACGGGGGCTTGTGACAGGCAGGAGAAACTGGCGCGGGAGTCTTGAGTGAGCGCTTTGACACACCGAGTAACAGCCCATTATCACTTGCACTGGTGTCAAAACAATACAGCAGTTTCGACTGCAGCTCAGCCTACTCCTGCTGTCACAAATGCTCCCTCCTAAGTCATTAGAGTGTTGGCGTGGACTCTTTCCGGGATCAGTCAGAGATGCATTAGGAGAGGGGAAGTGTTTATTAATTCAATTTAAGAAGTGATTATTAATCATCTGCTATGTGTCAGGCACTGTGCCGTGGGGGGCGCGGGGGGGCTTTCCATCCTAGAACGACAAGGTCCTGCCACTAGGTTACCTCTTACCTAGGAGAGAATGCAAGCACAGTGACTGTTGGGAAGAGTAACATAGGAGAGTGGCAAACACAATTGCTTTGAGAGTTCAAATGAGGGAGAACTCTTACCAGGTTGGAGGGATCCATTTAGGCTGATAAGGGAGATGATGTGTGAGAGGGTCCTTGACAAGGCCGTAGGATTCTGATGGGCAGAGATGAGGTGAGACAGACAGTCGGCAGGGAGTTCTGTTTTGATGGTTGTATGCAGGGTATGTTTAGGAGGTATCAGTACTCAAGGATCTATTGTAAAGAGCCTTAGATGCCAGGCTAAAGAGTTCATGTTTTAGTTAGCAGTCTCCTGCTTGAGACTTTCCCCTTATGTCGGGTTAGGGATATGTCAGTACACAGGAAGATGTTAATCTGTTAATATTGCAGTGACTACTTGTAGCAGAAACTCTTCAACGGTAGCTTAACCAAGTAGGTGTTCTATTGATCTCACATGGGTGACCAGTCCTGCGAATATAGTTTTCCCAGGGCTGCTGGGGACATGGGCTCTGGCTCTTTTACTATAGTTGCAAACTGGTTGCTATACTTCCAGGCATCCAGTTGAGATTCCAGGCAGGAAGAGGGTGGGGAAAAAGAGCAAAAGATGAAATGCCTCTCCTCCTGAAGCTCTATCTTTATTATTCTGGAAGGAATGTCTTCCTCTGGGACTTTGTCATTTAGCTCAGTTTCAGGTGTAGAGAAGCCTGGGAAATCAAGTTTTTTTTTTTTTGACATAGTGCAGTTCAGAAAAAAAAAATGGGATTCTTTAGGAACTAAGAAGGGGAGAGTGGGTATTGGGTAGATAAGTAGACATGTTGGCCACAGCTTGTTTGTGAATCTATCATGGGAAATCAGGGAAGACAGAGCAGAGGGGCAGAAAGCTAACTGTGCCAGCAAGGACTTTTGATTAGATTCAGAGAGAATAAATAACTTCAGAGTTTGGTTTCCATTTTAGACTTGTTTAATGAAAGACTATGGGACAATGAGTTAGGAAAACTAGGCCTTAAGTTTGACATCATTGTTAAGCATGCATGTGTTTGAAGAAGTCATTTCTGGGGTGCCTGGGTGGCTCAGTTGGTTAAGTATCCGACTTCACCTCAGGTCATGATCACAGGGTTCGTGGGTTTGAGCCCCGCATTGGGCTCTGTGCTGACAGCTCAGAGCCTGGAGCCTATTTCGGATTCTGTGTCTCCTACTCTCTCTGACCCTCCCCTGCTCACACTGTCTCTCTCTCTCTCTGAAATAAATATAAAACATTTAAAAAAAAAAAAGTCATTTCTCTGAACCTGAGTTTTCTTATCTATAAAACTGACTTCAAAACCTGTGAGGCCAGGTCTCTGAAGCTAAGAAACGATTGCATTTGTCCTCTAGACTACTGTTTTCAGATGAAACACTGAGTAAGTTATAAAGATAAACATACAGATTATAAAAAGATAAGGATTTTTTAAAAAAATGTTTCTCTTCATTTGAGGAACCAAAGAACTAGCAAAAGTATTCCATGTGTTGATTTTTAAAATATTTTTTACAATAACACTTCATAATATTCCATGGCACTGACATTTTCTGTTATCAACTATACTTGTATTTAGTTACTGCAAGGAAAGTATGAGATAGCAGATTCTCTCTCAAGCCCCAGCTCTAACAGCATTATTTATAATGTGACAATTTATTACACGGTCTTTTGCTGATAAATAGCTCAATTACATTCTCCATGTATTTTACAGTTCCATCTGGGGCAGCTTTTACCATATAAAGCAAAGATATGGTTTCTATTTTTCATCTGTGACTTGTCCCCATTAGAAGTTGTGTTGTCTCTTGCTCTGTCTCTGATTTATTTCTCATTCCACCATGATAAAGCACATACGACTAGCTCAGATGTGTCCACGTTGTTTTAAGTATGGAGAAAGATACAAAAAAAATATAAAACTTGGCCCCTACTCTGGAGGAACTTATTATACCTCTGGGGAGAGAATACAAAGACCCATAGAGCCAAATAGAGAAGGGCACAAAAGCTGAAATAATGAAGTCTGAAGCAGGCGCTTTCTCTGTGTGCTGCACAGGTAAGTGGGAGAGTACAGCTCAATGAGGGGTCCTCTCCCTGCCTTGTGCCGTGTTCTCTCCTTGCTCACTCAGCCATGGGTCCTCACCTTTTCAGGCCCTTACTGCATCATTTGTTTCCAGAGTTCTCGTGCCTTTGATTTCTGCCTTTCCATTGACTCTTTCTGTTTGGTCTAAAGACTGACCCAAACGGAAACAGAAATTCTCAGTATTTACTCCCTGACTCAGGCCACCACCATATTTAATTTTTCCTTGTTAAATATTTTCGAAGTTTGCGTCACACTCCATCCTTACAATCTAGCTCTCCTCTATCTCAAACTGCTTCTTCAACCTCAGATCAGCACTGCTTTCTTATTCAACAAATTCAGGGGCCGCACAATATGTCTTGTCTTCCTTTTTTTTTTTTTTAATTGTTTTTCCATTTTATTTATTTTTGAGACAGAGAGAGAGAGACAGAGCATGAGTTGGGGAGGGGTAGAGAGACAGGGAGACACAGAACCCGAAACAGGCTCCAGGCTCCGAGCTGTCAGCATGGAGCCTGATGCGGGGCTCAAACCCACGGACTGCGACATCGTGACCTAAGCCGAAGTCGGACGCCCAACTGACTGAGCCACCCAGGCTCCCCTGTCTTGTCTTCCTTTTCATCCTCTTCCAACCATGTTGCTGCTTGCGTCTCCCACCTCATTCAGAGCTGAGTTTCTTGTTCTTCAAATGCACTGTATTCTTTCATGAATCTCTCCCCTCGTGTACTTTCTGAAATGCTTGCTCCCTCTCTTGTCCACCTGGGACACTTAAGATCCAGTTACAAATATACTAGGGGTTGTATGCTCCAATCATCCCACACCTGTTCACAGAATAATGGTAGTTGCTTTCTTCTCTATGTTCCTATAGCATTTATCTTTGCAACAGCAGTTAGTACAATTGGTTATAGTTGATCTGTTTACTTGTCTTTTGTCCTCTCATCTGTGAGCTACTCTAGTCTAGGGACCATGTCCTGTCCATACCTACTGCTTGCCATATTGTTACTACACTATAACTACTCTCAAGGCTAAAGTACTGGTTTTGGAGTCACACTGCAGGAGTTCATATATTGACTACCGCTTGCTTGTTTTGTAACATTGCGTTAAATGTGTAAACCTCAATTTGTCTGTAAATAAAAATAGTACCTATCCTCATAATGTCATGAAGATAAAATTTTCTAAAACATAGTAGTATTCATATTAAAAGAATATTTTAAAAATATATTAATAAATAGAACAATATTCATTTGGTGGTAACCCTGTCTTCCTCTTCCTTCACATATTGTTTGATGTAAATATAAGCAAGGAAAAATAAAGTGGGTCATCATGTAGTTATATACTTGCGGAGCTTCTGGATGACAGACTCCACTCAGTAAGGATGCAGTTAAGTTTTAAGTAAGAGTGGAATGACATAGATGGGAAGAAAAATTGTTCTCTAGACATAAAGAGCTACTTGGAAGAAAGCCTTGTCAAACATGGCAAAGGAAGCTTTGTTAGAGAATGAAAAGGGAATGTATGTGGTAGAATACAGTAGGTAATTCAGTGTAATTTGGATTTGCTTCATAGTAATGTGGCCCAAATGAGATCTCTATCATAAGAAGAAAGAAACTACCCAAGATTAAGAAATGCTATTTATTAGAAATTACTATTTCGGCTTCTTTAATTAGAACAACAGTCTCCAGGCGTCTAAGATCACTAATGGAGCTTTAGAAGTAAGAGGCAAAAAGGGATTTTATGGCTTTTTAAAAAACTTTTTATTTTTGTATTTACAAAAGTGAATGTAAATGTTTTACCAGGCCATAAGTGTATGTTTTGATCTACTTTTACACTAATTAACTGCTTAGTTATAGTAGGAAAATTCATCATAGGTTTTAACACTTGCTTTTATGATAGCCTTATGATGTCATTCCTGTGTAGCACATTGCATTAAAAAGTAGAGTGACCACCCTGAGCAGTTGGTTAAAATAATGGAGCATTCATTTTTCTTGAACTGCAGCCTAAAATATTCCACAGTTAAAGTTACAGCAACATGTGCGGGAGGTCAATTTTTCAGTTGTAATCTCACTTCAAGAGTGGAGATTGGTAAAGATGATAATTCCCTGCATTCTTTGTCCAAATCTTTGGAAAGAAGCAAGTTTACAGGTGATACTGCAAAATAGTGAAGTTCTAATAAATGAGACATTAATACAGTCTTATTCTGATTGTCAAATTATCTGCATTGAGAATGAGTAATAGCAGTTTAGCTCAAATACTGATTGAGGTGGGAATACTCTGCCCAAGGAACAATGATTCAGTTTACAATGGGACCACAAAATTCAGCAGGGTCTATCCCAGCTGCCTCAAATATCATTAAGCTAATCTCAGATCCCATGATTAGGTTTGGCTGACCGTGTGTCCTCTCAGGGCAGAGTTCAAGGAGTGCTAGTTAAGTTTCCGGGAGCAAGTAAGTCAACCTGCTCTGGATTTTTTTTTTTAAACAAAAGTTTTTGTTCTTATAGTGCTTTTAAAATCCCTCAAATAGCCTTAAATGCTAAACTAACACACACACAAAGAAGGCAGTTCATAATCTCTGTAATAGTCTTACGAATGACTCTGGGCTATATAGAGTGTGTACAAACCAGAAAACAAAGTCAGTAAAGGGAGCTGGTTGGTGGGGATGGAGGAGATGGAGTCATGCTGACAAATTTCTTCCCTCCCTCATCCTTAGCACACTGGTAATTAAATCCAGACTAACCAAGCAGTATCACTGCATTGTAAAGATGAGCTAGTGACTCTTTGAAGTTGGATTTCTTAACATTACCCCCTGCAGTAGAAAGGGCATTTGCACTGTGACAAATCTTTAAAAACAAAACAATGCTAAACAGCATGCATATTCCAAGCAAAGATTTCTCCTTAGTGAACATTTGACATTTGTTGCAGGTGGTGTTATGACACCATGACACAGAAAACCCTACTTTTGATTTTTAAAGTAAGGTATTGAAAATATAAAATAGGCACAGTTGTAGGGCACAGATTAAGTTAGCCATGATAAATGTGTTAATTCACCATCCTATCCGCGGAAAAAGCTTTTCTTCTGGGAAATGGTATTAACTATGCAATGTCTATATCTCTCTGTAAAACGTTGGAGGTTTACACATTATCTAAATCCGAATTTCAAAAAAATATAACTTCAGCTTTCTATTATTTGTTTCATTGCCTTTTGTACATCAATAAATCTACTATAAATTCCCTCCCAGTATAGGACTGGTTTTGAAAAGAGAAAAATGGGAATGGACTATTGGGATTATAGTTGAGTCCTACAACATCATCTCTTCCTGTCCCCACCAAGTTGAGGCATGTCCTCCACGACTTCTCCAGTAGAGTATTATATGGCCTGTACTTGGCTACTTCCAGGGACAGGAAGTCAGGGACTTCACTTCTTTGTGAGGCTACAGATGTGCCTTAGTTTTATCATTCCTGAACATGGTAAAGGATATAGTCTCCAGACAAAATGTATTAATACTATTCCCTTGCTTATAGGACAATTCAAATATTTGGAAAGTAACAATAAAAATGCCCCTTTGAAGACCTCTGTGTTTGTAGGCTACACAACCACAGACATCTATGTGTCCATTTGGTCCTGTTTCCATCCTTTCACTCTCTGTATCCTCGTATCTGATTGCTCTCTAGTTATCCATGGCCCTCTGAAGCTAACTCATCTCATTATCTCACATGTGATCTTGAATCTATAAATGCATTAATTATGTTTAGCAGATATTCACAATAGTGGCTCCTATCAGTCACCTTAATGTAATCAAGTTTGGTTTTTGTTTCTCACCTGAATTCAGGTAAGATAAAAAATTTTGTAGGTATTCTACTATTCCTTCCTGTTAAATTTCATTTTGTTCTATCTAGTCACTTTTTAGTAGCCCATTGAGATAATTTTGAGTCTAACTCTATTGGCTTCATGAACTCTAGACATTTTATAAGAATCTTCATCCAAATCATTGACACAATATTGAGTGTGCTGGGCCAGACAGAACTGAGTCATAACCTTGAGGGGAACCATTAAGGATGACTGTTTACTTTGATACTAAGTTAATTCAACAAGGCACAAACTACCTAACTGTACCATCTATCATGTCTTTAAGGTATCATGAAAAATTTTTCTCAAATATTTATGCTATTCCTTTACCCTTGACCAAAAGATACGATTTTCTTTCATTTGTTTGTTTGTTTGTTTGTTTGTTTTTAAAGACATGATTTTAGTTTGATGTTACACTTTTTGTGGACTAACTTTTTAAATTTTGAACTTCGAGTTAAAATTTGACTTGTTTTGGAATTCTTCTGTTTCTTCACAATTTTACTTATTTGCTTATTTGTTTTTACCAACAGATATCACTTCTACAAATTCTAATACCCTGGGACATGAACTCTTTGGGCCAGAAGACTTATATTTCTTTATAGCAGCCTGATGTTCTTTTATGGCTTTATTTCCTATATTAGCTTTTAGGGCTTTCTTAGTCATTGTTCTAGCATTTCTGGTTTGAAGTGTCTTTTGCTTCAGCAAATAAAATGGAGATAGTTGTCATTGGGTAGTTTTGCCTCCAGTCTTTTCATCTTTTTAACTGCTATCATCTCCCTTAAACAGTTGTCCTGTCTTTTCTTAGATCATCATTTGGTCCCTAAATGCACTTAAAAACTTTGTTAAAGTTAGCAGGTTTCCCATCTTTTAGGTCTTTTTGAGCTATGACTTCTTTGATAAAATTCTTAGAGATTTCTGCTCAATTCTCTGCTCTACTTTCCACAATTTTTATGGAGTCTTAAAAATTTAAGCTCACGGGAAAATTTCCTAAGCAGTCATACGGAAGGATTTTTAGGATAGTGTTGAGATCCTAGCCTCATTCCTTACTAGGGCATCTGACCTTGGGAGTTACTTCATTTCTCTATGCTTCAACTGTAAATTGGCTAATGACCAAAAGTGATAGTGTGTTACTGTTATTACTTTTATTTCTAATGATGATACTTACTCATATTCCTTCACACTTTTGTGATCATATAAGTGTTTTCACAGCCTCACAACTCTTGTTTAAATTCTATTTTAACTAACCTCTGCATCCAACCTGGGGCTTGAACTCATGACCCCAATGTCAAGTATCACATGGTCTACCAGCTGAGCCAGACAGGCACCTCAACCTCACAATTCTTTCAAACCTATTTCTTCTAAAACAACTGTATCCATGGAAACATGCCCATTCTTTTGTTTTCATCCTTTTAAAATATTTATTTGGAGAGAGTGGGAGGAGGGTCAGAGAGAAGGAGAGAGAGCACGCTCTGTGCCAGCTGCCAGCACAGACCTTGATGTGGGGCTTGAGCCCACAAACTGTGAGATCATGACCTGAGCCAAAGCTAAGAGTCAGATTCTTAACCAACTGAGCCACTCAGGTGCCCCTTCTTTTCCATCTTTTTGATGTCTGCTTTTCTAAACTGTAGAATACATATGTCCTTCTAAAAACACCATTGCTTAAACTATATTGTTGGGGTGCCTTCCTGGCTTAGTTAGTAAAGCAAGCAACTCTTGATCTTGTGGTTGTGAGTTCGGGCCCCATGTTGGGATTAGAGATTACTTAAATATAAAATCTTTAAACTATATTGTCAGCATCAGTTGAAGCCAGCTTTTGTATCCCTGAGATGCTATGATTGCTTCATATCTCTCAAGTCTACTGTGATTTCAGCCCAGCAGAGTTTACCTTCATAGAGGTGCTCTTGTATTTCATGGCAAGTACCATCATCCAGATGACTTGGGTGAGCAGCCTACAGATTTCAAGATGCTAAAAGCTCTCAGAAGACTCTGTGGAAGGGTTTCTTCTTCAGGGGGGTTGATTGTCAGTTGAAGATTTTGTCATTTCCCTAGTTTTTTTTTTTTTTTTCCCCCACAAAGGACTGTATGTTGTGATGACCAAACATTGTTAGCATATAGGGCTTGGAGTTTAATGGGCTTAGGGAAAAAGTGAGAATTGTGGAGACATAATCATAAATACAGGGTTTCACTGTGTTTACATTTTAACTTACTACCTTGTTAAGTGTGTTTATTGTAAAGACTCTGTGTCTTTTTTATCTGCAGTATGTCATGAATATATAATAATAGTTGCCATGGACTATGCAATAGTCATATAATTGAACATTCCTAAATTTTTGGAATTCCTAAGTGAGAATGGATTTGGGAGAGTTTGGCCCTGAGATTTTTTTTTTATTCCTCTTTAAGTGTGTGTGTGTGTGTGTGTGTGTGTGTATATATATATATATATATATATATGAGTATGTGTGTGTATATATATATATATATATATATATATATACGTATATAAAACTAGAAATAAGCATGTGGAGTTTGATTTCTTTACCAGGGAAAAGTATACTAAAATATTTCTAGGACATTTTCTAAGTTTGCAATTATATGTGTGAAGGTTCAGAGAATACTTTTAAGGAAACTTCTTTCCTTTTTCCTGAAAAATTGATAGTGGTGGAGTTCTCCAAAAAAAAAAAATGTGGCTTCCTCTCTGCACTCATCACTTACATTATCTCCCTCACCTTCTTAGTGGGGGACACACTCTATTCTAGTATTTCCCTGAAAGGCCTGCTTGTCTGTGGGGTGCTTATGTAAGTGCTCTTTGCATGGGCCCATTCTAGACTGGTGCATCTGGTCCCTTGGTGGCAGATCCCCAAATCTTCATTATCATAAGTTCTTTATGGGGGGAGGGTCTCATGTCCCCAAATTTTGAGAACCACCTCTCCAGTCCAATAGTTAACTGGCATCTATTATGTCAGATGAAACCAACGTTATGCAGTGTTCCTTCTGAAGTGCTTTGTTGTTTAAGAACAGGCTGCTGGTGGGCCAGAACAGATTGTCACCATGTAAATGGGGAGTCAAGGGACATAATTTTATAGGCTCACACCTATCTCTCAGCCAAAGACATTTCAGGTTAGTTGTGTGCTTGCACTGGTAAAGGAATACAGTCTCATTTGAACTGGGACAACCCTGGTTCTGGGTACATTCTGTGGTATTATATTTGCCAACTCACATTCAGCCCATGCATTTATAATTACTCAACTGTTTCCATGCATTGAGTCATTGCAGAAAAGCCGCTTCTTTGTAGAACCTCATTAAGATTTCAGCTGCTAACAGATTTTATTTTACAGTTCCAGCTTTCATGATATTAAGATATGGAGATTTGGGTTTCTGGGAGGGGCTATTTACAAGTGTAAAGCTCTTAGCTATGGGAGCATCACAGTTATTTTAAGGGCATAACCAAAAAGAAAAAAGAATGGGTAGTCCAGCATTCTAATTGATGTAATAGAATACATGGGAAGCAAAAATAAAAAATGCCAAAATACTTTGAAAAAAAATTACTTGTTTGAGATTTGTGTGATTTTATTTAAAATGTCATTTAATTTAAAGCAGTGTTTTTATAAATGTTATTTATTTGGGAGGCCTGAAAAGACTCACACAGCATTAAATAAATACAGTGTTCTTAAATTTTAAATGAATATACTTTCTTTATATTCAGTATACATGGTAAAAATTAATAACCTCTGCCCTAAATGACATATATTTTTCTTTTGTGGTTGCACCCCAAATTGTACTAAGCTATTTTATATCCTGAATTGCTTTTTATCATGGTATTTTAAAACTTTCTTTTAAATAATGTGCACTATTTTAATTAAGGTAAGTAACCATTAACTGAGAGTTATTGGTTATGTCAGTTAGAGCTGCCACTTATATTTTGTTTTCTATCTGTTAACATCATAATTATTCCTTAGCCCACAAAGGGGGAATTGAGTGAAATCAGAGTCAGGAGTGCTAGACACTCAGATAGGTGCTTTAATCTCCTTCCTTGTCTTGGTATTGACATTGCTTTCACTGAGCAGGCACAGGCTGCTTGTCTCTTTTGGTGATCCTCTTTAGTGTTTCCGAAGAGGAAGTGTTACTCATCCAGCACAACTTCTCTGCGGCATTCAGAGGCAGTTCCTCTCCTTGCTCTGTGGCTTTCCTGGGAGCCTGCATGGGGATCATTCACTTGCTGATTTGTCATTGGTGTCTTGAATTACCTGCTTTTTTTTTTCCAAGCCAGGTGCTAAGAAACCCCTTGTTGACAGAGATTGCTTTCTGATTCCCATAGCCCCCTGTGGTGTGGTATCCTGTCTTCTCAGAAGGCACCACGTACAGGTTAGCTGAAAAGATGAGAAAGAGTAGGAGAGGACCTAATTTCTGCTCACTGACCAGGTTGATTTAATTTGTTGGTGTTCCTATCTAGTAGCCACTTTGAAAATCAGGACTTTCTTGCTAAATGTCCTTTTAGACAACATCAGAACTGTTCATATTTCTAAAAGTTTCTAAATTGGAGGGTTTCTTATCTGAAAGCAGTCAAAAATTTATAAAACAGATTTCTGAATGCAGATAGCTTTTGTGTGTGTGTGTGTGTAGGTTGCTTTGCTTAATAATTTGCAAGGAAAGCACAGTGATTTAACAGAAATAAATGCACCCATTGTAAAAAATTAGAACAGTACAAAATAGTGTGAAGGATAAAGTCAGATTCCTGTTTGATGTCATGTATGGTCCAAGGTATTCCTTCTCTTAGCTAATAAAGTCTTTTTGCCATCCCTCATAGTCTTTTTTTCTTCTTCCTCATAGGCACAGAACTATATCTATATATAACATTTTTTAACTTAATATAACACATATTTCCCATGGCATTAATTTTTAATGACTTCCTAATGGTTGATGGTGTAGGTATACCATAATTTGTTTAACCATCCCATTTGTTTTAGGCATTTAGGTTTTTTAAAAGTTTTTATTTTACTGGTGACTGTTTTTTTAAGAAATTGACAATGTCAGGGTTTTATTTGAAGATTTTATTTTTAAATAATCTGTGTATCCAGAGTGGAGCTTGAACTCACAACCCTGAGATCAAGAGGAGTCACGTGGTCTACCAACAGAGCCAGCCAGATGCCCCACTGATAACTCTTTAATAAATATCTTTGCATTTGGATGTCCTTCTATGACTAATTGGTAGTGGACAATATATCTTTTAAAATTCTAGATTATATTCCCAGCTGACAAATTCATGATTTTCACTGATATTTAAGATGTTAAATTGTCAAACTTCAGATTTTAAATTTAACTTATGGTTTTCTTACTACAGTTAACCTGGGGTTAGAAAATCCCTGGTTCATGAGAATTTGGGCTGTAGAGAGCTTTCTTGTCCCAATTTATGGGTCAAAGCAAAGAATTTATAAAGAGTGCCTGAAATTACAAGACTACTAGATCTGAGTGTTCTAAAATATAGCAGTCATTTAAAACTCACAGCATTAATAATCTCTAAAGATTTCATTATTAAATATGCCATGTTTACATGAGTAATGTATATGTTTAACATCGAACAATTAAACCATAGAACAAGCACCCTTATAATCACACCCTCCATAGGAAATAGAACATCTCCAGGACCTTTGAAACTTCATCATGGTTTCCTCAGTATAATTTTTTTTTTTTTTTTTTTTTTTAATGGCAAGGAGCTCAGTGATATTGGATTGGGGGAAGATTTGGAAATGTCTAAGTTGCTTGCCTCTGGTCCAGTCTGCCATCCCTTCACACCTACCCCACCACAGCAGCCTCTAAACTGGCTTCTCTGCCCTTTACTCCTACTCCAAGTCCTTTTAAACTCACCCACATCGCCCCTTGGTAGTCTTGGTGGTGGCTTCAATACAAACCAAATGATGCCAGGCACCTTTCTAAAACCCTACACCAGTTTTCTATGTAATTCAGAGTGAATTCCAAATACTTACTGTGACTTGCACACAGGTCTTTCGAATCTGTCCTTCATCCTTTGCCTGCCCCCCCACCCCTGCCCCTACTGCTTTCCTTTACCTAGCCACACTGTCCTTCTCTACCTAAGCCTGGCCATACTTCCTCTATCCAGGAGCATCCTGCATTCTTTTCCCCACTTTGGTGCAGCACCCTCTTTTCACCACTCTTGGCAAGGCAGGTTCCTTTTCATCCCCTGGGCCATTTTCCCTGACTACCTTATTATTCTTTCTCATAACATCCTATTATTTTCATGCCTGGCACTTGTTAAATTTTTAATTGTATCTTTGCTTGTTGGTTAGACCTGATAGACTCTAAGTTTCATGAGTGTAGGCACTGAGCCAATCTGGTTCACCACGCTGCACTGGTAGTATCTGGGTAAACACCCCATAAGTGTTAAAACAAATGAATGAGTGAAAAAACGTAATGACACCTTTGAAGGATAATATTAGTGTTACACAGCTCTTTATGTTCAAAAGCGGTATGTGGTATTTGGGGTCCAACAAAATACAACTGATTAGTTCATTAAATCAGGTCTACATCCCTGGACCTCTTTTTGCCAGGATATGTTATTTTTAATTCTGACAGACTCATGTAATAAATGTGACCGACTTAGATTTAAATAGTCCATTAGAGATTAATTTTATCTCAAGTGCTTATCTCAGGTATTTAAAATAGATTTAGGCAACATGACATGGTAGAAAGGATCTTGATATAGTGGAAAGAATGTGGGCTTTGGAGTCATAAAAACCCGAGTTTAAATAGTAGTTACACTGTTTGTTAGCTGTGTAATCTTGGGAAACTACTTAACCTTTTTGTTCCCTGGTATTCTCATCTGCAAAATGTGATGATAACATCTACCTCATTAGTTTGTTGTGAAGATCAAAGGAGATAATATATGTTAAATCCTAGCACTGTGCTTGACACAAAATTGGCACTTAATTCCTGATATTATTATAAGCTGTGCATCTGTAGCAAGTTGGTTACTTTTTTTCTGCTGCGATTTCTTAATCTTTGAAATGGGCATAATTCTTACTTTATAGAAATAATTTGAGGATTAAATAAGTGCATTGATGTAAGATACCTAGGGCAGCTCTACCTGATTTATAATTGACTCTCAAGAAATGAATAAGGGTGATTAATAAAAATCATAGTATGAAAGAGTTGGTATCAAGTTACTCAGTAGCAAATTGGAGTCTTTAAATTCTGTTGATTCATTCACTGCATATTAATTGGATGCCTATTTTATTCCAGGTGCTCAGTTAAGTGCTAAAGCTATAAGGATGACTAAAAGGAAGCTGCATTGAGTAGCATCTAGTTTAATGTGGAAAGGAGATTTCACAGGAACCGTGCGGTTATTTACTTCACAAACAAATCTATTTACAGTGAGGTTGGATAGGAAAAGTTCTATTCCTGCTGAAGGCATTATTTGATTTGGATCTCAGAGGCTAAATAGGAGTTCTCCAGAGAGTAAGGGGTGCCATGATGTGTGTGTGTGTGTGTGTGTGTGTGTGTGTGTGTGTGTGTGTGTGTGTGTAGGTGGGGAGGGGTGGGGTTGGTAATCTGGTCTCTGGAGTCAGGCAAACCTGACTTCTGGTACCTGCCATTTAACATTTTTGTGAACCTAGGCAAGTTATCTAGCCTAATCTAAAAGAGAAACACTTGTATTTATGTCATAGGATTTTTGTGAAAATTAACATAAAGAGAAAGTGTCCCACTCATAGTAAGAAATTAACAATGAGTTCTTTACAGTTCATTATAGTCACTGGAATTTTGTCGTCTTTTTTTCTATATAGGGAATTACAAAATAACCTCCATTCCTAAGAGGCCATAATTATATCCTTTCCCGGTCAAACATGAAATTTTTTTACTTGGTCAAATCTTATCTCTATCTTTGTCTTGAAAGGTTCAAAGATTGGCTATTCATCACCATCAAGCTGTGTTAGAACATTTCCTTGGCTCTTAAGGAATTTCACTCTTACTCAGTGTCAGAAAATAAAGTCCTCCTGATTCTAAGATTCTAAACAAAAAATCAGTCATTTGAAACTCTTTGTCATTGTATTTACTCTTTCTAATGTCAACAACAATGGCAGCTTACTTTTGGCTAGCAGTTTAGAATTTACAGAGAACCTAAATTCCTATTACCTCGGTTAATACCTTCAACAGTCCTTAGGATGGAGACCTTTGTGAGCTTATTTACAGGGAGGAGCCTGAGAGGCACAGAGAGGTATGTGACTCGCTCTTCTGATTCTAATCCAGTACTTTTCACTTTATAGCATACCTGCCTTTATGTTTTGCGTGTCTTCAAATGGCACTGTTCCTTTCACGGTGGTCAGCAGACACCCTCTCTTCTCTCTAGTGCAACAGTGTTTGTTTAGTTCCTGTGTGGTCCAGGTTATGCAGCAGTCTCCCTCTGACCTAGATTCTGTAACTCAAGAAAAGCTTGTGCCTGCCTTTGGTTGATACTGATAGATTGGTATTACTCAATCATTTCTTAATGTCTACAATGGCTTCTTATTTCCCTATGAAGCAACTTCAAAATCCTCTTATCTTCTCCTTCAAAAGCACTTGGCATTCCTATTTTTGACCTTAATGACCTTACTACTTAAGATATGGCTTCGCTGAGGTAGAACCATTTTCTTGTAACATCCTTTTGCTCCCTAGTGTCCTGCTAAACACTTTATACATGGCTTTCTAAAGCAACAGAAACCAAATTCTTCCATCACGGCTTTCTTTGGGGACTTCCATGCCTACATTAACTTCATTTTTAAAAATTGTCTGATACACTTACGTTTGTGCATTTATTCCTCTTTTTCCAGATTTTGCGTGGCTTGCGTTACTCATCATTCATTATCGCTGAGTTGTTTTTCAGATTCATCCAGTCTTGAACATAATGACTTTGATTATAAATTCCTAGGATGTAAAGAGCACTGTCACTTTAAATTATTCTATGAGCAGCAGAAACCAGTGTTGAGATGATAATGGTAATACTTAATATAATGTTTTTCTCCATTAGACAGGTTCACAAATAATTATTAGTCTTGGAATTTCTGTTAGCTACAGCCCATTTCCCAAATCCAGAGCTTATTTCCATTAGCATGTCTTTACACAATATAAGAACATTGAATTCAAATTCAAACTGATTTAAATGATACTATAGAGGATTGTGAAGATCTACTACAAGACTTTTTTTTTTTTTTTAGCATTTGTGATCTCTGCCTACTCCATTTCTTAGCACCTTTTATTTTCTTATCTTGGTTTCAGTAAACAGCCATTCAGGAAGATGATTTGTACAAAAAGAATGAAAATCAAGGCATGAAGGAAAATGTATGCACTACCATCTCCTCGTCTCTCCCTCTGAGATTTTATGTATGCTCGGCTTCAAAAACCAGTTTAAAAATAAAAAAGATGAGGGCGGTTGCAATCTGCTTCATTTTATGCAGATTAGGTATGGCCCTCAGGCACCTGCCAAATTGCTAATACGGCCTTCCGTGGGTCTGATTAGTGTGAACCCAGATCTTCTTTTCCATTAAAGCAGAAATGTATTTGCTGGGAGTAAGTTAACAATAGAGGTGATATTTTTACTCACAGCTATGGGTCAGGTTACACGTGGGCAGTATGTCTATGTAGATGAGGCAAACTAGCCTGGGCATTTGATTTTCTGCACTGTCACTTGGCTTCTTCTCCCAGAGGACTTTGGGCTTTCCTGAGACGGGTGGGACTGTGACTTTACTTTGTGCTGTGGTGACTTTGAAAGGTCATTTTCCTCTGCCTTCCAGATGCAAAATGTTATTGTCGCTTTTTGTAAAACACATCTGGAGGTCTTATACTTGCAAAAGCAAGTACCTTAAATTGTCCAGAATGAGTATTTGTATAAGGATACCCACTTTGGGCAATTGAATTTTTGGATTATTGCAACAGTTATTTTGAATGCCCTGGGGTGAAACGGTAATTGTCTTCCAAAAAGATAATAGAGACAGCAAATATGGAAATCTCAAGCATCTCCTATGACTCTATTAGAGCAGATCTTGAAAAAATATTTCAATACTAATGACTGTGTTTTGTGGGAAAAGAATTAAAGGTTTGTATGAACAAAGCAGGAGCTGGAAACTCAAGGAGACAAAATTGGGGCTTTATCTCCAGGTTTGGGTGCAAAAAAAAACATTATAGAAAACAGGATCATGCTTGTCAGTTGTCTAAATCAAGCCCATATTGAAAATTGCTAGGTATTTAACATGGGTATCTCATGTGAAGTCGTTTCGTAACTCATATTATTTTTTGCTAGTAGAGGGTCAAGAAACATATTAAACAGTTGTCATAGACTACATCATCATGAGTAAGACAGAGAAAGGAGCTGTGCCCCAAATACAGTACCATAATAAGTTGTTTACGTCAGTTTGCTTCACATGGACTGCTTTATGGATGAACAAAAGATTTGTTTTTAGGAGTCTTATTCTGGTTTCTTATAAGCATTATTACATGCATCACCCCAGTCCAGTATTTTGTGTCATCAAGTAATTCAGCAGCAGGGACGAGAATTACAAAGCTCTTCCTTCTAATTTCTTTACTTTACTTGACAAATAACAGATTAAGTGCTTAAACTATATGTGACATAGATGTGGCTGGGGAGGAAATTTGCAATCATTGTTGGATTCATAGTTCTTAGATCATAATCATGTTTCGATAATATTATGCAAGCATTGTTTTTTTTTCTTTTTTTTCTTTTTGAGCTTCTACTTAGTGTCAGTCACAAGGCTAGGGCATTCAGATAAATGAAATAGTCCCTGATTATGGCTCTTTTTGAGATGTTTCCAAGTGTATAAGAACCACAAGTTGATAAATAAACGTCTCTGAGCATTTTACATAAGTTTAACTTACTGTGAAGCATACTGAAACGTGTTATATCAGGACTTAAAAGCTAATAACTTATTATTTGCTTCTGGTATAAATTAAATTTAATGTGATAACTTGGTTGATAATTTAACTGGATAACTTGGGTAATTATTTTCTTCTAGTATAATAACATAGCAATACCATGATAAACATAAAATAAAAAACCAGGTTTTTTTTTTAATGGATCATTATAAAGTCAATATAATAATACACTATTGAACAACTAAAGATGACAGCAAGCTGCAGCTCCCAGCCAGACCCAAGGTCATGAGGGCAAGTAACTGACACATTTACAACTATTGCATACCCACACTGCCATTCTGTTTTTTACTCTCAGCACACGATTCAGTAAATTACATTAGATCTTTAACATTCCTATAAAATAAGCTTTATGTTAGATGATTTGCCCAACCGTAGGCCAATGTAAGCGGTTCTGAGTACATTTACCGTAGGCGAGGCTAAGCTCTAATGTTTGGTAGTTAAGTGCATTTTCAACTTAGGATATTTTCAACTTACGATACACTTGTCGGGACATAACCCCATTGTAAATCAAGAAGGATGTGTACAAATATATCTTTAACAAGGAAATTACTTCTTTGTGGAGGCATGTAAACAATTTGTTTCTTTTCTTTGGTGCAATGGAAGGACAAAATTGATCCGAAAGTATCTTGTGCTAGCAATTATATTATTGTCTTTCATGAACATAAAAAGTCACTGTTAGCTAATTATTTCAATGTAAAGAAGTAATGAGCATAATTATATTTATTCAAGTAGTAGTCCATTAGTAGTCTGTAGGCAGCAGCTTTTGTTATTTTAGTAAGAAGTACAGTTGGCAAAATGATATTCAGTTAGAAAAAAATCCTGATTGAGCCATGTTCCCTTTTTTGGTTGATATGAAAGCCATTGTTGTTTTGTTCACCAACTGGCAGACCTTCAATTATCCTGAATTTAGAAGTTGTTTACTATACTTTGAAAGTTTAAAAATGAGCCCTCCCTGAGAAACAAAAAGCTGGGTGCTTGCCATTTTTTTAATAGAAAAGTAGAATTTTAATGAAAGAAAAATCAACCCACCAATTCAATGTTGAGTTTATTTTCACAGTTTTGAAGGCTTAATGCATGTTTAAAATGACAGTAATCAAAGCCACCATTACTGGGCCCCAAAGTATTCAAGCAGTGTTTTGATTTAGAATGTCAGAGCTACAAGGGGGAGATCAATAAGTCTCTGGGGGGTGGAGGGGCATGGATTCCATGAGAAAGTTTGATTTGAGGATTGTTTTACCACCTCAGGCCTTTCTTTGTGTCTTCAGCAGCTGTCTAGAATATCTCTTGTGCTGGTCTGCCTGGATACCCAAGGTGCTAAAAGTGTACGAGCTCAGTTTTCTGCGTGGTGAGGGTTAGCAGGATGGTGAGGACAGAGTCCTGGTAGGGCTCATCGGGTGGGTCTGCACAGTAAGCTAGTGCTGCGCATGGATCGTGGCAGAGGGGCCCACCCTCCTTTCCTTCTTCCTTCCTGCCCCTGTCTGTCTGCCTTCCTTTCTACCTACCTTCCTACCCACCCTTCGTCTTCATCCATCCATCTCTGGGATGCTGTACAGTAGATGCGGGTGGCGAGATGCTACTCCTGACACCTCTCATACTGCAGCCTCTCCTGAAGATGGTAAAATGGAGGCTTCAGAGAGATTAAGTGACATCCCCCAGATTCTTTTGATTATGTCAGATGACTTGCCATGTTAGCCAGTGACATTTTAGAAGATTCATGTTTTTGCTCAAGAAAACTTTCCCTTAAAAGCATTCTAAAAAAAAATGCAATGCTTTCCTCTTTTATATTAACTTACAGTTCATGAATACTAGCATATGTTTATATAATGCTTTGTATTTTCAGTGTTTAACTTATGTTTTATTATAATTACCACTTTGTGATTCAGGCAAGAGGAATTTTTATTATCGGTGGTGGTGGGTTTTTTTGCTTGTTTTTGCTTTTAAATCCCCATTTTATGGAAGAGAAAATAGGGGCCTAGAGGAGTTAAATGGGTTGCCTACAGGTGCAGAGCTGCAGCTGACACCCCAGATCTAAGACCATCCTTACATATCTTGATCTCAGTCTACTGCTCTTCCAAAGAAAGTGGCTTTCTTGTTATATGACTGTCATACCTTATGGGGCTGTAGCTAGAGTTGTATAAAACAGTTAATGACATGGCATGTGTTTTCTGGTGGTATATAGTCCAAGTAAGGTAAAGAGGTTCTGGAGTTTATGTATAGATGGGGAATCATTTTCTTCTGCTTTTACCTTTTCAGCCTATGCCAAATCCTGCAAATTTAAAAAGAAACAGTTACAATGCAGTCCTGACCTCATTTTTTTTCTTCTCACATGTCATAACTTTCTCCTTTCTCTTCAATTGACAAGTATGAGAATCTTTGCTGATAAATTGGAAAAAAGGAACCTGGGAATTTTGTGGTCTGTGTGCCCTTCTCTTGAAAATCAGTGAATTGGAGTTTTCACATTCAGGTCCTCCTTTTTTTACTGGACATCTTGGGCAGTGCTTCTCAAACTTGGTTCATCCTCAGCATCTCCCAGAATCTGTCCTTGGAGCTTTATGTTCTAGAAGTCAGGGCGGGGCCCGCAGCTGCTCTAGGGATGAATTTAGAACCCATTCACTTTATTAGGCCTCTCTCAACAGCACAGTGATCCCGAAACTGCAAAGTCCTGGGGGAAAAAATAATTGATTTCTGACCTTCACCTACCCTCCAGGTCATCTCCAGCTGTTTCGCCGGCTTATCATGGGATAACTAGGCATCTCTTTAGGAATGATTGCTAGGTCTCTACCACCATTCAGTTGCCCATTGATTGATTTGGCACTTTTCTAACATGGCTGAATATTTTGGGGGCTCAGACAGGCCATTGTCATTATTCTTCACCAGGTATGTTGTGACTACAAATCTACCTTTGATTTGATTCAAAAACATTTGCCTAGGGGCACTTGGGTGGCTCAGTCAGTTAAGGGTCTGACTTTTGATTTCAGCTCAGGTCCTCGTCTCATGGTAAGTGAGATCTAGGCCTGTGTTCACTCTGTGCCAAAAACAGTGAGCCCTCTTGAGATTCTCTCTCCCCAACTCTGTGTCCTTCCCCTGCTAATGCGCTTGTGCTCTCTCTCTCTCAAAATAAATAATAAATAAACATTAAAAAAGCATGTGCCTAATGAGCAAGCACCTTTGTATTGGATCCTTGGCTTCTGTATTGTAACCATTAAGGTCGTAGTGCCATGTTTAAAAGTGTGGTTTGTTGTCTTTAAATAGGACATTTCCTACATAAATGGATGTCAGGGAATTTTCAGAACTTCTTTGAAGGTGACATCTCTGAAACCTGTAAACTGGGTACATTATAAGATATAATGGTAGGGGTGCCTAGGTGGCTCAGTCAGTTAAGCATCTGACTTCGGCTCAGGTCATGATCTCACATTTCGTGGGTTCAAGCCCTGCATCAGGTTCTGTGCTCATAGCTTAGAACTTGAGGCCTGCTTTGGATTCTGTCTCTCTCTCTCTCTGCTTCTCCCCTGCTCACGCTCTGTCTCTCTATCTCTTTATCTCTCTCAAAAATAAACATTAATAAAAATAAGATGTTGGGGAAGCTGGGTGGCTCAGTCAGTGGGGCATCTGACTTCAACTTAGGTCATGATCTCACGGTTCATGGATTTGAGCCCTGCACTGGGCTCTGTGCTGACAGCTCAGAGCCTAGAGCCTGCTTCACATTCTGTGTCTCCTCCTCTCTCTGCCCCTCCCCAGCTTGTGCTCTCTGTCTCTCTCAAAAATACATAAAACATTAAAAAAAATAAGATGTAGTAGTGGTAGAGTCTGTATGAAGATTTATAGAAAGTAAAAATTATTAAAATGTTCTTAAAGGAACCAAACCGAAAGAAAAAGCCTTCAAACCAAAAGCAGTTGCCATTTTGTAATAGTTATAGCCATATTTGCTTCGATGTCCTACAGTTTCTTAACAAATTACTGTGAAATCAGATTAGTTGGCACATGAATAAAAATGTACAACATAAAGGAGTATACTTTTTTCTGCATATTATATGGCAACATTTTCTTTGATAATCAACCTGCCACCATAATATTGCACTTAAGATCAGATATTATGTAACCTTAAATTATAGGAAACAGAATATGCCTGAGGGACAATTCTGGAATATATAATTGGGAGTTTGCAGTTGATAGGGTTTCCAAGGGTCTTAAGTCCAGTGATGGGAAGCTAGGTCATCAGGAAAACTTACTGCAACATTGGAGCTCCCATCTGAAAAGAGTACATGTAATTAATTAGTATGGGAAATATGTGCAGCAACTGTATTTTTAGATCTGTAGTGGATACTTCTTACCCCAGAGGATGCAGAAACACTGGCTAAACATAAGTTATGAATAGCATCTGCTAGAATGTAGCAAACTATGCTTAACACCATATACGTTTTCCCTTGTGCCTTCGATTATTGAAGATATTTTAGGGGGACAAGTGCTAGAGGGAAATTTCTTTATGCAAATGTATTCCTGAATAGAAAGGAGAGAAAAAAAGAGAAGATTGTGTCACCTGCCAAAATTAATCCTTTAATTTGAAACTCTTAGATAGTGATTAAACTGAGAACACTAATAAGAAAATATATACCAGATGAAATAATTTTTAACCAGTGTCAGAATCTTAGAACTGATCCCAAATAATTTCTCCTAACACTGTTCTTTCTCATTTTTCCTCTTTCCCCCATGTAATAGTTTTGAATGGCACTCTTATGAAACAAATAACTAAATGCCAACCATATTTTTTTCATATCCTGACCAATATTTTGGCTGTTTTTCAGAAGAATTGGAATTTTGAAAATTAAATAAAGGTTTTTAAAATACCAACTTCAGAAAGTTTTATTTAATTTGTGGAATGATTTTGTTCTCTCTCTCTTTCTGTTTTTTTTTTTAATAGGGTCTTTATTAATTTAGTCTAGTTACTTAGTGCTTATATTAAATAATCTAATAAAATGTTATAACATAACGTTTCCCAAATGTGAAGCAGCATCTATTACATGAGACAAAATCTTTATGCTGCAAAATGTAAAAACCATGTATAGAATTACAAGGCACCAAATGGTACTGTATATATTTTTTAAGTAGAATGTTTCTGTAGCAGAAGGAGGTGATCAGCTCCAGGAAAGATTGGTAGACAGCTATATATCACTATAGTTTATTCAGAAAGTGTGCTGAATTCATATTTCAGGATTTTATTTTTTAAAGTAAATTCTACCTCCGACATGAGGCTTGAACTCATGACCCTGAGATCAAAAGTCTCATATTCTACCCACTGAGCCAACCAGGCACCCAATATTTCAGATTTTAATGCTAATAATGTTCTTGATAATACTGTCTCCTGAAAGATACAGGTATGATTTAAGAATAAAAGTTAGGGGCACCTGGGTGGTTCAGGTGTCCAACTCTTGATTTTGGCTCAGGTCATGATCTGATGGGTTTGTGGATTTGGGCCCCATAAAGGGCTCTGGGCTCACAGTGTGGAGCCTGCTTGGGATTCTCTCTCCCTTTCCCTCTCTCTGTCCCTCCCCCTGCTCGCACGCTCTCTCTCTCCCTCTATCTCAAAACAGATAAATAAACTTTTTTAAAAAAAAATAAAAATTTAAGTGCTTAAAGAATGAAAAATCCACCTTTGTGCTTGTCAATAATGCCTGAATTGTTGCAGGTAGAGCTTTCAGTATGTGTGCATGTGTGCATGTGTGTGTCTATTGATTTTTAGATAAATTTGTATAACAATATGGCTTCAACATTTATTCTGAATCATTGAATTATTTATTTTTGTCTGTTGATTTCTTTTGTATTATTATAAACACAGGATTAAGTGTATTGCAGGTTCCCAGACAAGTATGTTTTGAGGTTTCATTAATTCGTGTAAGTTACAATGGCACCTGAATAATGTAAAATGCCAGAGGAATGTTATTTCATTTTCCATTTATCTTTACCCCAATGTAAAACATTTGAAATACAGATAGTCTTTAAAATCCAAGCAGGTGTAGAAGAGTTCCAGTAAATTTTATTGGGGTGTAGCGAAGCCATGCAGTACAAAAGAAGACACGTATACTTCAGAAACCATCTTTGTTTTGCCTTTTTTCTCTTTCCTCATTGAGAAGTCATGCCCACCACAGGTTTAGCAATAATAACTACAATTTATGCCTTTATGCTGTTACAATTTGATGATATACCACAGTCAGGCCCAGGTTAGAAACCCAGGCTGAGTTATTATATACTGCTGGGTAGTGATTTCATGTGAACTGATTTATGGATAAATAATTCTATGTTCTTATTATATGGCACAGACAGTTTTTAATTTCTTTAACAAAGCATGGCTGAACAACAGAAAATTATACGCTGTACCACAGGGACACAGCCACTGAGGAGGATAAACTGATGCAATCAACGTCATGAGTTCTCCCGGTTTTACAAGGGGCTCCATCAGCAGTTAGTGTATTGAGGAAATAATACTGTGAACCAGAAGCCCCAAGGCTTAGCTCAGAGGTTGGGGTTTTTATTGATGCTCCTTTGCTGAGATCTTTTGCAGGGAGTTATGAGGTATATAAACCCCAGCTTTTAGATATTAAAGCTAATGTCTCGTTTTTTTCCAGGCTGAGTTTTCACTTTGCTTTAAATGTTAAAATGCACCTAGAATAAAAGAAAAATTATTCACTGAGCTGTATTATAAGAATACTGCTGGTATCTTGCTGGCTTCGTTTATCTGTCTCACAGATTGATTTGTGGGCTTTAATTCTACAGTACCCCCATTGTATACCTGTTTTTTCAGCACCGATCTATATGCCGTGGCAAACCATGAGAGTTATTCTCATGTTCTTTCCAGGCAATCTGTTGCAGGCCCTCATGAAGTAATTATTTCTCATTTTTGAGGCACAAGGGGTAAAAGCTGTAATCTCTGGTTTAAGAGTGGTTTCACTTAGTTGTATATATATAGTGGTAATAAGCTTTTCTACTCAGTTGTGAGCTCTGTAATTACAGGGATAGTGTGTATAAGGGCTGTCTTTACATCATAGTGAATTGTGCTGGAGAAACAGAAGAAGAATTTGTTGAATGAATGGGTGATTTGTGCCTCATACAAATTTTCTGCTATTTGATTGATTATATTGTATTATCATCACATTTTGTTTTATCCTTAGAAGTGATTGATGTTTTGAAAACTTGAATCAAATATTGATGAACTGTACTGTGTATTAATCACCATTCTTCCTTTCATATAGTTAGAGGTAAATAATACCAAGGATATAGATTATTTATCCACTGAGAAGAATATGTGGTTTCTGTGAGATAGGTTACAAACTAGTAAAAATAACAAACAGGAACACAAACAGCATTCTTGCGATTTCTTTTTGTGATAGGTCACTCTTTGACTCTGGCAGAATACTGCACCGAGAGAGTGAAAAACTGGTTTCTATTACTGTATCTTTTTAATTTTAGACAAAAATTGCCTCCATTCCCAACCTAATATTATGTTAGTAATGGGAAATTTACCTGCAATTGCATTTTGTTCTTTGGTCTAAAGGCATTGTGCAGAAAGTAAATAGGTCCTGTGCACTTTAGCGAACAGATTTGTCTGGGTAGAAACAATTTTATGTATATTGTGCTCGATTCAATCACGTTAACATTTTTATGAATTTAAAACCCCAAATAAAGTCCTGTAATTTGTGACTCAAAGACCTTGAAACTGCATCTTTAATAGTCCTAAACACCAGGCATTTTGTAAATGTTTGCAGATGATAAATTCCTTGGAAATAGGAAAGACGGATTTGGGAAATAATACCTATGTCTGAAATGGCACTGTTGTGGGAGATCGTTTTCTTCCAGAGAAGTCTCAAGTATAGCTGGCTTTTCGGTCTTCTGAGCTTGTCACCTGTTCACTCATTGGTTTTACATATTTTGTTGTTTAACATTAAATATCAAGGCCCTGTCTGATGTGTGACTGTGGACAAGCCGTTAACCAGGCTCTCCAGAGGCCCATAGTATGTTTGAACATTGGCACATGAGCAGAGCTGAGAAGAAAGGTTTTTAGTCCAGTAGCTATAGAAAACTTGTCAGATGAAGCCCACACCTAGTCCTGGCTGTCTCCACTGATGTGATTGAAAAGTCACTCTTCAGTTCACTTCCAGTTATAATACTAACCCCTTGCTGTCCTCATGAAAATGAACGAATGCTTTGAAAAAAAATACTTCATAAGTTGTGAAGTAACATAAAAGGGTGTTGTCATAAAGTAGGTTCTTTGTAAGATACACAGATTGACCAGGAATATTGACTGCAATGCTATGCAGAGGTTGGAAATATTTTCAGGGAGGATTTGAAGTATGTGTACGATTTCTAGAAGTGAATGTTGGGGATCTGTACTTCAGACTGTGAGTGTGAAATTTATTCGGGAGAAAAATGGGAACTGTCATTTATTGAACATTTACTGTATGCATGGCTGGGGTTGAGGTGTGCGTGTGTGTGCGTGCGCGTGTGTGCACACACATACGCATGCATATAGCACTATCTAATTTAATCATTAGTGCTCACTTTTTAGATAGGGGTTGTAAAGCCTAATCATAAAGCGTGAGGTGTGAAGATTCTATTCGTATACTTACAGTTACGCTGTTTTTCTCCAACACAGGAAGTCAGGTCTCCCTAGCCGGCACATGGCCTGTTCTTTCTTCTTTGTGCTCCTTTGCTGCACTGGAACAGTCGATGGGGTCTGTATCCTCATGGAAGGAGCAAGGAAGAGGCTGCTAGTGGTTATACTTAGACACACCTGTCTGAACTTTTCAGCTCTTTTTCCCTCCTTAGAATGGTGCCTTCTTTTAATCCACCTGCATTCACTATAGGTTAATCTTCCTGTCACTTTGCTTTGGTGGTGTGACATACACACTAAAAAACTCCCAAGGATCTGTTTTCCCCTAATGTTTACTAATTCTTCATTGTGAGTCAATCGGCACTGCTGAATTCTCATTCCCATTTAAAGCCTTGTAGCACCCCTCAAGGGCAGGCAGCGCTTTATCCCCAGTTTACAGACAATGCCAACAGACTTGGAGAGACTATGCAAACTCCCCCAAGTCTCGTAGCTGCCATGCAGAGGAGCCTGCACTGACTCCAGGACTTGCTCCTGACCGCTGACCTACATAGTGGGTTACCGAGTCAGGCGTTCGGGGCCTTCCGAAGTTGGAACCAGGCTGTTTTCCGGTCTTTCCTGTGCCTCACACCTGAACCATTGTGACTTGCAGGATACTAAGAAGAGTGAGAGCATGGTATTTGAAGTGAATCTGGTTTTAGTTATTGCCTGGCAGTATCACTCATGGTAATGCAACCCTTCTGAACTTCCATTTCCCTTGGAAAGAGTTTCAAAAGTAGATATCTAGGGATGAAGGTCCGACGGAAAATTGGAGGTGCACTTTCAATATATCTGGTGACGTAAAAAATGAGAGACTGAAGGGAAAGAGATTGTTGTAATGTTTTTGTTACTTTTAAAGTAGGGGAGATCTAAACCTGCTTATGGGTGGAAGGAAAGGAGGCACTGAGGAGCAAGGGTGGAAGAAATGAGTGGGGAGGGCAGGTGCGAAAAGAGGGACTGACATAAATCACTGTAGTCTTCCTTTTTTATTTAAAATATTGAGGGCCTTTGGGGCGCCTGGGTAGCTCAGTTGATTAAGTGTCCGACTCTCGATATGGGCTCAGATCATGATCTCATGTGTTGTGAGTTTGACCTCTTGTCAGGCCCAGTGCTGCCAGTGCAGAGCCTGCTTGGGATTCTCTCTCTCCTTTTCTCTTCCCCTACCCTGCTCACACTCTGTCTCTCTAAAAATAAATAAATAACAATAAAAAATAATTAGGATTTTTTACAGGCCTATCATGCAATTAAAAGTTAAAAGATAATGAAATCATAAAAAAAAAAACTTTGACTCAATGTTTGTAAAAATAAGTTGACTTTATCTTTTTTTAAAGAAGCATTGAAAATGTCTAAATAATTACTGTAAACAGCTAATTGTTGAGATTAATTATATCCAGGTTCTGTACTAAGGAAGGGCTTTTCATTTAATCTGCACAGTATTCCAGAGTGGTCAGTACTTTTATTGTTCTATTTTATAGAGTGAGGTTTGAGGTATGGAGAAATTAAGTAACTTTCTGAGGTTACATAATGAGTGGAGGAGCCAGGGTGTGAACCGAGGCAATTTCACTTGGAAGCCTGCATTCTTAGTCACTGTTATACTGCTTACCAGTTTGATTTCCTCAATTAACATTTGACTTCTAGCCCAAGTAATACTTTTATCTATTTTATGTTGGGGAAGGAAGACTGTATCTAAGGAATATATTTCCAAAGAGGGTTAATACATTAGACAAAGTGCCTGTCTGGAGGAAAGGCTTACTAAAAACAGTAATGCCAAGGAGCGCAGCCTTCTCAACACGGCTATCCTAGCAGATCTTGCACCTGTCGACCCTGGTAGGTAGTAGTGCAAAAAACATGATTTCTGTGACCATGCAGGTTAGTTAATAATGGAGTGAAAAGGAAAAAGCACGTGCCACTTCCCATTGCCTGAATGTAGCATGTGTCAACAGCTCTCTTGCAAGATGTAGAAGCCAACCTGTAGCAGCTGCTCTCTGTGGAGGGATTAAGTGTTGTGAAGACACCTGTGTGTGTCTCATTCCAGCCCAGACAAGTCTCCTTCCGGCTCATCAAGGTTGGGGGATAGAATTTACCTAAATGGAGATTAGATTACCTAATTTCCATTGGAATGATTTGTCTATCATATCCTGAAGAGATCCCTCCCCTAATACCATTTTTTTGTATTGAGGTACAATTTACATACAGTAAAATGTACGCATATTAAGTGTTCCATTTGATGAATTTGACAATATTTATACTCATGCAACCACCAGCGCAAACAAGAAAATCCCCTTATATTTCTTTCCAGCCAGTTGCCCCTGCTGTCCAGAGGTAACTGCTTTCTGACTTCAATCCCATAGGTTAGTCCTGTAGTCTTGCCTCTTCTTGTATTTTATATAAATTGAATCATACAGAGATATTCTGTTGTGTCTGACTGCTTGTGGCATATTATTACCATGGAGTAGTACTCAACAAAGAAAAGGAATGGGTGAACCTCCCCTAGAGTCGTGCACTGCACCATGACAACTGCCAGAGTCATTTGCTTCATGTTACCTTTGTCCACAAAATTGGCTTCTTCCACTTGCCATGTCTATCATAGGGTGCAATTGCTGACTTCATTTTTCTCCCCTCCAGGTGCTTATGATAAAATATTGTGTCTTTAGATGATGGTCAATTTATACTCAACTCATGGGCTATCATGGTAGTGATTTTTTGGAAAGGAATTTAAAATTATGTAGTGATTTTTAAAAAAGGAAGTATGTTAGACACGTTGCATGTTATCTTTTTTAGTATTTTCAAATGTCAGAAGGAGTAAGGGAAGCCAGGAAGCAGACCCAGCCTCTCATGGGTGCTTGTCCAGTGGGCCCTGGATGTTCATTTCATGACTGCTTTATGCTGCGTTGCTGTGCACTTTTCATTGTCATGAGAGAGAATGTTAGGAAAACTATCCCCACAAGAAAACAGCTTTTCTTGGCAAGTGAAATGTGACTTAAGGAGCCAGAACTGGAGACATACGGTACTATGAATGAGAGCTGTGTTACTTTATTGGATCTGAGTCCAGGCACTATTTATACTGCAGCATATTCAGCACCAGATTGTTAAATCTTAATACTGAAACAGTGCATCATTTTAATATTTTTGTTCTGTTTATTCCCTGTTTTCAAGCATTATGTCAAGCATTGCGCATTCATTGATTTCGTCTTGGACAGGACGTGCCCTGACCAGAAAGTTCATTTCCTATTATTGGAATTTTCTGCCATAGCTATAAAGCATTATTTTGCAAAGCTTTTAAAAGTTCACTTGGGTATACAGGTGTTCTCTGTCTCTGATAAAAAATATTTTGAAAGGACACTGTAGTAGGACCCACCTGTATTGTCAAAAATTTCTTTCTTTTCTTTCACTAAAACAGCTGTTTTAGTGAAATGTATGTATGACAGTTTCTGACATCTTGGGAACCACTGGGTTTTTCAAACATACGAATAAAATTTTTGTCACTCTGTATTTGTGAAATGGAGTTTTCTTTCTTTTTCTTCATCAGTGTTATATATGCCCTATGGACACAGATATATGGACCAGATAAGATGGGTCCATCTTATGACTAAGTTAGCATTTTCACCACATGTTGGTGAAGCTATCAGAAGAATCTCTTGTCACAGGGATATTCCTAAAGTCACTGCTCTATATAGTGTAAGTTTGACCAGGATTTTTATTCCCTCTCCTTTGTCATGCATGTTTACCATACATAGCTGGGAAACCATAGGGAAATGGTACCATTGTCACTCTAAAAAGAGCAGAGGAATAAAATTTAAAATAAAAAAGGAAGCTGAAGGCATCTTTGCTATTTCTGATCTGTGGTCAGTCATTGTGCTATTGGAAAATAACCCCTCTGCCTGGTGAAACACAAATCTGGAAGTGAACTCTAACTGCTTCATCAGCTCCAAATGCTGTTTGCACTGGGGATCACACCACAGTCAGGATGTGACTGTGTGTGTGCTGAGCCCACACACAGGAATTTTGTACAATTCAAAACCAAATCTTATATTTACTTAAGGCTTGCTTTTTTTTTCTTTCTTTTTTTTTTTTTTGGTCTATGAAATCAGCAGTCCGGTATATTTAGCATCAGTCTTAAGTTAGAATGTGAAACAAGACTTTGGGGGAAGGAAGTATCCGTATGGTTTTCTAAGTAATTTAAGAAACAGGAAAACATAAAAGAACTGATTGTCCATGATTAAACCTCAATCCTTTCATTCTCATCTTCCTGTATAGTTAACTGAGTCGTCGTCCAGGAAGAAATAGGTTATTGCACTGGGTTGTAAAATATCTCTGAGTGGGCCTTGAATGTTGACTATTGAATGACCTTGTTAACGTTGAACAAACAATGAGAAGGTTTAATAAATAGCAGAAATGTGTTTATTATGTTTTTCTTCTCTTTGCAGGAATAATCAAGCTGGGGAGGTGGAACCCTCTCCCCCTCAGCTATGTGACAGATGCCCCCGACGCAACAGTGGCCGACATGCTGCAAGATGTCTATCATGTTGTGACGTTGAAAATCCAATTACAAAGGTGGGTGTCTTTGAACATCTGCCCTTCCTTACCCGTGGAGCCTCTCTGTCACTCAGAGTTGCTGCAGAGATTAGCACATCCTGTCTTTGTTGATTTCTAGACATTGGATGAAATGAAAAAAAGGAGAGAGAGGAGGGAAGGAGGGACACTTCGCCAGGCATCTTTATAGTCCACATTCCAACTGTTTTATGTTTTGTTTTCAGAAGCAGTGAAGTGGTAACCTAGGGGAAGCTTGATAAATCATTAAAAATCTGTGGCCCTTAAAGGGGAACTTTCCACAGCCCCTAATTTAATGGGTTCTCTGTTTAAATACGTAGCACATACAATTTGAAGAATAAACACTTCTACTGTTTTAGGGTTTGTGTTTTGAGGGCTGAGTTCTGTGCTTGTATAGCAGGCTTACCAGGAAGGTGCTGACACTGGGCCTCTTTTTTTTCCCTTTCTGTTGGCTGCCTCAGACAAGCACACTCTGAGGCCTACAGAGGTTCTGGAAATGATTTTTTTTCAGATACAGCATCCAGAACAAGTTATGCCTCTAAAGAGGCTAAAGGTTCTCTGCAGAATCTCGTATTGTAAAGTGCCTATAAATGATATGGTTTAAGAAACGTTGTCCTTTAGTGTAAGGGTTTTGAATGTGCTCACTTTGGAGAATCTGTACTTTAATAGGGACTCAACATCCCCATCTTTGCCTGGGGATGCTTTAGTGTCCTATCTTAAAAGTTATTTTTTGGTTAGGAAAGCAACATCTCTGAATTGTTCAATGAGAGTGAAGAGTAGGCCTTCATGCTTCGAATTTAATGGAACATTTATCTACATTTAAGGTTAGGGAGGTCCCATAACTGAACTTGTATCATGGAAGTTTGTAATTACATTGCCATGCCATTCTCATTAACAAATTGGAAAAACCATATTTTAAAACATTAGCAGTTCTTCATATCTGAAGTGACTATGTTTCTTAGACCGAGTCAGGCTCTGTTCAAGTCCTAGAGAAGCTGTTTTGCTCTCCTTCCCTCATTTTGGGCCCACACTAGACCCTGATCATTAGCACCTTTCCTACTGCTGGCACAGGACCCAGGAGCAACTGCCACATTCTGTATCCAGGACACTTTGTTGAGGTTTGCGTGTTGTTCATTCTCACTCTGTTTCCCAGTTGTTCGAAGTTGGAAGACTTGCCTGCGGAGCAGTGGAACCATGCCACAGTCCGCAATGCCTTAAAGGAACTGCTCAAAGAGATGAACCAGAGCACATTAGCCAAAGAATGCCCTCTCTCCCAGGTCAGTATATCCAGGCGGGGTTCTGGGAAACGAAGAAAGCCCCTGGTGGACTTTCTCGCAAGAGGGCCCCTCCTGCTCAGACAGCTGTCCACTGTCTTTTATTATAGTTACTCTACACTCTAGGTGGAAAAAATATGGAGGTTGTGGTGCTTTTCTGTTATGGAGTAGAGTTATCACTTCCTGAGAGCTTTGATGTAATGGGCATATATGAAAACATTTCACATTCACAATCTTTAACTTCTCATGGATATCACAGGAGGTAGGTAGGTATTGGTAGGTATCTCCATTTTATAGATCAAGGAACCAAGACTCAGAAAAGCACTTTACCTTCCTAAGCTAACTCAGTAGCGTAAGTGGCAAGTTGAGATGCTAATCCAGAACTCCCCTCCTAAGACTCAGGCTCTAGACATTCCTTGATTTAGTCAATAGAGTGAGTCAACTGTGTCAAACCCATCGTAATTTATTTTTGTTTCATTGTTGAACATTTCCCCTGACTAGCAAAGAAAAATGATCCTTACATCTTATACAATTGTATGGTTTCTGCTGTGGATTTGCCATGTGAAAATGGATCATGAGAAAAAGCGGTTCTCCATTTTTAGTGAACTGTTCAGAAGCAAAAGCCACAAAAATAAGAGACAGACAAGATCAAAGGAAGGAACAGAGTGGGAAAGGCCTGCCTTTTCCATTTGTGTTCATGGGCAAGGGACCCACCCACTTTTTCTAACGATGAGGTAATATTTTGGTGACTCTGGTCAGTGGCTTAGGACCTCTGTGAAATGAACTCAGGTTGACATTGTTTAAAGCTATGAATGGAAATCCATTTCCTGTGTGAGTTGCTACACTTGATTTAAGACAATGGACTAATTACATGTCTGTCAAGTTCAAGGGAAGGTGACAAGAACGGTAGAAACTTGATGTGCCCTGAGCTGTGTTCTAGGATAATAGAGTCTTTGGGGGGAAGCAGGAAGCCTGGTGGTTAAGAGCATGAATTCTGGAATCAGTTAGATCTGGATTCATGTCCTGGTTTACAGGCTTCTATGACCTCACTTTCATAAGCTTCTTTCTTTATAAATAAAACCAGGATAGTAATAGTTCTAAGTCATATAATGAGAAGTAAATGAGATAAATCACAAAAATTCTTGGCTTGGTCTCTGGCATACAAGGATGCTCCATAAACAGTATTAGCTATTATTTAGAAAAATTTTTTTAGGTTTATTTATTTTGAGTGAGAGAGAGTAAGTGTGGGGAAGGACAGGGAGAGAGGGAGAGAAAAGATCCCAAGCTGGCTGTGTGCTCTCATCGGGGAGCCTGACATGGGGACTGATCCCACAGACTGAGAGATCATGACCCGAGCCAAAATCAAAGAGTTGGATGCTTAACTGACTGAGCCACCCAGGGACCCCCAGTATCAGCGATTATTATTGAGACATGATATTGTCTGAATATTTTTCATATGTGTTGTGAGCATGTTTTAGAATTTAAATCCTCTGAGATGAAGCATGCCATTAATATTTTTTCCCCCAAATACTCAAGAAGGTATGTACCTGAGTAGTAGGTAGCTAGATAGAAAGGAACACTGGTATTTCTTGATCATCAGTTATGTACTTAATCTTGTGTTTATAGCTTTCACACAGGCCACTTCAGTACCTACCTACAGGTATGTATGTAGGTGCTAACACTTACTGCTAGGATTTTGATTTACCCCAGTGTAATTGCTTATGAAGTTACAAAAATAAGAATTTTAAATTATTCTGATCTTATACAGGGATTGGATAAAGAAGAGTTTAGGAAAAAGAATCCATTTGTCCTGAATTTCACAGTCATAGTTAATTGTCTCTTGGATTTACATGGAAGTCAAAATGGGCTTTACTTGGAAGTAGACAAGCTCCTAACTTAATATCACCAATTCAGAATTCTATCTAGGGCTCTTACAGCCAATGGGAATTTGGTCACCACTGATATATCAAGATTATCAAGTTTAGTTATCGCTGTGCAATGTGGCTAGAAAGACAGCATGAGTGAAAAGAACCTAGATTGGGAGCTGAGAGTCCTAGCTGCCATCTCCATTCATTTATTTTTGCTGGATGTGTGATCCTGGGCAAACCCACCTATCTGGAGAGCCTCACTGAATTCATCTGTAAACTGGGCATGATTGTATCTATACATATTTCACATAATTTGCAGGATTGTCTTGAGGTTTGAATGAGATCACCTTTACCCCTACCATGAGAACCTTTTCCCTCCCCCAAATTATTTGTCCCCCAACCGTCCTGCTGGCTGCCCAGCCTAAAAAGTTTCTTCTCTATCACTCTAATGTTTGATCCTGTGGATACTACTGCCTTCATATCTGAAATCTTCCTCCTTTGTGCCATTTCTGCTTTTTCAACACTGGGAGTTTGCTGTTTCCTCCTCTGTAAGCCCCCAGTGACTGCCTCTGCCCTGTCTGAAAGAGGTAGACTGCATAACATAGCCTAGAAGAATTGTTCAGATGACACCGTCCAGCCTGACCTCTCACCAGACCCACCACCTTCCCCCTTTTACCTGCATCCTCTTTGTGCTCCAGACACATGGGATTAATTATTTTAGAACATTTGCCATTGCTCACAGGTCACCAAAATATTCCTGAGGGTGGGAGCAACCCATAGTATTACAAGTCTAACAAAACAACTTCTTGTGTTATTAAAAAAACTATGCAAAATTTATATTCTACTCCATATACCTGTGTTTTTGATATTTGTTTTTGATGCCAGAAAAATCACTTTAACGGTACTTTTCCTTCTGTCCATGTGAGACTGCCCTTAGAGGGAAGTAAACCATGCTAATCTCCGGCTTTGGTAGCCTTGTACACAATGCTGGTGACATTGGTGTCCTTCAGTTTGATCCTTGCTTGATTTTGCAGTTATGATTTCTTCTGACTAGCATGTAGTGCTCTCTTGTACTTGAGGAAGTCACCTCTCAAATTCCAGCTGGAAAGTCATTGCTGGTGAAGTACCCTGACCTCCTGGTTGAAGCAGTCACTTCTGCTTTTGGTGGACTTTTGTATACGCTGCTGTCACAGTGCTTATCACAGCCTATTGTTAGTGCTACCTGCCAGTTCTCATCACTTGATGGACTGCCCCACTAGCAGAAGCCATCTCTTGTTCATCTACACTTCCTCAGCATTCAGCACAATATATGCCTTGCAAGTAGTTGTTATTCTGATGCAGAAGTTTTCAACTTGGCCCTATTTATCTTTGGGGTGAGCAATTCTTTGTGGTGGGCGGGAGGTGGGGGGGGGAAGCTGTCCTGTGTATTGTAGGATGTCTAGCAGCATCCCTGGCCTCCACCCACTAGATGCCAGTAACATGCCACCATCTCCCCCCTACGTCCCCCCCCTAGTTGTGACAACCAGAATGTCTCTGGACATTGCCAAATGTCCTATGAGGGAAGTAAATCATTCCTGGTTGAGAACCACTGCTGTAATATGTTTAATGAATTAAATATAAAAATGTTTTAGAAAGTGCTATAAACTGCAAAGTCTTATTATTTTTATGGTGTTCTTGGCGGCTCTAAAATGTTTTGAACTAGAAACATTGAATACAGTAATTTGGTGGTTGATACCCAGTACATTTTCAATCAAACAGGTCTCAATTTTATTACTTAAATTTGGGGGAGATTTGATTTAGGCTTCTAGTATGCTGTGTGATTATGAAAAATCTTATTGGAGGTAGTCCTCAGTGAGCATGGACATGTATTATGGCCCCCAGCATCAATCCTACAGCTATTACCTTTAAACAGTCCATATGATTCCCTTAAATTGCATAGCTCAGTTGCCTTTCAGTGTGGAAATAACCTCACCTAGTTTGTCCGTGGTTCTCATAGAACAGGTGCATGCATTGTTTAAGGTTCAACCTATGTAATGTGAAAAAGAATGCATTTCCGTTCTGAGAAGGTGAAACATAATTCGACGATGTAGTCCACCAACGTAACTGGAGTCCCAGGTAGGAGCCAGGCATTTTGCAGTGGGCTGGGGATGCAGTGGGCAAGATGAGAGAGGAATAGAGCTTTCAACCTAGGATGAAGAGAGTGCAGTATCTAGTACTACCTACTTCAAAGGGAGAAGTAGCTTAGTGGACTATGTGAAACAGATCTAGCTCATGAGTGAAAAAATGGCTGTTTTTGAAATAATTGTTCATTATCCTCAGGCCAACCCATATTAGATATTTCCTCACTCAGATGTAGTGATTGTATAAAGGAATGATGTTCAATGGCCAGTATCCATTTTCTTGAACATCTCAGTGTTCTGCAGTTCAAAAGAGCAGCCTCTGAAGGCAGGAGAAAAGTGGGAAAATCCATAAAAGGGCAACAATTACGGGCTGAGGCATATATATTTAAAGGGAGGGAAGTCATGATTTAGTTATTTTCTGTCTGGCCAGATGCTTGGAAAGTATAGGTTGTGTGTGAGTGTGTGTGTGTCTGTGTATTTATTTTTGATTTCACCTTTCCAAATGTGTTTAGGTGCTGACAGCCTCATCCTTTTCCTCTGATGTCCCCCTGAGTTGCCAGGTCCAGCCTCTCCCTTCAGTCATATAGTGTGTCCCAACCATCCTAACTTACATACCTTAGTCCTAGGTCTCTTATTAAATAGTCTTCTTTAACTAACTGTTCCAGTTTGGAGACATTATGAACACATCTTTCTGTGGCTTACTTGCTTTTACTCAAGGAAGAGTTACAAGACAAAATCTGAGGTCCTCTGGATGTTGATCCATTAAAATAAGTAGAGCTACCAGAACCTTCCTTGTCTACCTCATAGGTTATTACGATGATCAAATGGAAAGACTGAGGAGACAGTCTTGTTAACTTAAAATTGCAATGAAAGAACAAATAATTTGCAAAGGCATACACCTTCCAGTGTTTTCTTGCAACCCCTTTAACACCCACATGTTCTTTGTGGTTGTTAAAAAATATCTCTAGATATTTTTTAAAAATTATTTTTGTGGTAAAAGTACATAACACGAAGTTTATCATTCTAACCATATTTAAGTTTATAATTCAGTGGCATTAATCACATTCACAATGTTGTGCAACCCTCACATCTGTCTTTTCCCGAAACTTTTCATCACCCCAAAAAGAAAGTCTATAACCATTATATAATAACTCCCCATTCCCCTCTCCCCAATCCTAACCCTAGATAACCTGTATTCTGTTTTCTGGCTATATGAAATTACTTAATCTAGATGCCTCATAAAAGTAGAATCCTAGAATACTTGTCTTTTTATCTGGCTTATTTTGTTTAGCTTACAGATATCTTTAAAGCAGCTCTTGGGGACACCTGGGTGTCTCAGTTAGTTATGTATCTGACTTCAACTCAGGTCATGATCTCACAGTGAGTTTGAGCCTCACGTCGGGCTCTGTGCGGACAGCTCAAGCCTAGAGCATGCTTTGGATTCTGTGTCTCTCTCTCTTTCTGCCCCTCCCCCTCTCACACTCTGTCTCTGTCTCTCTCTCTCTCTCCCTCTCTCAAAAATAAACAAACATTAAAATAAATAATTAAATGCTTCCCTTAAAAAACAAACAACAACAAGAACAATAAAACAACTCTGTCCCGCACCCTTAACCTGAGGTTTTATTGCCAAATATTTGAGGAACAAAATGACTGGCATAAGTTATTGAACTGTGAAAATGTTACTAGATTTCCAATATGATGGTGATACAGTGTTTATAGTCTTTTTAAGTTATAGACTGTAGGATAATTATTTCTATCATCCTGAGCAAGCGTTGCTCTTTTGGAGATCATTAAAGGACTAACATGACTCTACAATATGCTAAAGTAATAGGACCGTGAACTCAAGAAGCTAGTTGCATTGGTAGAAAACACAAACCGACTATGTGTTCATCTTCATTCAGGTGGTTGATCAACTGTGTGAACCTGTATTGTCTTAACTAGTTGCCAACTGTCCATTTCATTTACTCTTAAATTCTTGTATGTAGTGGGGAATGCATCCTGTCTTATGTTAACCAGTTGCCACCGGTCCCTTTAAGTTATTTTCATGTGAGTTTGTTTTAGTTCGAGGCCCAAACTCATGACTCTTGTTGACAGAGGCTTACAAGTGACAGCTTGAAAAGAATCCCTCACTGGGTGATTGTCGTGAATGTATGAAATTATTGCATGGAGGGGAGAGAGCCGACACTCTCTGACTCTGTCTCTTGTGCCAGACCTTTTACATGAATCATCTCTCTGAATCCTTCCAGCCCCCTGAGGTAGCAATATCCCTCTTTCGCCTATGAGAGGGCCACTAGCAGAGAAGCACACCACTCAGCAGCACCCCAGGGGAGGACCTCTCAGAGGTAGTCCTGTCCTACTCCAAATCCCAGGGGAAGTGTTTCCTTTAACTAGAATGGCAAAGTTTTCAGTTCTGATAGTATAGCTCAGAAACGGGGATAGAAAGGGAGAGCAAAAGGCTGCCAAATAACATTAACTGAATTTTTCATGACAAAGTAATTCCTCCAAATCAGTTTTTTCGCTTTACTGTACTTGATTGAAGTATCATTATAATCTCATGTTTAATATGTAATTTAGCATACTGCAGAGCAGAATAAAAAAGCTGAAAATGAGCAAGAATGCATAGATTATTCATTGCCTGCATCATGCTCTCTCCGGCGTGCAGACGTGGAAAGGGGTGCTATGAGATGAAGCTTCTCTCCCCACTCGGGCGCTCCTCTTGCTAACACAGGGCACTCCTACTGACAGAATGTGTAACCATTCACTTTGGTTTTAAAATGTTCTTTTTTATAGCAAGTATATTATGTATGTGCATCTTAGCTGCTCATAGTATAACACTGCTATTCAAACAAATAAATCTCACTTAGCCAAGGAGAATGTGGTAAAAGATATCCAATTATTTTACCTTTCTTTTCTTGGGGAGGAAGAGGGAGTGCTCAGGTCTCTGTCTTCCAAGTGTGTTGTACAAATTGTTTTAAGCTGTGTTTAATGTTTTGCTTTTCCTATTAAGGTTTTTTTTTAAGTTTTCAAATTCATCTTAAGAGAGACAGAGTATGTGAGCATGGGAGGGGCAAAGAGAGAGGGAAAGAGAGAGAATTCCAAGCAGGCTCCGTGCTGTCAGCACAGAGACGGATACGAGTCTCGAATTCATGAACTGTGAGATCATGACCTGAGCTGAAACCAAGAGTCAGATGCTTAACCAACTGAGGCACCCAGCCACCCCTCCTATTAAGATTTATTTTATATTTTATTAACATTTTTTTAATGTTTACTTATTTTTCAGAGAGAGAGACAGAGCATGAATGGGAGAGGGGTAGAAAAAGAGGGAGACACAGAATCTGAAGGACGCTCCAACCTCTGAGCCGTCAGCACAGAGCCCGTCATGGGGCTTGAACTCATGAACCATGAGATCATAACCTGATCAGAAGTCAGACCCTTAACTGACTGAGCCACCCAGGCACCCCTAAATTGGTTTTAGGTTCTTTAGTTTTATCTGCTCCTAAACTCCTTAATTAACCCCTCCAAAGGGCCTGAGGTCACAACTTTATGTTTCTCATTTTTATCACCTTGTTTCCTCTTTGTCTGGTTGTAATAGGTGCTGTTGAGTTTGCTGAACTGATGGAGGTGGTGGTGAATATTTCCTTTCTTTCATTAATTAGCTTCTCTTCCTAAGAGAACCATAGAATAATGTGGCCTGGTGGTAGTGTCTTTTTATGGTGTTTTCCATTGCTGTTTTACTTTGAGCAAGATGCTTCTTCATTATGAGCTTCTTGGCCCTCCGTTTGGAAAATGTAACCAATCAGAGGTGACCTCTATTTTCTGAGCTAATCAAAAAACAAACAAGTGAATGTAAAATTTGTCTCAGGAGGCTAAAAAAAATTTCTTCTTAGATAAGCCAATCTATTTAACTATAATAAATATTAAAACAGTATTTTATTGTTTTAAACAACATCTATTTAAAACAGTATAATATTCTCTTGCAGTTTGGTGTGTTGGAAATTCAAATCGGCCAGTAAATTTTTAAGGAACTGATTCTGGTATATTTTAATTCCTCAAATGCCTTATTTTATTTTTTTAAAATAACCTTCAAATATAACTGGCAAACTATGTGTAGGAGTGACTGCAAATGAGGAACTTAGATTTTATTCTTCACTTGAAATCTTCATATTTATGATTGCATGATTAATTACAAAGAAGTCTGAAATTTTCCAAAAGTTTCTGTAGTTGGGAAGGCATTTTAAACCTTCTTATTTATTTTAACACATAATATTTTTCATAGCATGGCTTGGTCTACAATTACCATTCATGTAGTGTTTATGGCTATGACAGAGTACCTGAAGGGGCTGCCTGATTGTGTAGTGTGCCCTCCCCTCTACTTCCCACAGCCCACCATTTTGCCGAGTTAAGCTTGCTTTAATGCAAGGTCATTTTAATATGAGCCTCAGTAATACGTAATCATTTTAAGTATTAAAAAGAATAATACACATCTCTTTCTGGTCATTTGTATCAACATTGCTTTATACAACGTGGATGCTCAGGAATTGGTTACATTCTGGATTGAAAAGGGCTACTCAAATCTTTGTTCATATGTCAAAAGAAAAAACCATGGAGATCCTAAAAGTCTAATTGTGTTGTTGCTCTAGAATTATTGGAAAACATAAAAGAGCAATGTAAAGTACAAAACTATATATATATATTTTTTAAAGCAGTAAATGGAAATTAGATTTTTTTGGCAGAGTGGAAAGTGGGAGAGATTTTAATCATTACTCATCCCATTTTTGTAGCAACTGTATCTCATCAGGTCTAAGATGCTATTGATTGTAAGATGTATCCCAATTTCAATGGCACTAAAGTATTTTTAAAATGTGGCTGTAAAATGAATAAAATGTGGTAAATGCAGATTCTCTGCCCCAGGACCTCTGGAAAACATATTCCATGTAGAGTAAAAGTATGTGCTGGGTCTGTGTTAGCTCCTTTCAGTTTTGTTTATGATGAAGTAAGTTTTGATCTTTTAAAAACAAATTGACACTAAGATGACCTTAATATGTATCCAGAGTATTCTAGTGAGGCCCACTGGTTCAAACTCAGACTATGAGAATGTAACAGTCTAATTTAGGGTTAGAGAATATTCATGTTTGAAAATGGAATAATAAGACGTAACATGACCTTTTGTCTAAAATATTCCCCAGATATACGTCTTCGGTTTTTAAGGCTCACTGAAGATGAATTCTAAAAATTTTTATCAGTAGAATTAGCTTGAGTGTCAACTAAATGTAAAGACCTGCAGGGAATTAATATGAATAAAATGTGTCACAAACTCAGAGAGACCTCTGAGTGACTAAAGATTCTCATTATCTCAGAAACTTTCCTTATTTGCTACCTGATTCCTTTGCTCAACTCATATTTTAAATCTGTTTTTCCTCTGTGTGGTCTGTAGAGATAGAGACTCATTTATGGTAATCTGGGGAAAAGAATAAATCTGATTGAGGCTCTGGGTAGCCAACTTCTCCTTTTTTAAATGAGTTGTGTGAATATGACTCTAGCATAAGATCTGCTGATGGGACCATGAAAGCCTAGATATTAACTTCCTTGCCACACAGATTGGCACTGGCCTTGTGCGGTGTCAATGAAGTGCATCTGGAGCAAGCACAAAATAGGGAGGCTAGAGAGTGAGGGAAATGTGGATTCTCTGGGGCCACACTGATGTGGGTTGGTGGCCTGGTCTTATGGGCCAGGAAGTTGAGAGACAGCTCCAGGTAGTAATTAAGACACTTTGCATTTTAGTCTGCTTTCCAGACCACTTTGCAATAGAAGATTTAGCTCAGCTTTGTATCACAGCTATATATCCTATGCCTTTCTAGAGGATAACTTTCATATAAACAACATACAGAGATGACAAGTACATTTGCAATTATTCCTATACACCAGTGTGGCTAGTACATCTATTATTCATGTTAATATTTTCATTATTATGACATTTCAGTTTGCATTTTAAAATTTCATCTCTGTCTCTTTTTATCTGTTCTATTTCAGGGACTCAGATAGATGTCCCACATCAGAACTGTGTTAGACACGGGTAGGGGGGAAATGAAATAGACACAGTCACTGTCCTTAAGGGTTTCACAGATTAAGACAAAAAGAAAAACTCATTCCAGAGAGGGAACTAGCCCAGCTAGCCAAGAGACTTCTTTACTTCTTTGTTAATAACACACAGAGCAGAACCCTGGCTTAGGGAGATAGGGAGATTAGGATTCCACTGATTCTCTAAGGCAGTAGGTAAGGCTCTTTCTGTGATACACTCAGGTGATACTGGCTCTTTGTATTCCTAGGGCTGTGTTCTGATGCTCAGATTAAAATGGTTCTCCTTACTATCTCCTCTTAGAGAACAGAATTGCCATTTAGAGATCAGCAACTGGGGGAATTTGGCCATATGCTATGCAGAAAGGGCCAAAGAGGTTTCTATAAATTGAATTAGGATTCCCTTCCCCCACCAGTACTGGACAGTGATTGAAAAAGGACTCTGTGGGCTTACTGACACAACTTTTTAATGGGAGTCTATGCAGTACTGTCTGCTGATGATTGAACCTCTTGGTAAATAACTTACCATTGCCTTGATTTATCGTTATCTTTTTTTTATCTTGACTACTTCGTAAAAATACTATTAGAAGTTTTGAGATTTTGCTCAGCTGTTCCATCCATATCTGGAGATACCTTTTTGAAGAAAGATGAGATTTCAAGGCAAGATACAAAACTTTACAAAGGTCATTTGGATCTCTTGAGTTTATGTCCATTTGCTTTTAGAATTTGCTGAAGTAAAAATCTATGTATAAATCTGTCTGTATTATCACAGTCAATTCAGGTGTAAGTTAACATCTGTCACAAATATGGTCCAAATATGCCATATTGACTGAAAACATATCTGTAGGAAATTTCACTCAAGGTGTGCAATTATGATTTAATTTTTTAGTGGTAAGTCAGGTTATGCTCTTCTCTTTCCTTTTCATCCCGATTACAAGTCAGCTGAAGGGTAGAGTTGAGTAGGGACGGGATGAAGAGCAAGAAGGAATCATGTACTTAAACACTCAGAAAGTTTTAGCCTTGATTCATTTTTGGTTGAAACACAGTGCAAGTGTTATGTTTAGTTTCTCCTGCTCTAAAATAAGCACTGTTAATTTTTTCATTTGGTGAATTTTCACACAAGTGCTAATCACACGTTTCTATAAATTATATTAATTTAACTTATTTCCCTAAATGTTGTTCTGCAGTGTGTAGCACGGATGTTCTCAGATTCTTGGCTGTGTGAGCTTGTTGCCGTTGGAAGCAGAACAGAAACATCTGAAAGGCATTATCTGAATTACCGATGCCGGAGCATCTGATCTCACCTTTTACTCTGGTTCCTAAAACAACTGTTTTTTCCCCTTGTGTTTTATCTGTATGTCCTGCTTCCTCCATCTTGACATTGCCCCACATTTGGTTTTTTTGAGAAGGCACTGTCGTCATACAAGTACAAGTTAAAGAAAGTAAATTTGGGTCATCGTATTTGGTATTTAATAGTTTAGTTTGCATGAGGGTGACTACTTCAGATTTAAAAGACGATGGAGATCGGTGTGGGCTATAATGTGTCCTTTCTATCCCCTAAAAGGAGTGCTCACTTATGAAAAAATTAAGTATTATGTGTATCTTTCCTTTTCAGAGTATGATTTCATCCATTGTAAATAGCACATATTATGCCAACGTGTCAGCAACCAAGTGCCAGGAGTTTGGGAGATGGTATAAGAAGTACAAGAAGATTAAAGGTAAACTGACTTTTTTTTTGTTTTTAAAGCCTGTTTTTAATTTCTTGGGTCAATAAGTTGTTGGTTCTTTGGTGTTTATGCTAATTTTAGATATACATTTTTATAAACTTGTATATAATTTTTATAAAAGTAAGAATCTTTAAAAAAAATTTTTTTTTAATGTTTTATTTATTTCTGAGAGTGAGAGAAAGACAGCATGAGCAGGGGAGGGTCAGAGAGAGAGGAAGACACAGAATTGGAAACAGCCTCCAGGCTCTGCACTGGCTGTCAGCACAGAGCCTGACGTGGGGCTCGAACCCATGAACTGTGAGATCATGACCTGAGCTGAAGTCGGACGCTTAACCGACTGAGTCATCCAGGCGCCCCCAAAAGTAAGATTCTTAATATTCCTATCAGAAGATCCTAATTAGCTCCCTTAAAACTAAGATGGTATTATGGGACACCTGGGTGGCTCAGTCAGTTGGGCGTTCAACCTCTGCTCAGTTCATGATCTCATGGGTTTGAGCCCCAAGTTGGGCTCTATGCTGACAGCTCAGAGCCTGGGGCCTGCTTCAGATTCCGTGTCTCCCTCGTTCCCTGAGCCTTCACTGCTTGCACTCTATCTCCCTGTCTCAAAAACAAATAAAAATTTTTTTTTAAAAATTAAGTGGTATTAGAATTAAATTCTTAGCATAATATATGAAGTTTATTTTCACAAGAGACACTGTGAAGACCAAGATTTTTAGAAATACTTTGAAATGGTTTATTTCAGATAGACATGTCTGTTTAAATAGCTCAATCAATAAATCATTTCCATTGACATATTAATGGAAATTTAAAAGCAGTCATTGTAGATTAAATCGGCATTGTAGGTTGAAACGATGCAATGGTAGCAGGAAATCTTTGGTGAGAAATGGAGTTTTGATGTGCTTATTTGGTGACAGTTTCAGAGCTGTGGTTAAATCAAAGGGACTCTGCAGTAAGCAGACTTGTGTTCAAATCTCTATCCTGCATTTGCTAGTGTGTTTTTGTGAGTTTAAACACATTACGTATTTAACTGCACCAAGATTCAATCTCCTCATCTGAAAATTGGAACAATAAGTGTCTAAATCACTCATTAGCTATGAGGACTAATCAGGTTAATACTGGTATAAGGAAGTCTCTTAATAAATAATAACTATAATATTATAATGCTCTACCAACAATTAATAGTAGTAGTAGAATTAGCAGTAATAAATGTGGAACTGTGTCTGGTCCTGATAATACAGCCTCTTATATAATAAGTGGCATGCTATTTAGACCATCCAGCCCTATAAATATATCAGTGATATTTTGCCTTTGCAAATATGTCAATGTTGGAAACATTCTGGTGTTCTCACCCAATTCAAATGCTATTCAAATTCAAATGCTATGAGCCCTGAGGGGATTTCGGGAATTTTGGGGTGACATAATAGGTTGATGTTCAAGGATCCTGCCAGTCTATATTTTGCATGATTATGACATCATCCATCATATTTTATTATGGGTATTCATAGCCTTGCTGACAGTCCTCTGCCCCCATATGAGGTTCAAATGACAATTTATGGTGGGTAGGTAAAAGTAAAAGAGGAGTTTATTTGTTTTACTACCTGCAGGTTTCCTCTAGGGAGACAGTATCCAAGTAATGCTTGTTGGTGTTTGTGTATTTGGGAGCTTGTTTACAAGGTTACCTTTTGACAAAATGAACTTTACATGCATCGGCAGTACGTTTCTGATTACAAAGGACTGAGAGTATTTTATGCTAACTATCCAGTTTATAAGGAAAGTCAAGATGTTGAACTACCCAGGAGGAATTAAGTACACTGAAAATTGAATTAAGATCCATTTCTCTTCAACATATTCTAAAATTCTTAGCCGCATTTAGATTTCAGTCTGAGCACTTACTTTAGGATATTATTAATATTAACTCTTACACAGGATAAGATGAATAACTCCTTCTCATTATAAGACACGATTGTGTAGTTCAGAAGGGTTTCTTTTCTCTAAGCGCTGTCTCTAAGTTTTTCTTTTAAGATAAGATTGTTGAAGTGTTTGAACATATCCTCTTTGGCTAAACATCAAAAGAATCATGCAGCTTCAAGGTCATTTGTTAGATCCCATTTACTTGCTGTTAGAAGAGAAAAGGAAGAGAGCGTCCTCTTTTAATAGGCCAGAGTATAATTCCAGATTCAGAAAGACTGGAAGCTCTTCACTCTAGTGTTTTCAGAATTGCCACTACAGAATCTGTGTGTGTGTGTGTGTGTGTGTGTGTTCACATACACATATATTAACACTTATATCTTCTACTTTTTCCCCCTTTCTTAGAGATTCAATTCTTTAAGCTGTATTTTTTTTCAAGATAGTAAATGCACAGTTAAATCTTAAGTGCCATAAAAGCAGACTGAGACCTTGATTTCAATCAGGAGGTCAAGGATCCACACCTGAAGAGGCTGCCAGACACTGTGTACACATGCTATTCAAAGAGATGGAGCTAGTCATTGCTGTTGAAAAGTGTGTGTGTGCATGTGTGTGTGTGTCAGTAGGAGGAGAAAAGGGAAGGTTAAGGTATGTGTGAAGTAAACACAAGCTGCCGTAAAACAGTTCAAGTGGTGTTGATTCATCAACCAAGGGAGTGGGAGGAAAAACAAAGAACTCATGGCAGGTATAATGGTGTACAGAAAATAAACACCCAGAGAAGTACATTTTATTAACTTTCGACCCTCAGTGAAAAGGAAGTGTTGGACCTATACAGGCACATTTCATCTGATGGAAGCTTTGTGCTATGAATAGATGTCGCTGTGGGAGTTCCTATCTAGTAGAATCCACTTCCAATGGGAAAGGAATGATTTTGTTTGTAAAATCTCTGTTTGTGTCCACCCATTTTCAAAATGAGAAAAAGAAGTATTGAGTTTCAAATCTGGAAATTAGTGGTAGCAACATCAGAACTCTACCTTAGGGTTCTGCCTGAGAACCCAGAAGTCAAGAGTTCCATGCCCTTCCTTGCCCCCTACCCATGCTGTTTCCACCCCCACATTACCAATTTACATGTATCCTGGCTGATATAATGTATAGAAGAAAATCTCATGCTGACTTATAATGTTCCAAACTAAATGCAGCTACATTGTTAAATATGTTTCCTATTATCTGCTAATGTCTGTTTTAATAAAACAGTGGGAACTAAATGGTTGCTTCTTAATCAAAACCATGATTTCCTGACATAAGCTATGTGATTCTGTTACAAATTGCCACATATAGATCTCCTAAGTCAAAATTTTTTTCTGTCTTCATAGAAATAAATAAACAGTAAAATAATTATATACTCGGGAAGATCAAAGTAAATATGACTAAAACCTGGCAAAAATAAAAGTCCACTGAAAGGATTAAAAAAAGGGATCAGATTGCAAATTCTATAGTTAATGCTTAAATAAATATGAGAAAAATGAACAATCAATAATTTGATATCATTAAAAGCAGATGTAAAAACTATATACAAATGGAATTGTCTGAATTTTGAAGTAAACATTTTAATGTGCATTTTTTGAATTTGTTGTTATTATAGCTAAACTATTTACACTTCTTCTTTAAAATGTCCAAAGTTAGTTTGGCTTAGCATGTTAACTTTATTTTACCCAGTGATCACAACAAAGTACATTCTGTTTACCTTTTTTCTTTAATTTCAAAGACAATCATGGTTGACACAGACATATTTAAGTTAACATTAGTGTTGATTCAGGATGGATGGGGAGAGAGAGTTTGTATACGCTGGTTTTAAGGTCCAGAACTATGAACCTGCTTCCCAGGAATTTTTGATAATTGAATAAAATGAAGTATGTAGATAGGGTAGTGGGTTGGTTTGGATGGCATTTTTTATTGCTGTTCATCTCATACTGTAATTGTTTCTGCCCTAGATTTTACAGTGTAGCGCTCTTAAGCAAGTATAAGGAAAAAAAAATGTACATATTGTGTAAAAGCAGGGGGGAAGAAGAGACCAATATTAGCAGTTGTTTAGTGTGTAGGAGTTTTAATGTTGGACACAAGGATAATCCACAGGGACCTGGAAATGTTCATGCTTCCAAAATTATTTTCAAGAATTCTTCGGATTATGTGGAATTTACCCCTTCCATTTTTCTTTCACAAGTTTACACATTTTAATGAAACACTTATTTTTGTAACTTATCTCTTTTATATTAACTATTTAGATGTAAACTTGCCTCATCATTTCTGTGAAACTAAGTGGCAATTATATATGCAGTACCATCAGAAATTACACTCTTAATGGTAATCCACTTTTCAGGGGACCTTATAAGAAAGTGCCTTAACGGGGCACCTGGGTGGCTTAGTTGGTTAAGCGTCCGACTTTCGCTTAGGTCATGAACTCGCGGTTCGTGGGTTCGAGCCTCGCGTCGGGCTCTGTGCTGACTGCCAGCTCAGAGCCTGGAGCCTATTTCAGAGTCTGTGTCTTCCTCTCTCTCTGACCCTCCCCTGCTCACACTGTCTCTCTCTCTCTCTCTCTCCTAGAAATAAATAAAAATATTTTTTTTTTAAAAAAAGTGCCTTAACAAAAAAGGACTCGTATATTTTAAATGTGTCCTAATTAAAAATTAATGAGTTAAAAGAAAATAATGTTATGTCTAAAGTGATATTCATCTGACACCAAAAGTAAAATGAAGTGTCATCTTTGCTGAGGTCAATCTCAAGTATTTAATGTGTCCCAAGAAATAAGGGTCATTGAAAGTTCAACCATATACTAGTGGATATTGTAAAATTATTTGTGTCATAAAATAATACCACTAGAATGAATGGACCTAACCAAACCCCATATTTTGGCCAGAAAGCAAAATTATCCTCATCACTTTTCTTAATCATTGCTCAAGAACCCCCTGATTGTTAGTTGTCTTAATTTTATTTATTTGAACTTATTTTGCAAAATATTAAAAAGCTGGGAGAAATGAGGATTTTAAAAACCAGTGTTACTTTTCCAAGCCTGGGTTATTCTAGTAATCAGTATTTTATCTGACCCTGTCTGATCTAGTCTTGCAAGATCAAACGTCCAGGCCAGCAAGCAGACAGTAAACAAAGCCCGTGAAGGGTTTCAGTAAACACAAAGATTAGATGTTGAATGAAAATTAAACTCCTTGAACTAGTCCTCTGTACTAAAGTGGTTAAGTGGGTTGTGATTAAAAGAAATAAGTAATTATGATCATTATAGCTGAAATGATATAATGTTACCACATTTAAAGCACCTCTTGTACCCAAAAATGATTGTGTCATTTACAAAGTGGTGCCTCAGAGTTGAATAGAGAAATCAACGTCCCCTGACCTGGTTCTGTAAGGCGGCCCTTGCTTAGCCATGGTGGTATCGGTGGTCAGGACAATGCCTTTAATCAACTGCCGGTACTTCTGCCTCTGCTGTTGTTTAGCTCTGATGAGGTAAAAGCAACTTACTTTTGTCTACCTAATTTTTCTGAGTCATGAAAGAAATTTTCTTTCAGCTTTGGATCTAAATGAAGGTGTTCGGTAAGGAAGTTTGTTCCTCTGCCTGTACTGCATCTTGCTTAAATTAGTGCCAAAATCAAATCCTTGACTTTTATGTAAATCCTTGAACTTATATAAATTTTATATAAATATTCATGGAAATAGAAACATCACTTTCACAACCGACCACTTACTGGTTTCCCAACACTTAGAAGAGTCTTGTGCTTTTTTACCCTGATAATCATTTATGTGCATTCATTGAAGACTTTTAGCCTGTTTGGCCCTCCCATTAAGAACTTTATTGGCCATGGGGTGCCTGAATGGCTCAGGCAGGTTAAGCATCTGACTTTGGCTCAGGTCATGATCTCATTGTTGTGAGTTTGAGCCCCGCATCCAGTTGTCAGCACAGAGACTGGAGCCTGCTTCAGATTCTGTGTCTCCTTCTCTCTGTCCCTCCTCCACTTGCACTCTGTTTCTCTCTCTCTCTCTCTCTCAAAAATAAACATTTTTTAAAAACTTTTTAAAAAAGTTATCGGTTGTGTGACCAAGTGAAAGAATGGCATATGGGAAATGTCATGTACCCTAAGTTCAAGTGTGGGCCAATTCCTTACCTGGATCTTAAAAACCTCATTCTAGCTGTACTGGTAGTTGCTTCTTTGGCTTTAGCTTTGTTTTTAAATGTTCATCAATGTCAAAATGTGGAACAATCATTTGTCAACAATGTGGTTTGTAGATTAAAAGAAACAAATTTGCTATCTGCTTATACTATTTATTCAAAATGTTTTTTAATGTTTATTTACTTTTAAGAGAGAAAGAGTCAGGGTGTGAGTGGGGGAGGGGCAGAGAGAGAGGGAGACACAGAATCCGAAGCAGGCTCCAGGCTCTGAGCTGTCAGCACAGAGCCTGACACGGGCTCCAACTCACAAACCATGAGATCATGACCTGAACTGAAGTGAGACGCTTAACCTACTGAGCCACCCAGGCTCCCCTCTGCTTATATTATATATAATGCCATTTTTTTTAACGGTTTTTTTTTTTTATTTATTTCTAGGAGAGAGAGAGAGACAGCGTGAGCAGGGGAGGGTCAGAGAGAGAGGGAGTCACAGACTGAAACAGGCTCCAGGCTCTGAGCTGGCAGTCAGCACAGAGCCCGACGCGGGGCTCGAACCCACGAACCGCGAGATCATGACCTAAGCGAAAGTCGGACGCTTAACCGACTAAGCCACCCAGGCGCCCCATATATAATGCCATTTTAAACATATGTTTTAAAAGGATACAAAGGGGAAACTGATATTTTTCTAACTCCCTCCTTTCCTTCCTCATCTATCTATCCATCCATCTATCATATATAATTATTGTTTGAAAGAAGTAGAAGATACAGTTCTTAGTTTCTAAAGGCCTACATCTATAAAATTAGTTTGAGCATCCACTTTATGTACCTGGTAGGATTCTAAGTGGGGAACATTACACAGTCCCTCCCTGTGGGAAAATTATAGTTACAGTTAAATAACTAATTTTAAGCAAACAAATGTTTAGTGAGTGCTTCTATTACAGGCCATTTTGAGTTCTAGAAGCAGTGAGAGACATCCAGAAACACATGAGGTATGGTTCCTACCTCTGACAGTATTGCAGTCAGCCTAGCAAGGGAGGAAGCCCTCTATCTGGCAAATAGAGCAGTGGTATAAACTTGAGCATGTGGTAGCGCAGAGAATGGTCCATAAGTTTTACCTGATATGTGTTAGGTTGGGGGGGAGGGTAATTTGAAAAGTAGCCCATGAGTTATATTTTAAAGACAGTGGGATTTTGCAAGAACAAAAAGAGAAGGGAGAACATTTCAAGCAACTGCAAGTTATCGGGTATAGATGCAGGGATGCAAAAGAGCACAGATGTTTAGAAAACTATGGGTGGTTGTCCAGCGTCTCTAGCATGACAGTACATTAATCACAATACTGTCATGCAAGAGATGCCCAGAATGGCTGACATTTGGTGAAAAAGAAACGGTAGAGCATGAATAGGTGTGGGGTTGATGATAGTATCAAACATTAGGAAATAAACAAAGATTTTTTTTTTGGATCTGGTTATAGGGAACATTTATGTTATAATGAAAAATAAGGTTGGGACCTTACCTTGGGGAACTCTGTAAGTTCCACTGATGTATATTGAGACTTGGTGAAAACTTTTCAGCAAGGGAGTGATATGGTGAAAATGAGGATTTAAAAAAGAAATTCCTTTAGGGGAGCCTGGGTGCTCAGTTGCTTAAGTGTCTGACTCTTGATATCAACTCAAGTCATGATCCCAGGGTTGTGAAATTGAATTGCTTAGCATGGAGCCTGCTTGGGATTCTCTCTCTTCCTCTCTCTATCTACCTCTCCCCAGCTCACACTTTCTGTCTCTCTCAAAATAAATAAATAAACTTAAAAAAAAAAAAGAGAGAAATTCTTTTAGAATTCATCTAAAACTATGTGTGGGGGTAAGTGTGTATATATACACACACACATACATACATACATACATACATACACACACACACCAATATAAGTTGAGGTTGCTGGTACTTTAGTGAAAGTTGATGAACTAGGGAGAAATATCCACTGGGCCATTCAAGATGTGGAACCAGCTGACCAAAGGACAGGACTAGAGAATAAATTTTGAAGCTAATTTTTTTGACATGATAGTTAAAACACCACCAAAAGAACATTCTCTGAACAAGAGAATGAGAACAGGAGGGGATTGGAAGGTTTGAGAGGAAAATAGCCATGGCTTAAGAAGATAGGAAGAAAGTGAGATTTCATGGAAGCCAAGGCAAGATGGGTTAATAGTAGGGAAATATTATCACGGATGCCAGGAGGAGAAGGAAAGACGTATTTGGAGGTTCTTAGCTTTGGCAAAAGGGGGATCGTAATGACATTGGAGAGAGCTATTTCTTTGTAGTGTGATAACAAGGGAATATATATGCATCTAAGCAGGGAAGGTGGCATAGAAATGAGAACAGATACTGACTTAGGAAAGGATATAAAAGTAGCTAATGACAGCATTGGGATTAAGTGTAGCATACACTCCTCACCTCCTCTCCAGTACTCAGGAGAAAGAGGATGGACCCAGTGGAGGCCAAAGGCTCTGGAGAAGAAGAAGAGTGATAAGCGAGAGTTTACAAACTAGGAAGGGATAGGGTCTGCAGCACAGTGGATACTTTGCCCTTGAAAGAAAGAGAAATAGCCGTGTCTTCTTTAGAATCTGAAGGAAAGGAAAGGAGATGAACAAGAAGACAGGTTTTGGAGATGGAGTGAGGGGTAAAGAATGAGGTGGGTCATCCCATAGGTAGCTGTTGTGATTAACCAGCAGTAAAAGAGAGAATGTCTGGGATGGGGATTGGTTAGGAGAATGCCTGAAATAGGTTCTGGAGCAACCATATTTTGGCAACAATGGTAGCATAGGGAGCTGAATGAAGTGACAAAGTTAGGGGTTTATAGTGGCTCAGGTCTTCACTTCTTACTTTTTCCTTTTGGTATGCTTTAGATTTCTCAGAGCTTCAGATTTCCATTTGTCCTGCCCTGAAACAAAATGAGAAACTCAAAAACAAAGATAGATCTGATGGTGCTTAACGAGGAATCTACAGTTGGGAAGTGAGTTTTTGTATGTAGACCAGGAAGTGTCTAGCTGATTAAAAATCTGATATGATTGTGATGACATCATCTTATTTGGGGGAAATCAGTGGGTTAGAATCAGAGAATTCTCTGGTTTCTAGATCAATTAAATAAAAAGTATTTGTTTTTCCTTGGATGATTTACAAAGTTAAAAGCTGAAAAGCACTTATTAAGTTCACAAGGTACTCAAAGCTAAGTACAAGTACTATGTAAGATATTAGGTCTAACATGATCATTGCCTGTGCTAGACATTTTACTAGCTATTCACCTGACTGATGATAGTCATTCATTTCACCTTTTGCAGGAATTTGAGATTATCTAACATAGGAATCCTGAACTCCCAAGGGAATAGACAAATTTGAACTCATAGAATATAAGTCAGTCTATGTGTTCTAACATTGGGCCCTCCAAGATGTCATCTTTCTAAGTTCCATGTTTTATAGTAATTTTGACTTACTTTTGAATAATCCCCTATTAGACCAAAAGTTTTTCGAAAGAACACTTCAGGGACACATCCATTTTGTGCCCTCCTCAAAAGCCTTGTGAACATAGGACTTTGAACATTGTAGGTATTTATTTTGGTAAATGGTAATAGAATTGAATTTAATATATGAACTTATTTGAACTTATACATTTAAAACAGTTTTATTTTTACACATAACGATATTTTGACTACTCTTACTTGCTGTCTAATGTCTTGATTGAGAGAAAAAAGACAATCTTTGCCTTTAATTCATATTATAGATGTCCTTAGCAAATTAGTAATAGGTTAAAATCATTCCTTTTTTCCCTGTTAATTAGTTACTGAGCTAAAGATTTAGCGATAGTCAATTTCACTGAAAGAGACAGTAACACCTTTGTTAAGTAAAAATTAGGGACCTACAAAATGCATCCCTTTAAGGTTTTTCCAACTAGTTTATTAAATATTTTCCTTAAAATAATGACCTAAAATATTTAAGTCCTGTAAAACCGAACAGAATAGCCAATGGAAAAGAAAGAATTATGGGTTTATTGTTTCTTTGATTAACTTTCCTTTAATAGTCTGGATGAAAGAATTAATACACATAGAATGCCAACTGGCAATGGTAGAATGCTCCTAAACAATGATGTTAAATTTTTGAAATGCAATTTTTTTTCTATCATGCTGAATTCACCTTTGAGATTATAGTTTCAGACTAAAGAATAAAAACAAATAGATAAAACTTGCTTTAACCTGTACAGAAAGTTACGGAAATACACAAAATGACTAATGTTATCAAACTATGATAAAGCATTATTTGAAACCAAAAGGGACACTAGTATTCAGATGGGGAGGGGGGTGCTGAGATCACAGTAGGGGTAGAGGTGGAATAATGCTCACTTTTTCCATGGAACATAATAGGTCCTCTGAGCTTTTTTTGCCAAAACACAGAGGTGTCCGGCTTCAAGTGCTTTATGGTAGATATATATGTTTTTGTGGATCTTAATATGATGGAAAAAGGAAGTTGATAATAAGGGGAAAATACACCTAAGAAAACCAGTCATATGGTATTATCACAATGCCGGCTGGCTGGTATACTTCGCTTATGGGGCTGGAAGCATTTTCCTTCCAAGCCTTGTTTTATTAGGAGTTAACAAGTTGGCTCTGAATATCTTGCTCTAGGCAGAGACTTTGCAAGCAAGTTCTCAACCCAGAGACAGATTCTCTTTAACAAATTTAGAGAAAAACAAATCTTTAACTTTTGTAGTCCTAAAAGACTTAGCTTTTTGGGTTTTTTTTTCCTTTTACCCTTCGGTCTTTTCAAACTCGTAATATTTTTCTTTAATTATATTTAGTGAACTCTTCTGGTAATAGTTTTTTTTTTTAATGGTGTGGGATTTATATTTGATATGTATAAAATATTAGCTTTAGCTCTAGAAATCATGTCTGTGTTAACAGAGAATGGATCTTAGATAACAAATTGACTTTGAACCTCAGTTATTGACTAGGATAGAATAAATCAGAAATATTTTCAGTGATTGGGCATATATTTATTATTGGCACATGAGATGCTGTTATGGTTTGTCAGGGAAATTAGTGTTATACCTTTTTTTAAAAACAATTTAACTCAGGGGCGCCTGGGTGGCTTAGTCGGTTAAGCATCCGACTTTCGCTTAGGTCATGATCTCGCGGTCCGTGGGTTCGAGCCCCGCGTCGGGCACTGTGCTGACTGCCAGCTCAGAGCCTGGAGCCTGTTTCAGAGTCTGTGACTCCCTCTCTCTCCGACCCTCCCCTGCTCACGCTGTCTCTCTCTCTCTCTCCTAGAAATAAATAAAACATTAAAAAATTTAAAAAAAAAAAAAAAAAAACAATTTAACTCAGTGAAGAAAGACTTTGGGTGGACAGTAACATTTGATTAGTGATAATATGTAATCCACCTCAGAGAGAAGAATCAAAGTACATAGCAAGCTGAACCATATTATATTGCTATTTTTATAGATTGAAATTAGATATTGTCAATTTCATATAGTTCAATCATACAGGAATTTATTGTGATTGCTTGGGATTCTCAGGTTATTACCTATATTATATGTGTGTGCATACTCCCTTTTACTTCTTGTTGCTTACATGTTTCAAAGAAATATTTCATATTTATAGAGGTTATAAAGAGTACTTGACAAAGCTCTCAATTGTGTGATCCTGTCTTTTATCAGTCAGCTGGGAGTCCATACTGATGACACTCATTTTAGGACAAAGCTTTTTTGGCTGCAAGAAAAATAAAAGAACAAAAGAATTGCAGATTCGTGAAAATAAATATGAGTATGATTTGTGTTATTGTGTATATATGTGTGTATATATATATGTATATCACTAGAATAAATTGCTAATGATAACATTGAGATTGAATGGAACTATGTTTTATCATCAAATAGAAATACATTTTAAATTGTAAGCAGATGTTACAGGCCCTTGTGTGTAACAAACAGTTAAATTATCTGAAGCGAATCTATAGGTTGAATATGTAAAACTAATATTATTCAGTACTGTATCTCTAGGGGCTGGCATCATTTCTGGCACATAATAGTTGATTAGTAAGTACTTATGAATTAAAACAATAAACAAGTGTGAATAATCCTGTCTTAGTGATTAGCTACTTCAACTGTAGAGAAATCAGTGATTTCATCACTTTTTAGAACTGACCCACCTTTTCAGTCTGTCACATTAGAAGGGTGTACAAGACATGTAGTGGAGGCATCAGGTTGTACCCTTACCATTCAGATAGCCCGTCCATCTTCATGTCACCGATGGTTGTGCATGCCTTGTGCATGTATGCGTGCACATACTAATAAAGAAGTGGGACTTCTCTGTAGGAAAGTAGATTTGCCCTGACTCAAACCCTAAAATTAATAATAACCACATACCCCAAGTTGGGCCTTTTAGCATAAGCTGTGGAACAAAGGCGTTAAGGTCCTAAAGACAGGTTTGAATTGGATTCTTCCTTTAGTAGGTACGTGATATGCTTTTTTTCTGAATTTCAGCTTCTTCAGTAAAGTGATCATAATAATATCTATGTCATACTGTTGTGAGAGTTTAATGACAATGATATGTGCAGGGCTTAGGTCAGTGCCTCAGCTACCATATAAAAGGTAGAGCTTCATGCTACCTGAAATGCAACTATGTTGTAAAAGAGGTATATGACCAAGACAGATATGAGAATTTCTGCACTTATAATAAGCATTTTTCTATAAAGAAAGTTTATTTAAAAGTATTTGTGACATATTTAGGCCCTGAGAATTTCTTTGAATTATGCAGAAAAAGAGAAAAAACTAGGTTTTATCGCTCATGTGGTTTGTTTATTATGCTTATGAGGCTTAGAGCCAACAGCTGTAATCATTTTGAATATTTATCTACATTTGGACAGCTATTTGACCTTGAACAAATTATAGGAACTCTCTGATATTAGATGGGATCATTGTCTTTAAAATTGAGCTCCAAGTTTTGGGGGCTAAGAGGTTGAAGAGCCAGGAACTTGGGGTGGGGGTTTGGAAATCCAAGGCAGTGATATATTCAGGAATATCTTTTGTCCACACTCCCCAAGGTTTGGGTACCAATCAGAAATTATTAACTTTATTGGCAACATTTCTACCAAGAGTGTCAGAAGCTAACCTGTGTCATATATTTATAGAATCACCTCTAGAGTATTTTCTGAATTGAAGGAGTCACAGAGAAATTCTGCTATTCCCTCCACCCCGCTTTCTTTGGTTGATATTCTTCTACTCAGGGTTTTTAGGAGAGGTTCTAGGGAATACTAGAGTGTTATCTTATTAGGGAATCCATTAGCACTCATTCATGCTAATCCGTTTACATTTGCATAAGCATCTTAATGGTTTAAGGAAAAAATCCATAGGCGAAAAATTCCAGAAGTTTCTCAGTGCAAAGCCTTTTACCCAATTCATTGCATGCTTTGTAAGTATGGACAGACCCCAGGAGTTATTTCACAAAAGCAACTATGTTAAGGTTTGCATTAAAACACAAGGTTCATAGTTCTGGAAATTTTAATCAATCTTTTAAGCAGTATTGCTAGATAAACCTGCAGGAGCAATATTACATCAACCGATAGTGTCACTATATAAACTGATATTATTCTTGTTGCAATGGGGAGTTTGGCAAAGAGACATGTCTTAGGAAAGTCTTAAATTCTTACCATAAAGAGTCAAGAAGCAGAAGCAAACATTATGAGAAAGAGAATTGTTTTGAAAATCCTAGCAGCAATTCTCTTTAAGACACTATTTGGTAAGTAACCTGGAAGGCTGGTTTAAAACCAATTTGCAGATAATCCTCCCTGTTTTACAGATAATCTCAAAATCACCCAGAAAGTTAGAACCCAGGCCTTAAAAAGTCCCAATTTGCTCCAACACCTATCCTATGCCATCTTTGCTGTGATTGGCAGGCGTCTGATGTATGCTGATCAGACATTTCTCCTTTGGCTTTTAAATTTTCAGTATATTTTGGGGGCATTTAGTCATGGAGTAGATTTTGAGTATTGAAATTTTACTAAGTTTACTTTACATAGCATCTATAGCAAATAGACCTAATGAAATCCAACTGAGAAAAGCAGTAAACTAAAGAGGAAAAATTATGGGTTTTGTTTGTTTGTTTTTAAGTTTGGACATTTTTGATGCCTACTCATTCCCTGGGAAATACAAATAAGACATCAAACATTTGCTTTTTAAAAATACTGTAGGACATACATTTTCCTTCTTTCTTTTGGTTGAAGTAAATGTAACATGTATACATTTAGAGCATATTTTATTCCTTAAGTTTTAAAAAATTTTTATTTATATTAACTTTTGAAACTTAAAACTGTATTTATGTAACATTTCTATAAGTTTAATTTCAAGAGTTGTGAGATTATACCATTTTATTTCCCATATATTTTTCTACATCCTAATTTGAAGGCCAGAATAAGAACTATTGAACCTCCTTTGGAGAAACTGAATAGCAACATATCCCAGTGTATACTGTGTGAGGCATGTGATTCTATATTGATAATGAATTCTTTTCTTTTTTCTTTTCTTTTCTTTTCTTTTCTTTTCTTTTCTTTTCTTTTCTTTTCTTTTCTTTTTTCTTTTTATTTATTTCTAGGAGAGAGAGAGACAGCGTGAGCAGGGGAGGGTCAGAGAGAGAGGGAGTCACAGACTCTGAAACAGGCTCCAGGCTCTGAGCTGGCAGTCAGCACAGAGCCCGATGTGGGGCTCAAACCCACGAACTGCGAGATCATGACCTAAGCGAAAGTAGGACGCTTAACCGACTAAGCCACCGAGGCGCCCCTGAATTCTTTAAAATTATAGGATTTGTTTCTAAAAGTAGTATGATGTCACATGACATAGTGACTTGAAAAAAAGAAAAGATTGCAGTTCTTTAGGTGACCTTTCAGAAACAGATGTTTGTCAGAGTGTCTTAATCAGGGAGTTTTGAAATGGGAAGCTTGATCTGTTAATCATAATTATACAGATATTTTCTGAAATTTACAATAGTGCTTTGACAAAGATCTTTCACATAGATACTGATCATCTAAACTTTGCTGATACAATTCTGAGGCAATATTTTTCCTATGGTAAGACTGAGATCCAGAGAATCTCCAACTTGCCCCACAAGGAGGCCCCACAGCTAATAAGAGGTATGGAGCTGAGTACAGCTTTCTAATACCAGGTCCAATCATTGCTTCTTCAGTATAACATTTATCATCAACCAAACTAAAGATTTATCACAGATAATTTTTTTAATGTTTGTTTATTTTTGAGAAAGAGAGAGAGAGAGACAGAGACAGAGACAGAGCGTGAGTGGGGGAGGGGCAGAGAGAGGGAAACAGAATCTGAAGCAGGCTCCAGGCTCTGAGCTGTCACCATAGAGCCTGAGGTGGGTTTTGAACCTACAAACTGAGATCATCCCCTGAGCCAAAGTTGGATGCCTAACCAACTGACCCACCCAGGTGCCCCAGATATATATATTTTTTAATGCTTATACATTTATAATAGAGTGAATGTTAAGTAAGGTTAGAGGCAAAAATAAGACTGACAGTTAATAAGTGTCTGGTATAGCCTCAAAGACAGCAATGTAAAAGCAAAGACAACATAGAACAGTGAGTCTCAAACTTTAGCATACATAAAAATTCCCCATTTCAAAAGACAGTTAATACAAAGATGATATAGGTGTTGATGCTTAAACTTTAGTGTACATAAGAATCATTGGAGAGATTCTGATTTGGAGCTCATGAATTTGTATTTCTAGCAGTCTTCCAGGTGATATTGATTTTGATGGTTCAAGGACTATACTCTATCTGACAGCATAGACCTGAAATATACGATGTACATAAAATATAAGTACATATCAGGGATTTGTTATAATTAAATACTTGACTTCCTGGATGTAATGCAAAATTGCTTGAAATAAAATGAGATTTTTGTGGAGTGCTGTGTGACTCAGTTGGTTAAGCGTCAGACTTCAGCTCAGGTTATGGCCTCATGGTTCATGAGTTCAACCCCCTCATTGGACTCTGTGCTAGCTCAGAGCTTGGAGCCTGCTTCAGATCTGTATCTCCCTTTCTCTCTGCCCTTCCCCTACTCACATTCTCTCTCTCTTTCTCTCTCTCTCTCAAAAATAAACATTAAAAAAATGAGATTTTTGCACCGAATATCTTTTAATTGTAATGCAGATTATTCCCTGGGAGGAGTGTGACTCTCTAGTATGAACAACCAGTCACAGCCAGCAATCATTGTCACTAAATAGCAACTGGTCATTAGGTGCTCTTGGTTAGAACATCTGTGAACTTGGGAGGCTTTAGAAGACCCTGCAGTTTTAAAGTAGGGCTACAAAGACCTTTTCCTACTTCAGAGTTAAATGGAATCCCAGAAGTTCAGAGAGTGGTTAGATAATGGTTTCCCATTCCCTAAAGTTTTCACTCTGTCCCAGAAAGCTCAGAGGAATCTTTGAGATATCCTGGAACTCTGAGTTCCTCAGAAACCTGAGCTGACTCCAGATCTGAACTGTTCACCTGCAAGGCCCCTGGACTGAGACCCTTTCCCAGAGATTAGAAGAGCTACAGAAAGCCTCGAAGCTACTAGGCGTATAAATATTTCAGCCCCACTTGCCTTGACAGTTCCTCAAGCCACATCCTACTTGGAAACTTGAACTTGAAAGTGGAGATATCATTCCTTCCCAGGAATACAGATCACCTTTAGGACTTTGGCAACAGTAGAATCAAATTCGTTGTGAATTAAATTGCAACTCTGATTCAAAGCCCTAGAGGTTGTGTGTTTTATGTCCCTTTAATAAGTAAGCATTTTGGCTCTATTGAGAAGATTTTTGGTTGTGAATGCGAACATTGCTTTCATCATCAGAAGCAGGACTACCATTTATCCTTCACTTCTTTTAAGGATTTTTGTTCCACACCTAAATATTGCAGAGACTGAGATGGACCTTCAGACCCAACATGTTGTCTTTGAAGTTGGTTTAGTTTGATACAGACTTAATATTATGTTTCCTATTAGAGTAAAAAACAAAACACAAAATCACACACTGCTGTTAGGTCTACACCTCACCCATTGTGATTACTTTCAAATAAATTTAAAAAGAAAGGAAGAGAAGGACTCATGCTCTGTCTCTCTCTGTCTCTCCAAAATAATGTTAAAAAACACTAAAAAAAAAAAAAAGGAAGGAAGAGAAAGAAAAGTAGAAGGGGAAGGAGGGAAGAAAGAAAAGGAAGGAAGAGGGGAAAAGAAGGGGGGGAAGAAGGAAGGAAGGGAGAGAAATAGAAAAGAAATAATGAATGCCTAAGCCCAGTTTTTATTTATTTCTTTTTTAAAAATGTCTAAAATTGTGAAGTTTTATTTTTTTACAAATACTTTATTGTCAAGCTGGTTTCCATATAACACCCAGTGCTCATCCCCACAAGTGCCCTCCTCCATGCCCATCCCCCCGCCCCCCACACACACCCATCAGTCTTCAGTTTGTTCTCAGCATTCAAGAGTCCCTCATGGTTTGCCTCTCTCCCTCTCCCCCACTATTTCCCCCCTTCTTCTTCTCCCCCCTCGGTCTTCCGTTAAGTTCCTCCTAATCCCCCTATATGTGCAAACATATGGTATTTGTCCTTCTCTGTCTGACTTATTTCGCTCAGCATAACACCCTCAAATTCCATCCATGTTGCTACGCATGGCCAGATTTCATTCTTTCTCATTGCCATGTAGTATTCCATCGTATAGATAAACCACATCTTCTTGATCTATTCGTCCATTGATGGACACCTTGGCTCTTTCCATGTTTTGGCTATTGTTGAGAGTGCTGCTGTGAACATTGGGGTACATGTGCTCCTATGCATCAGCACTCCTGTATCCCTTGGGTAGATTCCTAGCAGTTAAACCCAGTTTTTAGATGGAGTCTTGTACATTGTGATGCTCCTCTGACCTTTTTAAGCATTTGTCTTTCACCTGCTGTGGCTTTAGAGGCTAAAATATTATTATGATATTATTTTTATGAGAGTGGTAGCAGAAAAAAATGAAAAAGTTTTTCAAATTTAGCAAAATCTATACAAGTTGTACTGAGACCATAAACTGTTCTGGTCAGTGGAGATGTACCCTTTGGTAAGTCTTGATGAGTATTTGATTTTTAAGCATTCTTAAAAGTGAGGATGATGATATTTTTCTTTCTTTATTTTTTTTAATGTTTATTTATTTATTTGAGAGAGACAGAGGGAGACACAGAATCTGAAGCTGGCTCCATGCTCTGAGCTGTCAGCACAGAACCCCACAAGGGGCTCGAACTCATAAACTGTAAGATCATGACCTAAGCCGAAGTCAGAGGGTCAACTGACTGAGCCACCCAGGCTGCCCTTTTTTTATTTCTTCCCTGGCTGTTATTTGTAGAGCTGTCAGGGACTGAAAAACATTGACAAAGTTTCTTCATTTGACCACACTTTACTTAGTCTTCTAAATCTTCTCCATGGCCTGTCTGTGCACTTCCTTGTAAAATCCAGTTTGAGCAAGAACCCTGTTGAGTCAGTTCAACCTGAAACCCCACCCTTGATGTCTGATCACCCCTTGATATCTGATTGGGTTTCTCATCTTCTATCATCTCCCTCAGGTGATGTTTGAACACCTTGGTCTGTTTTTAGCAAAGAATCAAGTTAAATTAGTTTAGTCAGAACTTCCCTTACTTCTCATGTTTCCTCTTAGTAATTTTCCATCCATCGATCCCCACCTTGCTCTTTGACTATAAATTCCCATGTGTTGATGCTGTTTCAGGGGTTGAGCCACTTCTCTCTCCCCCAGCATAAAATCCCATTGCTGGTGTCCCTTTACCTATTGTGATGGTCCTGGATAAAGTCTGCCTCACCGTCTTTAATGAGTGCCATTGAGTATTTTTTTTTTCTTTTACAAGTTAAGGGGTATCTTTTGTCTTATGAGCAAAATTTTAAGACTGTAGGCAGTGTCTATTTTTCAGAAATGTTTCCTTTGGTGTTTATTGTGTTATGCAAATTGAATTAGTTGCCAATGCTTGAAAATTATGCACGATCATGTAATAATCCATATTTTCCATTTTCTTGAAAAAAAATCTGAAGAAATGACAATGTGAGAAAAACAAAACCTAGCTGAGGCAAGGTAGTGTCTGCTTCCTTTGGACTGTGCAGGCTTTCTCATACTCCCCCTAGTACCTCTGCTTCTGGCTTCTCTGGCTGTTTTTCTCTACCTGGAGGTGTAGACACTTGCCTTTGCAATTCCTTCATTATGGTTTTCTAAGTAGTTAGTACTTCATGGTGTTACTACATTGTATAAGGACACTTCCACAGTCCCGTTTTTAACTATATGAATGTCTAAGGATCTGAGAACTCATAAGAAAAGGAATATACTGTGTATAACCTTGAAGGACTATGGAGTGACATTATTCAGATCGTTACTGCACCAGTTCATACAGGTTTCTTGGACCCCTGACGTTAATGCTTAATTGTGTGCAAATTATAACTAGATCTGTCAATGGAGCTTTTTATTAATAATGTGATTTAGATATATTTCCAGAAAGTAACTCACTCAAAGGTAATTAAGCCATTGAAAAAAGAAAATACTGAAATTTTGGAAAATTAGCTTTTGGTTAAAGAATGCATGCTGTAAGAGGATGGTTCTGTATTTAAGTAGAAAAAGAAATGGAAAACACTTTTACTCCTTAAGTACCTGAGCACATAATTTAGTATTTGAATTTGCCTTTGTTTGGGCTGAATTCAAAAGGAATTAAACAAAAATGAACCAAGTGTCTACTAGGGGCCAAGTATTTCTGTCTATAAAGTATAATTTTACTCTAGAAACAGTCCATGGTCCCTGTAATTCTTGAAGGAATCACAACAGTAATTCCTGTCCTAGGCAAACTATGTTAGATTACCTTTTGAAGTATTTCAACCATTTGCTTGGTTTGGTTTTAAGACTGTATGCCTTAAAGTTTTATTAATACAATGGCTGAAAAATGTTTGCATTTAAAGGATGAGATTAACATAATTTGCTCACCTTGAACCTTGTGAAGGAAAGATGAATACAATGATATGAATTACATTTAAAGGATTAAGTTACAAATGGAGACTTTAAACAAGTCTGAGGTAAACTTTACTTATTTAGGGGTCCATAGGAAAGTTAGGCATTCAATTTGCCTTTTAAAAAAAATTTTTTTTAGTTTTATTTATTTCTGAGAGAGAGAGAGAGAGAGACAGTGTGAGCAGGGGAGGGTCAGAGAGAGAGGGAGACACAGAATCTGAAACAGTCTCCAGGCTCTGAGCTAGCTGTCCGCACAGAGCCTGACGTGGGGCTCGAACCCACGAATCGTGAGATCATGACCTGAGCCAAAGTCAGGCGCTTAACCAACTGAGCCACCCAGGCACCTTCACTTTGCCTTTTTAAGCAAAAATAAATACTGTATATGTGCGAATATAAGGTGATCCCAAGACACTAATGTTTATTTCTCAAATAAGAAGTTTTGAATATATAAAATAGCAATTAGACATATGGATAATGGTCAAATATTTACTTACATTTTAATGTATTAACTTCCACATGTGTATTTTAAAATCACATATTACATAGAATATTAATTAGAAATATTACTTTTCTCCATCCTTAAAGTTCTTGTGCTTTGGCATGCATATCCCTGTCATTACAGGACCCCATCTTTGGAGTCGCCCAGTTTTCTAGCATACACCATTTCTGCTAAAGCTTTATTTTGAGACTTAGTACTTTTTTGATAAAAATATGATTCTGACACTGTAAACCAGATACCAGACTACAGCACCATTTACATAATAGTGGGACAATTATTTTAAAAATTTGTCCTATGGGTGACTACTTTTGATCTCCAGGATGTGACTACCTGAAGTAGTGTTCTTTAAAGTCTAGTAGTCATTTGCATGATCGTATCCAACATTTGCAACTGTAAGAAATAATTACTATATCTGTTTAAAATTTTTACTTTAAAAAACAGATATTGTTAAGTTACATCTGCAAGGATTTAAAACTAGGAATGATGGAGGCTGTTTCAGCCTAAATGTGTTTTCTCCAAACAAAGCTTTGTTTTACATAATAATGTAATACAGAGATTTAGACAAGTATTTAACTATGAGATGATTTGCTCTTTCCTGGGAAATATTCTTGGGGGAGGAAAAAATTCTCGTGCTTGAACATATATGATACTTTTACTTCTGCCTTTCAAGGTTATTCCTTAAGTTTTCACTAGTAAAGTGTAATAAGATGTAATAGGGTAGATATCCTGGGGATGGGGGGAGAAGCATCTTATTTAATGGAAAGTCAAGAAGGTGTTATAAATATTGTGAGTTTTTTTCTTATCCTGGTGCATATCACAATCATTAACATATTCAATTTTTAAAGACCTATTCCTATAACAAAGAGAGCGAGTAGATAAAAGGATATATTACGTGGTACACATTGTCTATGAATGTTCCCATAGTTGTATAGTACTTATTGTGTGAGATTTTTATTAGGAGGTAGCAGTTAATTTGGCAGGAGATGTTGTCCTTGTCATTTCCTGATAACCATGAACTACACCATTAACCACAAACTACAGAAGATGAGAACAGCTGGTGTTTTTATAACAGAGGGTGATGAGGGAGATGAGAGAGCTTGGGAATATGAGAGGATTTAGAATTTATCATGCTTAGTGGTTTCTGTCTTAGTTATTCAATAAAATGCCTGCTTTTAAGAACTGAAGAAAAATGAAGTGGTAAATATTATTACTTTCATATCACCTATGAAAAAATCTATTATAATACTTTGCAAGGAAGGAAAACTCACTTTTACTCCGGGGCTTCCAGCTTTGTATGAAAAAAGTTTATGTTGTTAATATATCAAAAATATGATAATTCAGCACTACATATATTAGTAATAAATTATACCAATGAAAATAATGATGAATTATCATGTTTTTATCTCTTAACAGTGGAAAGAGTGGAACGAGAAAACCTTTCTGACTATTGTGTTCTGGGCCAGCGTCCAATGCATTTACCAAATATGAACCAGCTGGCATCCTTGGGGAAAACCAACGAACAGTCTCCTCATAGCCAAATCCATCACAGTACTCCAATCCGAAACCAAGTGCCCGCATTACAGCCCATCATGAGCCCTGGTCTTCTTTCTCCCCAGCTCAGTCCACAGCTTGTTAGACAACAAATAGCCATGGCCCATCTGATAAACCAACAGATTGCCGTTAGCCGGCTCCTGGCTCACCAGCATCCTCAAGCCATCAACCAGCAGTTCCTGAACCATCCACCCATTCCCAGAGCAGTTAAGCCAGAGCCAACCAACTCTTCTGTAGAAGTCTCTCCAGATATCTACCAGCAAGTCAGAGATGAGCTGAAGAGGGCCAGTGTGTCCCAAGCTGTCTTTGCAAGAGTGGCATTCAACCGTACACAGGTATGATTAGCATAGCACGTGATAGTTGGTGGTTAAGAATAATAAGAATAATATGAAGGACAGAATTGTGACATCTTTATCTCTTCAAAAAATTTTATCTATCTCAGAGCACACAGAATAAGCTAATAATCCTTAGCTCAGGAAATACTTGATCCATGCATAACCATAATTAATTAATTAATTTCAGTAAGGTAATGAATATCTGTGAACCCATCACCCAACTCAAGAACCCTGGATGGTTCAGTCAGTTAAGCATCTGACTCTTGACTTAGGCTCATATCATAATCTAATTGTTCATGGGATTGAGCCCCATGTCAGGCTCTGTACTGACAGTATGGAGCCTGCTTGGGACTTTCTCTCTCTCTCCTCTCTCTGCCCTGACCTTGCTCACTCATGCTCTCTCTCTCTCAAAATAAATAAACATTAAAAAAAAGATATTGATAAGGTGGTAATGGATAATTTACTCATATTTTTTTAATATTTTGGGGGAATTACATGCCAATATAATAGTAAGCAATACAAAGATGAACAGTTTGTTTATGTAGATCTTATTTTATTGAGGCCCTCATCTCAGAGTTTCTGATTCCATAGTCTGGGATAGGACCTAGAAATTTGCATTTGAGGCAAGGTCCCAGGTGATTCTGATGCTGCTGGTCTGGTAGCCATATTTTGAGAACGATTTATTTAGTCCTTACATGAGTAACCAAAAGTAAAAATCTCAAGGAGATAATGACCTAGTAGTTAAAAAAAAAACCAAAATATATTCAGATAACAAAAGTAAAATGCAAAGTAAGGTGAATAGAGTAACAGTGGTTGTAGTGGGCATCCATGAGGAGCTGGGGGTAAGGAATACTTGCAGTAGGATAATATAGTGAGCCTTTAAGAGGACAGTAGGTTTAAATTTGACCACCCTACAAAATGCAGGGCAGGAAGCTAAGCTCAGTGCAGATGCAAAGATGAAAAAGATCATAGGCCAGCACATATTACGTTGCTGGGGAGTTAGACCTTGAAGGATAAATAGGATTTAACAGCCAAAGATGAAGAAGAAGGGTACTTTAGGCTAAAGGAATCAACAAGAAAAGTGCTGAGTCAGGCATGTGGGGGAGTAGTTGGTAGTTGATAGCAAGGCTAGATAATAAAACTTAAATGGGATAAACAGATCACAAAAGGTCTTAGGGCCATGCTGGGAACTTTGAACTTTATTTAACAGGCACTAGAAGCCATTGAAGGTCTTATATAGGAATATGCTATAATCTAATAATCAGAACTGGGCCTTAGGAAGATCTTTTTCTGTCTCAGGATAGCAAGAAGATAGGAATATTCTTTAGAAGACAGCCATAAGTGTCCGGCTGAAATGTGTAACGTTTTGAACTAGGCTAGTGGTGGTTGGGTAGAGGGTACAGAATCAAGAAGAATTGTGGAAGTAAAGTTAACAGAAAGTGCAACCACCTGAATGGATAAAGAGGGGTGGACAGTAACGATAATGCCAAGGTTTGCACCTGTGGCTGAGAATAAATCTGTAATTATTTAGAGAATCAGAAAGAACACTGAAAGAGATAGTTGGAGTAAGGTGAGAGATTATTTTGGATCAGACTATTTGTCTCTGAAGTGCTGGCAGATTTCTTTCTTTCTTTCCTTTTTTTTTTTTTAAATGTTGATTTATTTATTTTGAGAGAGGGAGAGAGCAGAGGAGGGGAAGAGAGAGAAGGAGAGAGAAAATCCCAACCAGAATCTATGCTGTCAGTACGGAGCCTGATGGGGCCTCAAACTCATGAACTATGAGATCATGACCTGAAATGAAGTCAAGAGTTGGACACTGAACTGAATGAGCCACCCAAGTGCCCCGTACTGGCAGATTTCTGTAAATGTATTCAGAAGTCATTCAAAATATGAGTTTGGTGCTAAAAAGAGTTTTCAGGGTTAGAGAAAGATTAGAAATTTATTGATAGAGCCTGGGATTTAGAGAGTCAAAGGAAGGAAGAGGAAAAACCATCACCACTACTCCCACCAGGAAAAGAGGTGAAAGAAATGCCAGTAGAGAAGGGAGCAGGTGGAGATGAAAGAATAGGGAGGTAGTAGTGAGAGTATACAGAATATGAATAAAGAGTTTGCAGAGGCATAAGAAGCTTGAAACCATGCCATGAAATTTGGCAATTGGTTGGGAGAGACCTTTGGCAAACTTAGAGTATAATTTCATTAGAGTTGAGAAGGCAGAAGCCAGAATTTAGGAGTCGAGGAGTGACTAACTATTGAGGATCCAGAAGCAGGGGCTGCAAATTAGTCTTTCCAAACTGTGGTGTTGAAAAGGAGGTCAAAAGTGTGTTGACAGCTTGAATGTGATAGAGAATCAATCTGAGATAGAAGGAATTGTGAGGTAGTCTGGGATCTCAGCTGAAGTTAACAGGCATGAACTAGTGATGGAACCAAGCACTGTGGTTTGGTAACAGTCTTCAGGAATGCTGGAACCAGAGGACTGGGAGCCGGGAAGAAGCACAGTGGGATGATTTGAGGTTTGGTGCTGACAGATTAGGCGTGGCAGGAGACCAAGAGGGTGAAATCTCCTGCTCCCTTGACTCTTAGCTAATTTATACATTCTATTATTGACAGACTCCGTTTACAGCATTTGAAAATGAGTTTGGAGGTCTACAGAGTTCTGCACATGTTCCAGATACCACTCTATGATTTCTTTTTTGACTCAAAGTACTAAAGTAGCATTTGTGTGTCTACAGTTATCTGAACTAGGGTTATGAAAATTTCTGGTCCTTTTGAGCCAATGTGTTACATGTTATTGCCGAATACAAAGTGGAAGGATGCATCTTTTAGTCTTTATTCTGTGTATATGTGTGTAGTTGTGTATTTGTGTGTATGTGCATGCATATGTGTGTATGTTCTTTCATCTGTCGTTTATGTGCATGAATAGGCATTTCATAGCTAGCCAACATTTTATTGGTTATATATACAGTTCCTTCGGCTAAGGATAAAATTGAAAGCATGGTTGTATTACTTTGGATTTTAGAATCAAATACAGTATATATTTTATCCAAATAGCATGAAGCCTGAGAGAAGACTCACAGAAAGGCTAGACAAAAGACAGACCATGTTGGTGTGAGAGAAAGCTCTGCCAAGGCCCTACACTCCTGGAGGTCTGTCTTCTCCTCCACAATCCTTTTTGTCTATTTTTATGGATTAATGATTTTTCTTTGGCATTGCCATCGTTCAAGTGCCAAGTTATAAAAGGTCTAATTGAAGCATGGAACACATTTTATTATTTTCCTCCTGCCATTAAATTTGTAAGATGGCTACACCCAGAAAGGAACATTCACTTTCAATCAACATGAGCTTGAGTTCATGGGCCAGCCTTGAGGATATCAAATGGAAACTGCATAGGAATGTATGAGTATTTCCTTTTAAAATTCTGCTTTTAATTTGGGAAAGCTTTTCATCCCTCTGGGATCATAACCTGTTGTGTATAAAGCCCAACCTAATCAAGGTAGATGGTATTGACAGAATGACATAGTTTGAACTTAAGCCGGAGGTCAACAGGCAGATTGTTTTTGCTGTGTATACTGTAGTCACTAACAGCAAGGTTGGACAGCTGGGTTTCACCAGCAGCATCATTAAATGAAGAATATGGTATACTGTGCCCCATGAAACCAACCATTATTTTTCCAAATGTTAGGCTTTTTTGAGTAAAATCAGACATTTATGAATGATATCATGATTTGTCAGCTATAATAAACAAATAAAAATTAACTTTATAGATAGTAATGCAAATGAAATGTTAATCTTTGGGTAGAAAAGAATCTGACCATTTTGTTTTTCTCAAAGCAAACAGGATCAGAATCATTTATTTTAGATGAATACCTATGGCCAATATCAATCTTGTATCCAGTTGCTTTAGTGAGATGTAGCATACCTTCAGTACACTGAGTATTTTCTAGAAATAGTTCATGATCTCTATTATTCATTTATTAAAAATTCAGTAAAAATTACCTTGGTTTGTCACACTGTAGTTTGTGTTTATGGATTTGTGCTTGATGATTGGACCGTGAACAACTAGTAATTAGAGAGAGAACAAATCACATGTATAACATTCATAAATGAAGCTAAAGCTGGAAAAATACAAAACACATCAGCCTGGCTTTTCATGTTTAAAACTTCTAGAGGAACAACTCAAATTCATAACAAATAGCATTTGAAAATGCCAGGTCTCCAAGGAGAAACTATTAATTACTCTGTATATCTGATCCATTGCCACTCTGTCATCTGGTGATATAAAATAACACAATCGAGGGAATAGAGCTGTATTTCCAAGAGCTCGCTTTTTAAAAATTTTTTAATGTTTTTATTTATTTTTGAGATAGAAAGAACACGAGTGGAGGAGGAGCAGACAGAGAGAGAGACACAGAATCTGAATTAGGCCCCAGGCTCTGAGCTGTCAGCACAGAGCCTGACATGAGGTTTGAACTCATGAGATACAAGATCATGACTTGAGCCGAAGTCGGACGCTTAACCAACTAAGCCACCCAGGTGCCCTGCAAGAGCTTGCTTTGAATACATTTTTATTTTAATCAATGTGTCTTGAGATCACCCAATGCCAAGGTATCAAATTTTCAGCATGGTCACGAGACTAATGTAGTTCTAGATTCAGGGTATAGCAGAGCGTCACATCCTGTCTGTGCCATCAGGGTGATAGAAGACTGGTTTTGTCATTATGACCTTACAGAAAATATATTCTGAGCATTGTCACTTTCTTCTTTACTAGTCTTTTGGAAGAAAAGGCTAACCCCATTTTTTGAGTCTCTGAAGACATTTATGACAAATGAGAGATGTTTTCTCACCTGGTCATTAATTTTCAGGCAATTCCTGTGATATATTTCTAAGTATTTCTATTACCTATGGTCACAAAGTGAGGTGGTACAGGTAGTACACCAGAGGAAGCCGAGGCAGATAACATGCCTGCTCTGTTTTTGGTGTTCTACGTTGCCTCCACTCCTATTCCCCCATACTTTTGCTTCTAGCAGCTAGTAACTGCTGGTTAGTTTTTCATTCAAAGGACGTTCCTCAGATTATTGGGTTTTGCTTCACTCACACTGGCACAATGCTGGAAATACTTAACCAAAGTCTAATAGGTACAGGAGGGTGGAAGACCAGCTCCCTTGCCTTCAGTAGTAGGGACAGCACTGAAGTGTGGCTTCCACTCCAGAACTCTCCACAAATGAAGCTGAGGTGGGGACTGCTTGGGTTTCTTCCCTTCCCTGTCCCGCTTTTCCCACTACCTCACCAGTTTCCCTCTGCACTTCCTTAATAAATCACTTGCACGGGAGTCTTTATCTCAAGATGTGGTTTTAATCCCAGATTATAGATCTGTGTCACTGCTAGTCTAAATAGGCTTTTGGTTATATCATGGGGTAGTAGTTTGAATAAAACTTGTTTTCAATTTTATGCCTTACTACCTTCCGAATCTCAAGTAAGATATCACTATGCAAATAGTATCGGTGTTTTACTGTACTACCTTCTCTTAGAAATATCATTACTATTATTATTTAAACCCCTCTGTATTCAATGGACTGATACTGATACTGGCCAGATTTACTTATGATTATCAAATACAAGAAAGACAAAGAGGGAATGAAACAGAAATGGATACTGGACTTGAAGCCCTATGACATCTTCCAAACTTGACTTAAATGAAAACCATCCTTACCAAGCCTAAATGGTGAATTATGGAATTCGTGTGAGATTCAGAGTAGTTTTTTTCCTTCGCTGTGCCCAGTGCTCTGTCAGTGATGTAAGTGGTGTTTGTAGGACTAATAATTTCAAGAAATAAGAAGACACAAGAAATAAGTGTTCTTTTCTTTTCTTTTTTTTCTTTTCTTTTCTTTTCTATTCTTTTCTTTTCTTTTTCTTTCTTCCTCCCTCCCTCCCTCTCTTTCTTTCTCTCTCTCTCTTCCTTCCTTCCTTCCTTCTTTCTTCTGCCCCTCCCTAGCTCCCTTTTCTCTTTTCTTTTGTAGTTCATTTTCCCTTGCTAATATCCTAAATTGATGTTAGTATTGGCATACTTTCACTTCCTAGGCCTATGGACATTAAATAAGTCGCTTTGCTATTTACTATGTTTACTCACATCTGTGCTTTTTTGACAGTTAGATTATGAAAGCTAACCTTAAGTGTTCTTTTGCCCCTTGTCACTTTGTGGACTTAAAAATATTAATCAAAGGCTTGTGACAGTATGAAAAGGTTCATGACAGTATTTTAAAAGACTTAGTATTATGAAGGAATGGTTGTGGGATGCCCGCTGACCTATAATAAGGATGGCTTCATAAAATATGCACAGTGAATCTTCCTGAATAGATAAACTATTCTCTAATTTATTTAAAAATCCAATGACCTACATATTCATATGTTCAGAAATCCCTCATTTACTAACACTGTTTCTCCTCCGAGACCTTCCATCTGAGCAAATCTGTTAAATGAAGTAGAGGAAGCTTTGATCCAAACTAGGCTAAATCCATTGGAACGGCTGCTCTCCCACATATGAATGGGAGCATTAGAGTGCCAGAAAGGGGAAATTAGGTGTGACCCACGTTCCTTCTCTGCACAACTATCCCCTTTCCTTGGCGCTAGAGTTCAGGAAATACCCTTACATAAGGAATCAACAGTCCGAAGTTTCTACAATTTGAAAATGAGGCTTTTTCCACCTTCATTATTTATATAATACAGTTATTTTCCTTTTTCCTCTAGCATATTATATCACAACTCAGAAAGTTCAGGTCCATTTTCTGTTTCAGGTAGCTCTCCTGAGCCAATTCTTAGAAACATGTTTTCAGTAGATACACAGATGTGTTTCACAAAATGTGCTATTCTGTAACAGTAGGCCTCTAATTTGGTATCTTGCTCCTTCTTCAGTTTGATGCAAAAGTCACTGAGTTACACAATTTGCAACCTTTTGTCGTAGGCTTTGCTTGAGAAAGTGTTCATTGTGGGTCTTATCTGATAGAAAAAAGGTTTTAAAAATCCTTTGGGAAGTCATTTGGTTGACCTGTCCTTATTTGACTACTTTTTATTTTTTATGAGATTTTGCAAAAAATCTGCTCTTTACTCATCAAAGCCACATCATTTGAAGAAACTTAAAGCCAGGGTCATAAATACAATTTTATAAAGTGACTCAGCAACTGGAGAATGTTTTCAGCAGATTGGAAAATTAGATTGAACAATGTATCAGGAAAGTTGGGAGTAAGGTCAACAGCTAGAAATGTACATATCTGTGTGAAATGACATGGGTTTTGCTTTTATGCTTTATCGACACCATGCTTATAGTATATGCACACCTGTGTTATTCAGGTTAAAAATGTCTAAGGACTTGCTAAACAGTATACTTTGAAGTGGCACAGTTAGGAAGAGGTATATAGCAACAACATGAACATTTTAGCAACCAAAATATTTGGAAATCTGAACTTAAGTGTATTACCATTCAGTGTGGGGGAGGAAAAAGTCTTGTGTTTGATTTATACATATTGTTAGCCAAAGATAGGCATGATTTAATTACACATAAAGTTTATATTTGTAGAAAACTTGACCTCCAGGATATTCAGAATTATTTCTCGGCCAACCTCTGGTCTCAGTCATCATTATTTCTTACTATGCAATAGAGATACGGGAGCTCAGCAAGTCATACAGAGGTAGAGCACAATGCAAATCCAGGGGTCTTGACTCCATGGTCCAGTGAGCTGGTTATAAAATGACAAGGAAGCCTGTGAGAAAAAGGAAGTCCATCCACTGAAAGGTGGCCTGTATATATGAAATGCTGCAGATCAGGCATGAACATGTTATTGGGTTTTGAAGCCAATAATACACCCTCTTTTGATTTGAACATTAAATTAATAAAGTGGGAAAAGATGGCCCTGCTTGCTTCATAAAATAGGCAGTCTTTCATTTCAGAACCACTGGCTTGAATTCATAGATTTAAAGATTATAATAATATTAATATTTCTCAGGATAGCAGTGTCTCCAAGTTCTTAGATGGCCTAAGGATGATGGATAGCCTCTTATTAGTGGTCTCACTTTAGCTCCTCTTGTGCATATACAAACTAACATTAATTAGCACCTTTTAGGCAATTCCAACTGAAGAGGATGGAGGAGATACTGGCTTTGTGTTCTGGGTAGAGAGAAGGTTGACTCAGTAGCTGTCAAAACATATATAACCCCTCCTCATTACTTTTTTTTTTTTGGTAAAGATTTACTTTTTAAATGTTTATTTGAGAGAGAGAAAGAGAGACTGCATGCATGTCAGGGAGGGGCAGAGAGAGAAGTGGAGAGAATCCCAAGCAGGCCTGGCACCGTCAGTGCAGGGGAGGCCCATGCAGGGCTCAAACTCACAAACCTTGAGATCATGCATAAACTGAGCCAAAGTCAAGTCAGATATTTAACCAACAGAGTCACCCAGGTGCCCGAATAACTGTCTCCTCATTCTTAAATCTACTTGAAAGAGAAAGTTTTGTGTAACATAATATATAAAGACACCTGCCCCTCCTTTACAAAACTGGCACCAAAAAATCAGAGGAAATAAAGATGACGGAGCCCTGTTTTGTCATTTCCTATCCCTGACCAGTATCCCTAACTTAAAAATTAGTTACTAAACTAATTATAGAAAATTCAGTTTTCTTCATTTTAACTAAAAAGTCTTCCTTTAGGGGGTAGATTTATAAGCCTTTGTCACCTTTTTTTCTGACAAGGAGTGATCAGCTCCTTTGACACAGATAAGTAGTCTCGATTTTCAATAAGGACTTTCTTATACCTCCTATGAGTGTCTCAATATAGACCTGTATTTTTAGTATGAAGGTCTATTTTAGTATTTAACCAGTCTCCTCCAATCCTGGGTGATGTTTACAATTAAAGTAGAATTTTTATAGAAGAAATACAAGGAACACTAGCTTTAGATCCCATTATTTATATACTTTTCACCATTGCTTATTTAAAGTAATAAAAAAAAAAATACACAAGGAGTGTTCCTTTCATGGCCATTGATTGAAATGATGACCATTTGGCCTGGGGTTAAGTGCATGTTTGTTCAGATAAAACAAATTAAGTTTAGAGGCCAGAAATGCTGTGAAAAAAATATAACTGAATCAATTTGAAGTCAGTTGGAGATTATAAGGTTGTTTACATTCTGTCTACAAGTTTTGTACCTAAAATTATCAGTGCACATCACAGCATTCAGTTTCAAACATCTTTGACTGCAGTGCCCTGTGGGAAATACCTTTTACATCATGAGCTGGTACACACACTCACACATATGCACATATGTGTACTTGTCTGTCTTGAGCTCCATCTCATTTCCACCTGTACTTTTGTCTATCTGTATATTTCTAAAGCAAAACCTTCATGAAGGGAAAAAAAAAAACCCTTCAGGTAATAATACTCGCACCATGTATGAAACACCTTGGTAATTTCCAATCTATTTAATTACATGTCCTTATAAAAAACTAGTTATGTTCTACTGAAATCTATCATCCACTAATAATTATGGCCCATGTTTAAACAGTGATGCAAATTAATGCTTATTTTAAATGACTACAGAGTTACTTACTGAAGAAAAGTTTCACTTTTCTAAAAAATAAAAAGAGTATTTTGGTTTAGTGACGTGCTGGAAACCATATGATCCTTCCAATTTATATAATTAGTTAAAATTTTCTTTACATTCCTCTATTCCAAATAATTTTAAGTATTCTGCTTCCTAAAATTTATTCTTTACATTTTCTGCCTTCTATATGGGAAGACGTTTAGCAGAATGCAAGTGGAGGACCTTGAAGATTTGAAGTTACAAATTTAAAATAAGAATTATACTTTGTATTAGTTCTGTAATTATTTGATATAGTTCTGTATATTCTGTATTCATTCATCTAAAAAATATTTATTAAGCATTCAGAAGCTATGGTAAACATTATAATGGAAGCTAAGATTTATTGAACACTTAACATGTATCAGTTATAAGCTGTAGGGAATCCTATGAGGGGAGTACAATTATTATATCAGTTTTACAGGTGAGGAAACTGTGCCATAGGAAGATTAATTTAATCCTTGGCTAATTGAAGCCCTATTTTGAACCCAGCAGTTTTGCCCTTAGAGCTCACATGCTCAACAACCATTTTATTCTCAATTATTTCTGATCTCATAGAACAGAACATGAAAGATACAGCCCCTCTTTCAGGGAGGTTGAAGGGGTAAGCAGGCTTTCAAACCAGTAATCCCATTGTGGATAATAAGTACTGCGATATGTTACATGTACTGTGTGAGAACATATGTTTTTGACCTTGGAGGTGATTGAAGTTAATGCAGAAATATTTCAGCAGGAAAAAAAAATGTTTTATAACTGTTTCAGGACAAAGTCAACTCATATGTTAACAGACTGCTTTACTTTTTATATCTGAATGCGTTTGATATATTTGAGATATAAATATTCAATAAATGTATGTTTTTGGTTTGTTTTGTTTTGTTTTGGGAAAGTACTATTTTTGCCAATGTTTTGACAAAGTAGCCAAAGCTAGTAAATTTTTTGGGCAGTTTGCCAGCAGTTGTTTCACATAATACACATAGAAACTAGAAATAACCAGGGCCCAGAACTTTGTGAATGCAATAGTCATGTGCCAGGTACTTGAGGTGTTAGTAGAAACCACGTATGTGCCCAGAGCTGAGAACACCACTGGTAAATGTTTCCAAGGAGAACCTGTTCAGTTCTCTATTTGCTTTTGATTTTTGGTACTCATGTGTTTAGAAAATTTTGGCTTGGATTGTGCATAACCCCCCCATTCCAGTACCTAAGAAGGGAAGGGATAAAAAGGGAAAAAAAAGGGAGAAAAAAAACCCTGTTTATCTAATTGCATCTATCTTTGCATTGAATAGGTAGGTAAAAATAGTAAAGTTGCCAGAAATCTGTTTCTAGCTAAATTCCTCCATTGTATGTGCCCGGACAAAGGGATTGCTGTTAGGAGAGCACGGATGATTTTGGTTGTACCCACTCACTTTGTGTTGCATGCCGACTGTATTCTGATGTGTCAGTAGCACACTATAGTTTTCTTGTGTCCACTAGAAGGAAAAGTTGTCTCTGAGAGAAGTGTTTTACTTAATAATTTGCAGATTGGGAGTACATGAAATATTTGTTCTAAAGTGGAGTCTGAATGGCTCAGAATTTCAGTTTCCACTATCTTAGTGTTTACGGTAGGTTGAATGAAAAGATCTTTAGTGTGATACGTGGTCCAATAGGGCCAGTTCCTGTCTCTTCAGCAAAGATAGGACTCCCACATCTCAGAAAATTTTTTTAAAATACATTTGGTGCATTCTTAGAGCTTTGTATTTCTGCATATTCCCAGCTACCCACTAAACACAAATTATACAGATTCTTCTCCCAAGGAGTTTACTGTATGATGGAGAGAAGAGGTTTTCTGGTAGCACAATGTAAAAGATGATGAGTGTCATAAATGCCAGATAGAACCAGTGCCATCTCAGTTCAAAGGAGGGAGAGACTATTGCCAACCGCAGTGTATATGCATACACACATATGTACATAGTATTTTAGTGAATTACAGAATACATTTCTACAGCAACAACATTTGTCTGCAAATGTTACTTTTGTATATACATTTATATTTGCAGAGTACATTAATTCCCTTTAGATGCTCAGTTCTATCCACCCCCATTCTACAACCACGCTACATGCATAGGCTCTCTCTCCTAATAAAGAAATATTGTAATAAAGAGAGGTTTTATTAAACTAATGCAATAACTACATTTTCTTTGAGGATTTAACACATCATTTTTAATAATAAAAATCAAATTGTCATTGTTGTGCCCTGTATACTTTTTATTCAAATCAGCCTAAGTACTCTGGCTTCGTGGCTGAGCAGTACTCTAGGGGGTGAGAGGAGGGTGAGTATTTTTAGCATTACACAAATGAATTTCAGCATTCAGGTTCATAGTGGGGTTGTGGATTATGGATACGGAACCCAGGGAAACCTGTTAATATTCGTGAGCAGAGGGGAAAATGCCTGGAAGGAAATGAGATTGGAGATGAGGGGAGAACCACTTGCGTTAGGCCAGCTTCAGGTGGGATGTCAGCACATTCTGCAGCCACACAGCTGGCTCCACAGCTTCTGTAACTGTGCGCTAGCCGCTGAGATACAAGAACTGGCTTTGTACGATTAGACCAGGAATTTGGTGTTACTTGGTTTTCACAAAAGATTTCTGGTTTTTGGCTCCCATGTCAGCTGGAACAAGACATTTCAGAATTGTGTGAAAAGTAAGGCTAACAAATGAGCACGCAAACATAAAGAGGGAAGACATGAAAAGTGAGACGTGAAGAGTGCCTTTGGAAGATTGTTTTTATTTTTTATTTTTTTTATTTTGAGGCAAGTATGTGATAGATCATTCTCAGGAGTAGGATGAAGGCTTGGCTGATATGACTGACAAGACCCTTTCTACCTTTGACCCTCGATAATTTTAATCTGTAGAATGGGGGTATATGTGTCTTTGAACCTTGGTGACTGTTTATGACATCATTTGTTTAAAGCAAAACATAAATATGAAAATATATGTATTTTCAGACTCACTATTGCGTATTACATTTCAATCCATACATCCTTAGAGTTGTAGCTTGATTTCTGAAGATCATTATTAAATAGCTTATATACAATTAAAATACATTATTAGGGAATGGGATTTATTTTCTCTAAAATCTATCTTTGTTCAGATTGGAACTCAAAACTTTGAAACTATTTGCTTTGATGATAAATGAGTATTTTTTTTGGTTGAGTTACTTCAAAGGTATGTGTTACAATAAATATGTGAACATTGCAAGTTACCCTTTATACCTCCCACTTCAGCTGCCACAAACAGAAGTGTAATTTACAGAAATGAAAACAGTCTCCAGCTAGCTTGAAGCTTTTTCCAAGGGGGAGCACTGGGGTTTGCTGGGCCAGTTTCCTCAGTACACACCTGGTATATATCACTTTAAAAAATAAATTATGCCTCATTAAATTACAATTAAATGGAATCATGATCATTTGTTTTTCTGGAAGGAAGATGTTTTGCATATTGAAAGCCTAATTTGTTGCAGGTGACAAAAAGGCTGAATAGATTATCTAATATCACTTCATTTTAGGGGTAATGTTTGCTGGTTATTTTGTGTATACTCCAGTAGTTCAGAATTATATTAATGTGGACTATAGTAGTTTTACTTCAAAATGTCTTCTACCACTTTATCAGTTTTTGTATCTTTTTTTTTTAAGCTTTTAAGGAAACAGAAACTTCTCTTGGTGTTCTAGATCAGTCATGCTGTTTCTTTTCCTTCCAGTGATTTAATGCTGGCCAATCCCTCCCTTGCCTGGTCTCGTTGTTATCTCTATAGCCACGTACTGTGTATATGTCCAGTCCCAGTCAAGTTAAGTCCCACTTCTTCCAAAATGTTTTCCCTGAGTTGGCAATACTTTTACTCTTCTGAACTGAGCCGGTGTTCATTCTATCTGGAATTTATGACACTTGTCATCTTTTACATTGTGTTTCTATAAACCATCATACAGTGAACTCTTTGGCAACAGAATCTGTGTCTTCTTAATCTTTTCATTCCTTTCTGAGCTTCATACCAAGTCATAAATAAGAAATGAATTAATAGACTAATCTGTCATTTTTTCGTAATAGGTACACTGAGTCTGGGGTTCCCTAGATAATCAGTGGGTAATAGAGCCTGATTTGACAGAATTACCAAAGGTCTGGGAGATACGAAGAACTAGTGTCTGTTGAAATCTAGGCAGTAATGACCTCCAGTGTTGCTGTCAGTCCTGGAGTGGCCTGGGAAGGTTTGAGGGGCTCGAACTCAGCGTTTGTAAAACCTGGCCCAGGTTTTGGTTCTCTTAATTAAGGGCTCAGGGCACCTGAGTGGCTAGGTCGATTAAGCGGCCGACTTCGGCCATGATCTCTTGGTCTATGAGTTCTAGCCCCACGTTGGGCTCTGTGCTGACAGCTTGGAGCCTGGAGCCTGCTTCAGATTCTGTGTCTCCCTCTCTCTCTATGCCCCTCCCCTGCTCAAAAATAAACGTTAAAAAATAAAAATAAAACAAACAAAAACAATTAAGGGCTCATCAGAAGCAGTTTCTCACCTGTCCCAGACAAGGCCCCAAGGCTAGTACAGAAACTTAAAACTAAATTTTAGAGAGCCAGTCATGGTAATTTTTCCCAATCATTTCTGAGTTATCAGCATGTATTTTACACAGGAACAATTTGGGGCAAACTATATAAATTGTTGAAGAAATATGGAGATCATAATAATATAAACAAGAAAGCTCATCAACAGGAATTGCAGATTCAGAAACGATAAGGTCAATTCATTTGTCACAAAGAAATTATTATTTAAAACACTCAAAATAAGCATATCAATTTTTCGTTTTAAAAATCGGCCCAAATTCTTTGTTTTGTTTGTGGAGATAGCCTCTAGTAGCAACGGAACTAGATGGCATTATATTATCTCTTGTGCTTTCAATTATGTTGTTTTTATTGCATTTTCTGCCAACATCATATACAAAATCTTTCATTAAAAGGCCAGGGAGAAGGCCAATTTGAGGTTCTTTTGTGCCCAACTCACTTCTTTTTTTAGTGACTTGTAATCCAAGAGCTGTCATGCAAGGTGGCTTTCTTCCCTGTGCAGATGTTCACACTACTCCTTTTCAGTCAACATGTTTCTTGGTCTTACATAACCTCAGCTAACACCATGCTGGGAATTGTTATAATCTCTCCCTTGAGAAGGCTCTGTTGCCTACAACGAGAAAAATTCTTAATGACCACTTTACTCAATACTCGCAATATGTTTTAATATGATTACTGATATGAAAGTTTAATAAGCAATATCCTGGTTAATTTATTAATTTCCCTCAATTTTCACATTCTCAATATTCATGACCTTTCTATTTATAAAAGTACACTTTTTTCTTCCTTTCTTTTTTTTTGTTTTTTCTCTTTCAGTGCCCAGGTGCCATGCCACATTCTCTGTATCTCAGGCCACATAATGGGAATGTTTAAGTGACACCTCCTGCCTGGCTGGTTGATAATTAAAATGCCAGACAGCATAGTGGCAAGGGCTTTAGAAATATTTATGTGAGATAAATTATTAATTTATGTTCTATTCAAGACAGTTTCAATATGATAAACATTTACTTATCTTGATAATTAGATAAGGTGGTTTGTGGTATAAATTATGCCATAGATTTTCTTCTGATTTTTTTTTATTTTTTTCACTATGATGATTTTCAGCTAACTAAATAAACTCACTCTACATTTATGAACCTACAGAATTTGGACTCTGTTTTTTAAAATTCCAGTTTAAATAATGAGGAGCACATAAATAACCAAAATGAAAAAGACTTAACAAAACAACTAAAACTCTTTTTGTGCTCACCAGTTAGCCACTCGTTATTGAAAATGTCTGAGGTAAAAAGAATCTGCTTTGGGACCATGGCTACACAGATGAGACTTTAAGTAAATAATTTAGAACAGTGTTCTCATTCTCTGGGGCAATACATAGAGGCAGCAGTGGCCACCTTGTTGGTTAGAGACTTTGTCTTCAATTAGGCAAATAAAACAGAGGCAATAGTATATTCCACTGGCCCCTTAAAATACAAACATCGCATCTCCTTCGCTTCAGAATTGATGTTGATGAGCAATCATTTACAAGGATGCTTTGTCTTGATTTTTCTTAGAGATGGATTCATTTCTCTATAAGGTTGTCCAACATGTAAAAAACGTGGGGCAAGGATTTTGGTGTAGAGGGGGAAGAAAGTCAACCAAGCCAAATGGGAAACAAGTAAAAGACCTATACTTCAGAATAATTTTTTTTTATTGATTACAAATGAACAAACTTGCTATTTTGAACCTGGTCCACTAGAACAGTAGTTTTTGTTATTTCACTATTTTGTATGTAAGATCTTTACTATAATGTACTCCCCTTGCAAAAATAGTTCCACAGAAGAAAAATACTTTTACACACTGCCTTTGAGGTACCATAATTATAATAACTAGTGTAAAGACTATATTCATGCAGCCCCTAAAATTCCTTCATGTTTGGTAGTCAGAGATTTATTAAAATGCTAAAGTTGCTTATGCTGGAGAGAGAAGGAGGAGGAGGGGACGGATTCATCCTGTATGCACCGAGTTCATTATTAAGAAAAGCTCAGAAAACATCAATCTTCGTGTCTTATTGGTATTGATTTTAAATCCACTTCCCTCTTCTCTACATATTAATTTGGAGATTTTTTATCATAGAACAAATTCATTATTAATATTTCAAGTTGCTTCATGCAAGCAGAAAGTAGGATAACTTAAGGCAGAACCGACTTTGAGTTTCAAAAAAGAATCCATACCTAGATTGTATAACATTTTCTGGACGAAAGATGTCTTTTGCTTCTAAAAGCATGATAAGAAATCTAGATTTTCTTATGATCATTTTACCAATACAGTATTTTCACATATTTTCGTACCTTTTCCTTATCTTGGGCATGCATGCACACAGACACACACATAGCATAACATTTCTTCTAGCTTCATTGTATGGCTTATTTTATTCTTATTTGCAAAGACTTCTCTATTCAAAGCAACATGACATGCATATTGCAGAACTATCATATGGCATGCTACTGATACATCCTTATAAATTGTCTTATGTGATACTTTGAGTGGTGATTGCCTCCTTGGAGTGCTAATAGCTGTGTGATGCACACTCTTGTGATATTTGCTTCACTATATCATAAATGTATTACTTCTGTCTAAAAATTGCCTACTTTACCCTGAAGATTTCTGGCCAACCAGAGGTGGTATATTCTTCTTGGATCTAACATCTTTTTATATTTAAGCCATACTTTACAAACTTGATAGTGTTTTCTTTGCATTCACATTTCCCTCAGTGGAAATGTCTGGCATCTACTTTTCACAATTTTGGGTTGCCCTGTGTGTTCTAAGATACAGAAGTTAGCATTTCAGCTCTTCCTGGAGGATAATCCTAGACTGCCCTGAAAAGAGGCGCCCCGAATTGGAAGGTGAAAAGTGATGCCTCCATGTGAAAGTTTAACAAGAGTGCAGAATGGAAATTGTTTAGCTTTTGCCCACATTACTTCAGTGATTGGAACTCAGGTTTTAGCCCTTTTCTTGCCTGCATATTACTTTTCTCTGGACTTGTCAACATTTTCCTTTCCTTTGTGAGCTCTCTGACATCAGAGCACATGAAAACACTAATTTCCTATTTAAAGCTATTGGGATGAGTCACACACATATTCCGAAATTATCTTGAGTCTATACATGGCATTCTCTGATGTGTGTTCTGACCCCTCACCAGATGTGCCTGCATTTCTATTCTTTTAACAACTGTGGGATTAGAGCTTCCTGGAGGAGGGCATCTCATGAAAAAAAGTTTGGGTGCCCTTTGGTACATATACAAGGATACCAATTATGTATGTGGATTGAGAAGCTACCAGAGGGTTAACACAAATTATGGCCGTTTCCTTTGTCTTTTTTTTTTTTTTTTTTTTTTTGCCATGAGAAACATCTATATTGAAAACAGTGGCCGGTCACACAGAAATTCAGCCAAACTTTTTTTTTTTAAGTCGATGTAAATCTCCCATGCTGTTTAAATGTCGGAACTAAATTTACCAAACTTGGCAGATTTGTAAAGCTGAGCAGGACTGCCAAGTGTTCCCAGTTTCAAGCAGAGAGAGTTCTAACAGTTCCTGAAATACTTGTAGGAGGCACCTGGTGGTAATTGCAGTTTCACAAGCCTTCCGAGCGCCTACCTTGCTAGCTGGCAACTCTGTACACTGACGATTATTACAGTGATGATAAAGTGTCAGAATAGAACAGTCCAGAATAAGGCACAGCCCTGGAAGGCAAGCAAATTCCCACAAAACCTTCCTGCTGGAGAACCCTCAGCAATTAGACTGAGGTTCTTGACATCACAGCCAGCTGGTTACATCCAACAAATAAAGGGGGAGGGGGCAGATGATGGAAACTACACACACACCTGCAGATGTGACTTGGCCTGTTTTGTTTTGTTTTTTCCTTCCATTTAATCAGGGGTTGTTGTCTGAGATTTTGCGTAAGGAAGAAGACCCTCGGACAGCCTCTCAGTCTCTTTTAGTAAACCTGAGGGCCATGCAGAATTTCCTCAATCTGCCGGAAGTGGAGCGGGATCGCATATACCAGGACGAGAGAGAACGGAGCATGAACCCTAATGTGAGCATGGTCTCATCAGCCTCTAGCAGTCCCAGCTCCTCCCGAACCCCTCAGGTGAGATATTTTCACTCCACTAACTTTTCACTCTTGGCCTTGGAAACATCTTGCCTTCGCTGATACTGTGTTTTTCTCAAAACCTAAGAGACATAATTCAAAGATTTCTTAATTCGCTGGTCATGTTGGTCTGAGGATGTGAACCTCTGACCATGTAAGGGTGATTATCCTTTACTGTGTCATATGGCATTTCTGTCCCTTTAGGAAAATACCATTCTTCCACACAGAAAGGGCAGGAGTGGGTGGATGGGTAGGTTGTAGAATGTTTACACACAACTATTTGGTTACCTAAGATGGGGTCAGGGGATTTGAGTTGTAACTGAGTTTACATAGCAAGAGCACTACTTTCCTTAAATTGTATATTAGTTTGGAAGCAGGGGTTGGAGGGGGTGGCAGTTAGGGTTGGAGGCAGGGAACGAGGAGAGGAATCCAAGCTCTCATTTAAGCACTTCAAAAAAGACAAAATGGGGGAGAGATCTGTGTATGGTTGAAGCATGCATATGTAGTGACTGGATCAGAACGTTTGGGAGATCATTCAGGGATCCCTTAGAAAATGGTAGTGGGAAGGTAGGCAGGCCTTAATGATTTTCCTTCCTTGGGTGATCTCCCTACAGGACTCAGTGACTCAGCCAGCTTTTCTTCGCTCCTTTTGTCCCACACCTTAAAAGCATTCTACTCTCAGGTCCTTCTGCAAATGCACATGTCTAGAAATGCTGTGCGCTTTAGAGATCCTAACTAAAGGGTCAACATCTCAAGTCAGCCAAGTGTCCTTTCCACTTCACCTCTGACCCTATTTGTTTCTAGCCTACTTCTAATTCTCCAAAACTGTTACTAGTCAATAGATTTAGGATAAAGCCATCTCATTCACTGTTGCCAAGATGGTTGCAAGTTTTGCCTCAAAACAGATACTTAACAAGTACACATTTGTACAAATCAGAAAAATGGGTACTCTGAAACTAAATTTTTTTTTGGCTTAATTTTGGTGTTATGAGTGTTTTCTGGAAAGTTCCAAGGAACTGATTAAACATAGAAGCAGATTTCATTCTAGTAAAAATATTTGAGCTTTTTCAAGTACATCCATTTTTTTTCACACATCATAACTTTTTTTTTTTTTTACTCTGCAATAGATTTTTAATTGAAAATTGTTTTCTGTCATGCAGTGCCAAATTGTGATACTTTCACTTTAGTCTTTGGTGAATTATGGGTTTTAGTTACTGTGAAACCAAAAATAAGTCTCTTCACTGCTTACTTTGGAGGAGTGTAACCAAGCTTTTTTCTTTTTATTTATTTTTTTAAAAATATTGAGGCATACATATTGAGCTACTGAGTTGGATGAGTTGTTAATTAACACTAATATTTACTTCTATTAAATTCACCAATATTATTGCCACTTTTGAAGCCCATTAAATCATTATAGAGAGTCCAGCCATGCTTCATGGCCATTTAACCAGTTCTCAAAAAGTCACTTCTCCTTGTTAGAAAATAACTCATGTCTAAGCAGTTTGTATTCCATTTCTTTGTAATATTTTTCTAATGCAATTTTATCTTAGGCACCTTTTCAAAGACCTGAGAGCTTTCAGAGCCAGACCAATTACCAGGCAAAACTGACCAGGGTCACTATTTTGCCGTAATGAATAGAAGAAAAATGTCATCTAGAAAATTCTGAGGTAGAAGTGCCCTTTGGGGACAAGAATAACAGGGAAATTTATCATTTAATTTCACAGGTTTGAGATTTCTAAATATAAATATAAAATCTTCTTCTCAAAATAGTTTTGAGAATACAACCATGGCACTGGTATTTGTACATTCTTTGGAACTTTCTTTTTCTGTTCAACATTGAGAAAGGGAAGTTATTAAAGTTTTTTTTAAAAACATTTCATGATTACTTACTTACTCAAACTTCTTTACATACATATCTCAATAGTAAAGATCCTTAGTGAAGCTTTCATTTGTGAGAACAAATATTAGAGGAATACTCACTGATTAAGCTTTTAGTTGGAGCCAGCAATCTATAGTACTCAGGCAGTCCTCCGTAGGTGGGTGGAGAATATTTCCTAGAACCCCATCAACATTTTATTATCAGTTTAAAACAAATGGAAGAAATTTAAAATGTGAAATTAAACCTTCAGAGTCCCATCTGATAATCTTTAAGTTGGCTCGTATTTCTTGATGTACTTAACAACAACGTAAGGATAAGAATGATCCTTTATTGAGCACTCAGTCTGTGTCAGGTATTGTGAGCATTTTGCGTGAATTCAGTCCTCACCATTTTGTGTTGTTATTCCCATTTTACAGGTAAGGAAACTGAGGTTTTAATGGGTTAAGTAATTTGTGTAAGATCGCATGATAGAGCTAGGATTTGAACTCTTGTTTCCAAGGCCTGGGCTCCTAACCATATATTATAGTGCCTTGAGGGGTTTTGCTTTAGCCCCTAGGGTTCTAGAGAAGATTTGGCCAGTCAAGTAAGATGAGATAGTCAGTGACGCTAATAAATTTCAGTTGGGAAAGGAGGAAAGGTTTTTCTAAAATAGGTACTTAACAGGAAAAGCACTGCAGGTTAATTAGAAATTTTGAGAAGAAAAAGAAGTTTCTTGAAAAAAATGACAGAAAATTGGATTATCATGGGAAGACCCCAAACTAGAAAGCAAGAGGATGCTTGTAAAAACAGCCCCTGGGGATTTTGGAGGTGGGCTAGCACAGTGGTCTCCGGCCAGTGCTGCGAAGCCAGAAACCCTTGAGTTCATATCATGGTTCTGTCCATTCCTGCTGTGTGTCTCTCCAGGAAGTTAAGGGTCTTCTTTTATTTTCACTTGTCTTCCTTAGTAAAATGAAAATAATAAAGTCTGACCTACTGGGTGCTTCAAAGAATTAAATGAAATAACAAAAGTAAAACACTTTCTGGAGTGCCTGGCAAATAAAAGTACCACATACCTTATAGTTATTACTACTTTGCAGTAATTAGAAAATAGTATGAGACAGGGAGAGAGGAGAATGCAAAAGTCAGTGAGCAGTCTTATGAATTAAAACCTTCACAGAAACTTAGGATGTTAACTCCGGCTTCGAGATGCTATGGAGAATGATCCCACAGTATCCAGACTACATGCTGTGTCTCTCTCCAAATCTGCGTGCTGCTTGATTCAGTGGGAGATTAGCTCAAGGCCTCCACAAAAGGAAAGTAATGATCTGGAGACAACTGCCTTGGTTTGGGACTCTAGGGTGAGGGCAGACAGAAAAATTTCAGTTTAGTTCAAATCAGCCAGCTGTGCTCAGGAACCAAAAATTGGTGCCCACTCTGCCCAGAGTGCTGCTCCCTGGGGTTCTGAGAAGGTTTCCCAGCCCCCCATCATTACACACCAGAAGGAATGTTCTGGCAGTCCTTTGGATCACGGAGATGCAAATATTTTAGGGTTATCTCAACCTCAAGACGTACAGACACCTTTTACATTGTCCTTCATTTGTCTCTGAAGCTGATGGGAAATCATTCAATTAAAATGAACACGGCAGAATACATAAAACCACAATATGAGTTTAAGAAAATGAAAACGGCACATCAAAGGCATTCTGAAGCCTAGTTTTATGAAATGAAATTTTGTTTCATTTCCACTGATTTCCTAGGTGAAATTAGGTGACTATCTGGGTAGCATAATGATGATAGTGATGGGAAACCATACATACTCAAATGACATATGTAAAGCTTTAATAAAGAATGAGAGAGACTCGGGGGAGTGCATTAAATTGAGTAATAATTTATTATTTAGAGACCTCTACCCATTTACTCATTTTTTCCTGGAAGAATTGGCTCTTTCTCCTAGGTGTGCCATTTTTAGAAAGAAAGAGGTAACTCTGTGTGTTCTGCATGCTTGTTTTGCAGTTGGGGGATCTCTTACAGTTTGGTGCCCGGGGTAGCCATCGTACCTGTGAACCATCTAGTATACCGTGAGGAGAAGGACAGGGTTGACAAGACTGTGCATGTCCTATAGGAATGCACTGCAATTATTTCCAATCACAATTAACCTGATTAGAATAATGGACAGGAAGTGTCCCTTTGTAGCTAATGCAGTTTGGCATCAGCTGACTGAAATCCTTTGATAATTTCTGCACAGATGGCTGGGCTGAATGCAGCACTTTTTAAATTATTATTTTCATGGTCTCTTGGTAGGCCAAAACCTCGACACCGACAACAGACCTCCCCATTAAGGTGGACGGCGCCAACGTCAACATCACAGCTGCCATTTATGACGAGATCCAACAGGAGATGAAAAGGGCCAAGGTGTCTCAAGCCCTGTTTGCCAAAGTGGCTGCAAATAAAAGTCAGGTGAGTGGTTTTTTAAAAGAGCAAAAGTGAGGACTGGAATTAGACCATTCTCCTCCTCCCACCAATAAAAATACATCTGTTCCTATAATAATAATAACAATAATAATCCCTAGGGAACCTGTCATGTTCTGCCTTTTGCTCTATGGTTTGCTTTTATACCCATTAGGGTTCAAAATAGAGACTAAGTTAAAATCCAGATTTTTTTCTTTTAAAAGAATTTAAAAATTCTTTTCAAAAAGAATCAGTCTAGAATGATTTCTCTCATAGTTCTAAGCAGTGCTATGTATCTTTTTTTTTTTTTTTTTTTTTGTATTTGAGCAAAACTTAGTATGTACAAAACAGCATCTTCCTGAGACTCAGTTAGCTGGAATCTTGTCTCATCCCCTCTCTTATTCCCATCAGGGGAACTGCTGACTTTGTTATAATAACCTCTTTTCTCCAGCCCCAGAGACACCTCGCCATGTCAGGTGTTGCTTTTATGTGTAGAATACAGTTGTTTTTCCAGAGAAAACACATGTGCGGGGCGGTGGGGGAGTCCAGAATGAGTGCTAAAATTCATAACAGGAAAACATAGAAGCTTATCCAGTACAATTTCTCAGTGTCGGGATTGTGGGGAATGGAATGCTCCAGGGAAAAGGGGAGACAGATGCTTAGGTTTTTTATTTCTGTAAGCAGCAACAGTTGATGGGATCCACTATCTGTCTCAATTCGTTTAAAGGGACAACTACTACCCTATCCTCGAATGGGTTAGGTTGAGGTGGTTACTTATTTATCCCTAGGATGAATAATTATCCAGTGCAGGGTGGAGGAAACAAAAGTTAGCTGAAGCATAATTTTGAGAATCCTTTGATTCTGAGCTTGATTTCCTCTGTGGCCTTGCATGACAAATGTTTTCATCCCACATATGTAAATGGTAAAATGGCCCAGCATCTCCTTAACAGATCTTCTGTTGTGTGCTGTAAAGAAAAGGAGTTACTGAATATTGTACTTCTGTTAAGCAAGACTATTTTCAATGAAAATTAAATTATCATTTTTTTAAATGATAGATAGTTAAATACTGTATTTAGACTAATTATATCGTTTTGGGATTTGACTTTTTTTTTTTTACCTGTAGTTTTGCAGTAACCTTACTTATTTTACCTGTAGTTTTGCAGTAACCTTACTTAAGTTATTTTTCAGATGTTGATAAAGAGAAAGGAGTAGAATATCCAGGAATTTAGAAGAGGATTGAAATATTCGTTTCCCTGTTTACTTTCAGTGTAGTCATTTTTCCAGATTATTCTTACTCTTCGCTCATCAATGAAATCATTGAAATACAGTTTGTTAAGATACGATGTCCAACCATAGTATGAAATACATGAAAAGAAAACACCATAGAGCCTTCTTAAACTATTAAATGCATAAAATCCCATGTACCACATGGCAAAATATAATGAGAGTTGGGGCTGTTAAACGAATAAAGCTGTTAAATGCATAATGCCACTTGGCAAAACTACTGTGCATTTAATGGTTTTCCACTGTGTAATAAAGGACATATGTGGTAAATGTGCAGTGAGTATAAAAGCTACACAATTGATTTTGCAAACCTACCCCTTAGTCGTGACTTGACGTAAATATCAAAGTTTCACTCAGTCCTTCTTTCATAAACCATGATGAAGAAAAACTGAAACCCATAGTCTGAGAGCTTGATTCAGACTGCCTGTAATCTCTCTGCTGACTTGGCACCATGGCTGTTGGAAATGGTGATGCCTCCAGACTCCCAAAATAATTCAGGTGGCTGATTGAAAGCTGTATTTGCCAATTGGCACAGGCTTGGCTTTCCAAATTTTTGTTGCCTCCTGAAGAACTCAGTAGCCCTGATTTTGTAGAATCTGGAGGAAGATGTACTGAGAATTAATATGCCAAAGGGTGACATTAAGGAGTAAGCCTGCATGGGGATAAGTTGCTTTGAGGTTTTTCCGTTTTTCATTAGGACAGTGACCTCACTCTCAGTTATGAATGGGGAATCTTATTGTAGATAGAGAGTTGACTAGACTGGCAAATCAGGTGCTAAGATTTTATAAAAATGGTACCCCCAAACCAAGCGAACCTACCTGATAGTTTCAAAGGCAGTTTAACATAAGATATTCACTCCCTTTTTGTAAGTACCAGCATTTACTTCATAAAGAGCACATTTAGTGAAACCGATTGCCCTATTTGATACCTTGTATACATATTTGGCATGTATCCATAAGGTGTGTGTGTGTGTGTGTGTGGCCAAAATACTTAACCACTCCAAGCTTCAGTGGGAAGTGGCCACACCCTCTTTATTGGATTGGTAATACAATTGGGATTGGGAAATACAGAGATTTTCATTTCCTCTTCTGCATCCCCTTTCTTCCTGCTATGTTCCTTTGGAGGGTTCAGAAGTTCTTGAAGTGACTAAGGAGGCAGAAGAATAACAAGGGCTCTCTATTGTCTTGGAGGTAAAATTAGAAGACCTTTAAGTAGGAACTCTTGTGAACTGGAGTCAGATTGGAACCTTGAAGGCACAGTTCAAATATGCAGAGCAACCCCTTCCCTTCCGTTTTAAATTTCTTTTAAAATAGAAATGAACCCTCCATTAAACCTCATCCACTCTTTGTTGTGAATTGCTGTCATCAGCTATTAAGAATCATCCCTAAAGCCGAGTGTTAGGCAAGCTTTGAATGAGAAGTGGGACAAAGAAAGGAGCATTTTGGAGAGATTAGGGTGGTGAGCCAAGGTGGTCTATGAGGTCTATGAGTGTTTAGGAACACAGTGAGAAGAAGGGTTCAGAAAAGGAGTTGAAAGGGTGACTCCCTTGTACAGCTTTGTCTATGGTCCTGTTAGCAAAAATATATTACTGGAAGTGTGTGTGTGTGTGTGTGTGTGTGTGTGTGTGATGTCAGGATGCATCTGCAGCCCTCTTTCTCCAGTTCAGCTCTAGCTCCTTTGTCATGCATGGCCAATCTGTCATTGAATTCCATTGAATGTTTCCTATCTGACCTTGCCGTCCTCTTCATGGGAGGGGAGTCAAAGAAGGAAAAGCAGAAGAAAAAATCAAGAGGAAAGGTATGGTTATGCAGATATGTTTATTTCACCTCACTTTCAATTTAGGATCAGTGTGTGTGTGAGAGAGAGAGAATCCTGAGGATTATCTTTTTTTTCTTTCTTCAGAATACTCAGATTGTTGATGGTCTTCATGGGAGCGAACACACTGTTAGTCATGATTGTTCTCTGTGAATCACGAGTCCTTAGTAGGAGGGGTCCTCAATAGGAGCCATCACTTAAAATCATATAGGACATTTTTTGCATCACTTCAGTATGACCCTTACATACAGAGAGCCACCAGGGAATGAAGGCCCCAGTGTGCAGTTTGAGTGGACACAGGAATTCCTTGTTCTGCTGCTTCTTGTAATCTCTCTATTCGTCTTACTCTCTGTGCAGTTACTTTCCGCCTTGCTCCCCAACTGCACCTGTTACACGTGATCTGGGAAATGGGAATCCAGAGAGAGAAAACACAGTAGCCCACTGCAGTCCTTCAGGGCTGGCCATGTGCTCTGTGCCAGCATCTTCAGCCACATTTCTTTCCCTTGACATCAACTGTTCCTTTCCCTGAAAACAAATTCACTGTTTCTCTCATATGCTGACCTTTTCTCCTTTTTATAGTCTATAGTAGTTCAGCTCATTGAATGCTGAGGATGATCTAAAGTTCGTGTTTTTTTTGGCAAGGAGAGTGAGTCTTTCTTATTTGTATACTCAAAGACCCAACTACGTACGTGACTGCCTTTTCCTACTATGTTTGGGTCAGAATAGACAGAAAGACAGGTAGAAAGACAGGAAGGGGCTTATTTTAATTTCTCTTCTTCTGTGCCCCCATTTAAAAATATGAAAGACAACAAATGAACAGAACCTTTAACAGGGCACTGGGTTTGCTTACCTTTCTTTTTTGGTGAGGGGAGGGCTCCTTCTATATTTGGAAAGCAGAGAGACGCTGAGGCACTGCAAAAAAGGAGAGATAGATAACCTAGTTGTGAAATCTCAGGTGGTGGCAATGAAAGGGCCAACCCCAGAGACTGCTGGGGTAACAGAAAGAGAGTCATCTGGGAACAAACAGAGACCCAGGGGCCTGTCTAGTGAGATGACATAGGATATCCTTATCTCCACCAAGATTAAAGACCCTGGAGATCCCCTCCCCACCACACACACTTTCCCACTTCCACAAGCCACAGAAGCTAACACTAGGACCAGGGATAGGAGAGTCTTTTATTCCTACTGCATGAAGAAGTCAGAGAGGGAGCCATAATCATGATCCCACTTCAGCTGGGGAAGAGGAGTTTCTGGCCTCCAGTACACAATTCTGAAATCCTTTTCCCCATAGAAGCTGTGTTCTCCATGGTGATTGGGTTTCAGTATGTTCTATGCTTCATGTACATTAGGATTAAGTAGATTTTGTGTACTGACCTTTATTCCTTCCTTATCACTTATGTTTCTACCCAACAAAATGTATTCTATGTTCCTACTGACTTAATAAATTATATTTCTAAATAGAATGGTACTTAACTTTAGATGTAGATTACAAACTCAGATTTTATGAACTTGCTTCCCTATCATAAAATTTCTCCTTATAGATGGTCTGATTTGCTTAACACACTGAATGATTTAAAATATGCAGCTCTTTTTGACATATCCTTTTAAAATAAAGCAGAAACAAAGCAAAGATAGACGACTCTACATAAAGAAAAACAATGGATATATTATTTGGTTTGTTTTCTTTTATTCTTTGCTGTTAGAGTTTTTATCACATTCAGTATATGTGATACTATATCGAGCTAAGATGTTTTCTTCATTTAGTCATGGGCTACAACATTAACCTTTGTTTTTGCATCTCTTAAAAATGCCTAGGCACAATTTAGTTGTACATAGATTTTTTTAAGGAAAAAACTTCTATTTTATGATTACTTAAGTAATAGCATTCTTATTTTTGAAAATTTAGAAAGTGAAGAAAAGTTATAAAGGTAAAAACGTGAATCACCTGTAATTCTACAGTGCAGGGATAGTTATTAACATTTTAATTTTTTTAATTTATTTTTTGAGAGAGAGACAGAGCAAGCAGGGGCGGGGCAGAGCGAGGGAGAGAGAATCCCAAGCAGGCTCCATACTGTCAGCATGGAGCCCGATGCAGGGCTTTCCTAAGTGATAAGGAAGGAATAAAGGTCGATACACAAAATCTACTTCCTAAGTGATAAGGAAGGAATAAAGGTCAGTACACAAAATCTACTTAATCCTAATGTACATGAAGCGTAGGACATACTGAAACCCAATCACCATGGAGAACACAGCTTCTATGGGGAAAAGGATTTCAGAATTGTGTACTGGAGGCCAATTTACAGACCATGAGATCGTGATCTGAGCTGAAACTGACTTAAGACGCTTAACCAACTGAGCCACCCAGGTGCCCCACTATTAACATTTTTAGAATCTTTCTTTCTAATGTATAATATGTATATGGATGTGCACATGCATGTTTAACTAATTGAGATCATACTGTACAACACATAATTGTAAGATGAATTAAAACTATAATTCTTTTTTTAAGCCCAGCTTTTCATGTAGGAGGGTAAATTTATAAAGTATGAAATACTACCTTTTATCTCATTATTAGTTTCTTAGTCTTTCAAAAATATTACACAAAGATCAAGGTTTTGCTACTTTGCTCACAAAGATGTTTGACATTTATCTTAACTTATTACATTCCCTTTATGGGAATGGCTTTACTGGTACTGGGATAGCCCAGGCGATTGGGAGTACATGTCTGGCTGCCCCATCTCTCTGGTATAAAAAGTGACAGGAAGTGGTTTGTGAGTGGGTGGTCTCAGTCTCACTCCTAATGATTTTGCTCTCTCCTATTTAGCATGTAATGCAGGCTAAAATGTAGCCTTCCTGGGTAGCTGCCCCTTCCTGCCAGGCTGGTTTCTCAGTAATGTGGTCATATCGACAGCCTATCAAGAAGCACTTTCTACTTTTGTCAATTGGGGCATGTTTACTGCAGTTTTAGGGCTATCCACCAAATTCAAATGGAAAAAATTAATATATTTACACTACAATTATCATTTGAAAAAGAGTTACTGTGCCAAGCAGTCAAGAAATTAGATTTCTCAACATTCCCAAATGCCAGATTAAAGCAGCCAGTCAACACAATGACATTTAAGCATCAAATTGAGCCCTTCGTTCTCTGCCTTTTTTTTCCCCTCAGCATAGTGTTAAAAGATTACATTCTTCTGAGAGATTATCATCAGAAATTCCCTCAAGGTTTCAGTTTTTATATCAATCTTATAGTGAGAAATGGGGTTCTTTTTACTACCCCCATAATTAATTATGTTAATGTTTCATGCCCTAACAGTAGCTTTCAAGAGAGCTCTTATTTAGATATCAATGAAGATTAATCATGGAGTTCATAGGCAGTTCTTAAAAGTCAGATACATTTACCCATAGTTCAAGTTTTTGTATAAGTTTTAAGCACATCTTTATCTACTGCAGAAATGCTTGAGTTACATTATTTTTCCAGTTCATGACATGGCACCTTTGGAAACTTGCATGTGAAGCAAATCAGGTTGACATATTAAAACTACTTCTTCAAATTCTCCCAGCCCTCTTACAAAGAGTGCATTGAGTTAAATCAGGGTTCTTATAGTTGGAGAATGTTTGTGCCTATGAAGAGCTCCTACCACTTTGCTGTAGAAACAGTTTAATCATCTTCCTTTCACGGGGCCAAGACCAGGGTGCGGCAAGCTGGGTCCTAGGGCATAAATGTTAAGGTGGTACACACTTTCAGAGTCGCACTCCCTAAATTTTGTGCATTAGTTGTTTGTTTGCCTTACTCGGATCCCAGCTCTGATATTTTAAAAAACAGTCATATTCCCAGTATCCTCAGGGTCTGGGTTCCCCCCTCCACCTCCACCCCACACTTACAAGTTTTTGAAGTAGTCTGCAAAATATATAGTATTATGTCATAAGTATGTGGAATTTGGACCTGACATCAGGAACTGGAAATATTTTGGTTATTTTCTGCTTGATGTTTTAGCCTAGCATGTTTTGCTATTAATACCTTTCTAGTATTTAAGTGGAGAAGTTCATTCATTTTTTGACAAATATGGATGGCTTTTTTCAGATGCATATTCCTATGTATGCATGTGTGTACATATTTATATAAAATCATACCATGTCTCCACATTATTATATAGCTGTGTTTATCCCATTTATCTTTGGTAAGGAGGGAGATTTTATGAAATCCCCTCTTGTCTTGAGTCCTCTGTAACAGAAGTTAAGGAGTTGTTTTGAAATAAAATTTTCATTACTCTCAATTACAGATTCAATCTTTACAAACACATCCATAGAAATGTGAGAGACATGCCCAGAGACAGCTGGAAATTGGTCCCCATGAAAATAGTTTAGAACTCTGTGTACAATTTTGAAAAATACAAAAAAAGCAGATCATTTTTAGTTACCACATTCAAGGTATAAAATAATTAACCTTGAACTGTAACCAAATGCTAAGTACAAACCTTTCTCGGGTTTAGATGACCTCCTCGTCAGGGAGTCACTGAAGCCCTTGACAAGTCTCCCTTGCAGTTAGCCTTTTATCCATTTCAGTTTTCTTGATTAGGTTATCTTGAATCATTAGGGGGTTTATTTATTTTAATAGACACTTATTGGATTCATGAAAAGAGAATTTGGTGACTAAGAAACAAGAGCTGAATATTATCTGGCTCATTTCACACTTCAGAAGAGTTTCAACCAGCTGAAGAGAAATCCTTTCACAGTTACAAAAGTTTGTTTGGGGACTTTATGTGCTTCCATTTAGAAAGCAACTGTCTGTGGTTAATAATATGAATTTTCTTTTGAGACACTCAGAAAACATTTCCTTTTGGTTACATATGCTGACATTTTCTGTATTGAGGATGTGGGTGAGTAAATGGCCTTTTACATTTCTGTGCAAGAAGCTTTGAGTCATTCTCCTGAAGAACTGTTCATTTGCTGACTTATTCATTCATTGGAGTTCCTAGAGGGGCAAAGACGGGAGATAGGGGGTGTTTTACTATTTGTAGACTGAATTCACTTATCAGCTCTGTGTTAGGTGCATAGGGCACATTACAACATAATGACTGTGACAAGGCCCTGTCTTCAAGGCAAGTACAACCTTACTTAACAGGAGCAGTTACTTACTCTGTTTCTCTTTGTAGATCAGACTAGGCTGAAAACTTGTGTTTGTTGCTAAGCAAATGCTGGTTTATATTTATTCTGAAATATTGTAAACAACTAGGAAAGTAGTCACCAACACAGAACTTAAATTGTTTAAAGGAAAAAACATGGGACTTGGGAAAAGTTGGAGTCATTACCAGTGTCCTGGGGTAGGAAAATCACTAAGTACACAGTGACATTTCAGTACCACGGACAGGAACACTGCTCTTCCCATTTGCTTCCCCTCCCCCCATCACTTCAAGGTAGTTTGGAGCTTATGGGATTCAAACACATATCTACTGGGGTCCGGACTCAAAACACTGATCATATTATTGTTTTGTGAAAGACATTCCTAATTATTTGGACATTCTCAGCTTTTGGTATGTAGTTTGGAGAATGTCACTCTGTTACTGTCTTATTTTCTATAAGTAAAATAGATATTGCCTTCCCGATTTGTTTTTAATACAGGAAAGCCGTAAAAAAAAAAACTTCTCATGTGAATAACAACAATAACAACACAGAAAAAAGAAAATGGTCAAAACGATGAGAACAGATTTTTAAAAAATTATTGATATAGTGTGTTTTTGATATATGTCACTTTTTTATGTGTGAGAATGAAAACTCCTATTGGGTGAAACATATGAAATGTCTACTTTACCATTACCAGGTCACTGTGAATCTTAATTTTATTGTTGAAAAACAAAAGATCTAGGCTAGGACAAGTGGTGTTTTGACTTTATCATAGACGTTTTCCTAAGGACTTGTTGTTAGGAAGGAATGAGGGAGGAAGAAAAGGAAAGAAAGGAAAAGAGAAAGAAAAGGGACATCTAGGTGGCTCAGTCTGTTGAGTGTCCTACTCTTTGTTTTGACTCAGGTCATGATCTCAGGTTTTGTGGGTTCAAGCCCCATGTCAGGTTCTGCCCTGATAGTGTGGAGCCTGCTTGGGATTCTCTCTCTCTCTGCCCCTTTCCAACTCAGACTCACTCTCTCTTTCTCTGAAAATAAACTTTAAATAAAAAAGAAAGAAAAGTTATTTATCATATCATTTAGAAGCTTTCTATAGGTCCCATGGCCCATACTATTGAGGAAATTTCTTTGCATGTTATTCTTTATAATCTGACCCCACCTCTGTTTCTAGACTGCAGTAGCCCTACAAAGTTGCTTCTGATTCCTGAGGTGTGATAATTTTCTAGATCCCTGTATTTGCTGATAATGTTATCTCTGCTTGGAATATGCTTCTGATCACTTCCTCTCCCCAACTGGTAAAATCCATCTTTATCTTTCAAGATCCACCTTATATATCATATTCTCTATGGTGATATTTTTCCTGAGCTTCATAGCCTGAAAACTCACTTCCTTGCTGGTGATCTCAATTCACCTTTTCAATAAAAGTAATCAAATCAAATGATATATGTAACATACCAGCACATTGCATGGCACATAGTAGAGGATGCTCAGTACAAGATTACAAACTGAATTAATGTACTGAGAGACCTGTCACTGTTTGCATTTATATATTACATATAATATATTAACATATAAATTGGGTCATCCCATTTTCTTTATTGCATTCATGCATTAGAGATGAAAGAACAATTTTCAGAACATATACAGGGTTCCTTCAGAGAAATAGTGCCCCTTTTCAACCACACCTCTTTGAATTTGAGGCTGTAAAACATGCCAGTAGGCTAATTTCTATGCACTCAGATAATTTCAGTTCAATCTAATGAGCATTTATATATTAAGCATCTTTTATGTGTAAGGAATCACACTGCTCTGGGAATGCTAAAATGAGTAAGAAACCAACTTTTTCCCTCTACTCCCATCAAGAAGCTGACGACTCCTTCTTCTTCTTCTTCTTCTTCTTCTTCTTCTTCTTCTTCTTCTTCTTCTTCCTTCTTCCTTCTTCCTTCTTCCTTCTTCCTTCTTCCTTCTTTCTTCTTCACATGTATTTATTTTTGAGAGACAGAGCATGAGCAGGGGAGGGGCAGAGAGAGAGGGAGACAGAATCTGAAGTAGGCTTCAGGCTCTGAGCCGTCAGCACAGAGCCTGACGTGGGGCTTGAACTCACGAACCGTGAGATCATGACCTGAGCCGAAGTTGGGCACTTAACCGACTGAGCCACCAAGGCACCCCAAGAAGCTGACCATTCTGATGGGAATACACATATAATAATATAATAATCATCATCAAATTGTGGAAGAGTATAGTTAAAATGCTTTGGGGTCATCTAGAAGTGAGCAAACAGTTCTCACAGATGAGGTGATACCATGTCAGCTGAACCTTGGAATATATCTTCTCATGAGGGACAGAAGGTTGAAAATGGTACATTCCAGTCAAGGGAGTAACATGAGCAATATTAGCTGTGCTCAGACACTTACAATTCACTTTGCCTCAGTTCTACCATACTAAAAATGCTAAACCAACTGTGCAAATATTCAGCCAACCTTAGGTTAAAACCAAAGAGAAATCACAGATGGATAGGTATATACCCCATAGTCCATGCCTGGAGATGAGAATACCAAGCATCTTCTGTGAGTCTGTAAGTAATTTACAATGGCTGGAGCACAAAGTCAATAGAGGAATTGATGAGGAATACAAGACCATGAAGGAAAAACAGGAGCAAATAGTGGTTCTTATTGTTGCCTTTTTTAAAAATGCTTTTTCAATTGGGAAATAGGGATGTGTCATTTAAGTATATATTTAATAAAACTTTTCATTCACTAAAAAATAAACTATGGGATTATTTATTTTTTAAAAAGAAATAATGGCACACTTCTTCAAGTAGTAAAGATTCCTAATACATTTATAACATGATTTGCTTTGCAAATTTAGATTGACAGGCAACTTTTCCAGAACATACGGATCATAAACAAACTATATCTTAACTGGTATGGGTGTCATCTCACCTACATAGTTGCAAAGGGTAGTCAGAGTGTTTTTTTGACTGAAGCAAACATTTGGTTAAGAGACTGATTAGATGGCTAAAATGAGATGTTTATAAATATTACTCTTATGCATTGAATACTTCAGAGCTCTTTAACCATTGATTACAAGGATGAGAACTTTAAACTTCTATTCCTTTTCTGAATTTAGAGTTTGAAGGTAAAAGAGTTTTAATCATAAATTCCTTGGCATCATTACACTTAGGCTTCATGTATATTTTTCTACATTATGTTTTTTTGACATTTTTTGTTTTTAATAAATTTTAGAGTCACAGAAATGTTACAAAATAGTATAGTTTCCATATAACCCTCATTTAACTTCCTCTATTGTGAGCCTCTTACATCACCATAGTATAGTTATCAAAACCAGGAAATTAACATTGTTTTAATACTACTAACTAACCTAAAAAGTTTATTCTAATTTCCGTAGTTTTCCCACTAATATCCATTTTCTGTGCCAGTATTCCATCTAGGGGCCACACTGCATTTAGTTATTTCTCATAAGTTTTCTGCAGTCTGTGGCCATTCCTTGGTCTTTCCATTTTCTTTTCCTTTTTTTGTTAAAGTTTATTTTTATTAATTTCAAGAGAAAGGTATAGCATGATCAAGGGAGGGGCAGAGAGGGAGATAGAATCCCAAGCAGTCTCCTGGATGTCCACACAGAACCCAATGCAGGGCTCAAACTCACAGACCTATGAGATCATGACCTGAGCCAAAACCAAGAACTCGATGCTTAACCGACTGAGCTACCCAGGCACTCCCCTTTCCTTTTTTTTTTTTTAATGACATTGCCACTTTTGAAGAATACTGATATGTTATTTTGTTGAACATCTCTCAATTTGGGTTTGTCATAATTCAACTGAGGTTATGCATTTTTGGCAAGACTACTGCAGATACTGCGTTGTGTCCTTTGGAATGCGTCATACCACAGGGTTCATGATGTCCGTATGTTATCACTGGTGATGTTGCCCTTAATCACCCACTCAAGGTGGTTTCTTTGTACTTTAACCCCGATGGCTAATTATTATCTGCTATTTCTGACAAATAACAAGGTAACAGACCATGGAATGTGGAGCTGGAAAGAGAACTTAGAGACCATCTTTTGTAAACCCCTCCTTTTCTGGTTATTTCGAGAAGCTGTAAAAGGATAACCACTTGCCCAAGGGTAACCCAATCATTTAATGTCAGACCAGGAATTTAGCAGTTAGGTCTCAGGGCTCCAAGTTGAAAATTCTCTGAGCTTCCTAGCTGTAACTCACTTAGCCACAGTTTTACCATACTAGAAAGGCTAAGCTGACTATATGAATACGCAGCTAACCTTTGGTCAGAATTTACAGCCAGACTAAAAGAGAAATTACAGATAGCTATATACCCTATGGTATGGTGCCTGCTTACAGAGCTGACCAAGACTGAAAATCAGATAAACTTCTGCATCAGCATTTCTGAAATGAAAATAATTCTCCTGGAATTCTCCACACAACACACAGGGAACAACAACAAAAAACCTACTTGAGATTTTTAACAGAAAAAGGAGATTTGTTTATTAATAATTCATGAGTTCCCATTGAACATGCACGACAGAAACAGTGCTATTCAATAGAGAATACTGTCATCTGTCACTGTTTTATTTGACATTTACACTTTTTTTTCCCTGATACTGCAAAACTTTCTTGGATGGCATGCAAAAATTATATAAATGAAAAAAAAAATCCCAATGTGGGGACTCTTTATCTCTTCTGTGGTGGGTTCACTCACAGTTTCATACATGTGTGTTCATGCAGCAACATGGCACTTTCTCACACATTCATTAGCCACCAAACAAGCTAATAAGAGTCCCCCATTGAGAAAACAGAGATAAGCATCCCAAATGGGCTGGTGGAAGGATCATGTGAATAAAAAGATGGAGGGTGAGATGGGAAGTGGGGTGGGAGAAAAGATTTCCGGAAGGTAAGTCTACAAATACGTGGAATGAGCGATGAGCCAGAGCAAAAAGAAAGTAAATTGTGGCTGCCATGAAGAAAACTGACAAACATAGATTGCCATTTCAAATGCAAAATAAATATTTATAAATGACATTACAGGAGCCCTACTAGTAGGGGATATTGGCGTTCAGTGGAAGAGCAAGTCAGAGTTAGGAGCACCTTGCAATTTTGTGCTACTGTAAGGCTCTTGACAATCTTTCTGCTCTGTAGGTTAGTTATTATTTATAAAAATCACAGAACCAGCTGATACATTCATAAGCTAATTATTGAAGCAGCTGGGTACACATGGTGCAATATGTCCAAGGCTGTGAAGTATCACAGATTTCTTGGGGCCTGCTGTGGTGGGGGTGCACTGTGGAAGGCTCCATCCCTTAATCTGATCAGCCAAGCAAACACTTTGTGGGGAAACTAGATTAATAACCCTCTAAATACCATGAATGTGCTTCATCTTCAAAACCGGGTTCCCTTAAACATGCTATTAGCTCAGCTCCATCAGGGATTTGAGGAAGTTCTCTGGTTCCCTAAGAACAGGGTCTTTTTGGCTACATCCCTGTGCCAGAAATTAATTTGGTTTGCTTATGCCTGCACACATGATCACACTTGTGTCTAATCTGCTCCCTAATAGCTTCAAGGTCAGGACCTTGCATGTCAGTGGGCAAATTGAGCACCACACTTCTTAAAGACTGATGGCAGACAGCACACAGTCCATAACGAGGCCTGTAGTTTGTTCTAAGTGATTGTAATGAGTGCAGATTATAACAGCGCATATAAATCAAATGTGGCAATGAATGTTGTGCGAGACATTCCAAGTATCATAAGTGGAGATACCACTCAGCTGTCACCTGTCTCCTTTCAAGCTGCAGCTTCCCACAATGCAGTTCACTCCTCAAGCTGAACAGCAGGTGCTGTGTCCTCCTTAAGGTCTGGGTATCTCAGAACTTCATCTTTTAACAGATGTAGGTTTTTGTTTTTATTTTCTCTTAAATGATTGGTCTCTATGCTATAGCCTCCCCTGGGAGATGTTAAACATACCTGTTTGAAACATTTGAAAGAGTTCGGTTGGAGACTTATTCAGATCTGTATAGAGATAGAGAAATAGCTCAGTTTTCCACAGATGATTTATTTTCCATTTCAAGAATTCTTTCCTTTGTACAAAGAAGCCCTTGAGGAAACACTTTGGGACTAGGAGATTTTTTTAAAAAATATAATTTATTTCCTGATAGAGATAAAAATAATTGTCTTCAATTTTCATATACATTGCACCTTGAAAATCAGCATTTACCTGTCTCTCAATTGACTTGAAAGAAATCTATGAAAATACTTGGAAAAACATTTCCAAGCAAATGATTTTGTATCTTGTTTTCATTCTTCCTAACCCTCTAACTCTCCCCAGCTCCCAGTTTATTGCAAGAAAAGATCAGGTCTGCGCAAATGTGGCCTCTCACTTGTAAAAACAAGGCAGTGTTGTGTTACAGATTAGTTTATAAATCCCCAGTGGCTTCACAGTTCAGTGCCTACAGCTGCTGCAGATGGGCCTGGGTTTTTGTCTCTTCGCGGTGCTGCAGCCGGCAGTTGAAGGAGAAAATGGAATGATCAGGTTATTAACATGGAGGCCGCGAGGAAGAGGCTGCACAATGAGAACAGCTGGTGTTGCTGTCTTGGCTGATGCAGCGGAGATAATCAAATCTTGCCTCTTTTTGGGTAAAGGCAGAAGACACAGTGGAGAGTTAGACAAACAACAGCTTACGATATTATATGGGGTTTTTATAATGCATGTCAGGGACTTTCATTGGCTTACAAGTTATGATATAGAATTTGTTGGGATTTGGGATTTCATTTTTACAAAGTCATTTGTGTTTCTTTATGCACCTTTTCAGAAAAATTCTTACTCTTATGCAAGAGGCATGATGTGGGACAATTCTTGTTTTAAAAATTAGCGATGTAGCTTGGAAGTGATGGGTTAGAAAGCTACTGGGTAAAATATTTTGACATGAGTCAGTGAGCGATGTTGACAGCATCCTCTGTATTATTTTCATATAATCCATCATTATTTGCATTACATTTTCTTTCTCGTGCAGTTTCAAGTGAGAGAACATCCGGATGCCAGAATTGGGAGCACATTTGCAGGTGTGACCCGGCCAACTGCCTACCTTCCTGCAGGTGTGGCTGTGGCAGGATGGTGATGGTTAAGTGGGTCTAGGGCCCAAGGCATTCAGAGATTGAGAACACACACAACTTTTTCATTCTTGCTAAGGTTGTTGTTTTTATTTTGAGGAGTTATTGATAATTCTAAGACCATTTCCTTCCTAGAGAATTCAGTGCTATTTACACTTTGACATTTCTCCTTCTTTAGAATTCACTATGTCAATACATATTTGTTCATTTTCAAGCTTTTCTTAGAATGGGATCCAAGTAGACAGTTTTTAAAAATTGTAGCTGACCAACATGAATGATTTTTTTTATTTTTGGAGAATCAGATCACTGTAATCTTGCTTGAGTATCTTTTACAAAGGAACCATAAATTAGTTGAAAATATATTCAGTAGGAAGAGTGATAAGAACATTAAGAAGAATGAAGATTCATGGCCATTGGTGTAACCACCTGTGTGGTCATTGGTTGGTTTTTCAGAGTTGTCAGACTGTGACCTCAGTCAGGCTATCCTCTGCAGCTCTGCAGCCTACACATTAACTCAAGTGACCTTCTCTCCGTTTAGGGCTGGCTGTGTGAACTGCTCCGCTGGAAGGAAAACCCCAGCCCAGAGAACCGCACCCTCTGGGAGAACCTGTGTACCATCCGTCGCTTCCTGAACCTTCCCCAGCACGAGAGGGATGTGATCTATGAGGAAGAGTCGAGGCATCACCACAGCGAGCGCATGCAGCATGTGGTCCAGCTTCCCCCCGAGCCAGTGCAGGTCAGCGCCCCCTTCCTCCTCCAAACTGAGAGAGGCTGTTGATGCCAACAGTGTCAAGGGTCACACCACCTCCCATCGGGAGGTGTCTCCTGCCATGTCCCTAAGGACAGGGCACCCTGTTCTCACAGTGGGCACAGTGTGTGTGTGTGTGCACATGCTCACACGGGGGGAAAATGAGTGAGGAGTTGAATCAAGAGGAAGTGCTTTCCTGGGTGTGTTTTATTTGTGCGACTGTGAAACCAGGGCACACGTGGAGAATTCAATCTCCCAATCAGGAAACAGAGTTCATAGTTTCCATCAGTTTACTTATTTTTTAAAGAAAAAAATCTGAAGTAGCTAATAAATTAATCTGAAATCCCTCAAGGAATGGTTGATTAGGCTGAGGAAAAGAAATACATCCACATGAGCTAGAAAATGCCATTGAACTCAACTGAATCTTTGAGAAATTTTGATAGGTTCTTAATATGTTTTGATGAGTGCTGTTTTTGGTTTCCTCTCTGTTAGAAATCTGTGTTCATTTGGGTTGCATGTTTTGTTTAGTTAGTATTTGCTCTCTTTGAGAGAAATACTATTTTTTTCTAAAAGCAATTGAGTTTAGCTACCACGTCTTGCTATATTCTAAAACCAGTAACTTTTAGGAAGAAATATTAACTAGGTTAATATCCCAAGGTTTGACCACTTCTGAGTTTTGCCCAGAAATTTTTTGGTGAGTTTTGAGATTTGTCCTGATGTCCAATATTGCCAGTGCCAACTACCGCCAAAGAGGACCCTGCAGGGTTTCTGTCTGAACCTCCTTTTGTGTAGCAAGAAGAAAGCAGGAATGCATGCATGTGTGTATGGAATGGAAGAGAAGATGAGGAGAATGAAGGAAGCAAGGAGTATATTTCTTGATCAAGATATCAAAGGAGAGGTGGTCAAGGATTTGGCAAAATGCTCTACCCTGAGGTCTCCTTAACTCCTTTCACCTCAATCCAATCCCACATGCCTGGGGGAGAAGCCAGAAGTCAACGGGTTCATTATATCACCAGTCATCCAAATACTGACATCTCAGTCAGTGCTTTCATGCTGTCATTGGTCATTTTCCAAAGTCACAGAGTGAATTGCCCAAATGATTAGACTCATGAAATCGTACCGCTAGAAGCACCTAGAAGCAGTCTCAATATGATCACAGTGAACTCAGAGCAGGTGGGTGATAAGAGCATCAGGCTCTGGTGCTGACAGCTCAGAGCCTGGAGGCTGGAGCCTTCTTTGGATTCTTTGTCTCCCTCCCTCTCTGCCTCTCCCTTGCTTGTGCTCTGTCTCTGTCTCTCTCAAAAATAAATAAACATTAAAAAAAATTTTAAGACAAGAGTACAGAGCTAAGTGGGGGAGCCTGCTGTCCTGGCATTAGACTTCTGCTAGGGGCAGCTCCTTCCATGGAGGTGAGCCCCAGGGCATACCCTTCAGGACCCACTTGCCCCTTCCCCTGTCTTGTCCTTTCCTCCCAGAGGTCTTGTCCAGGTACCAGGGCACCTTCCTATCGATAATTAGACAAACATGCTAAGTCACACAAAACATGGTTTTTAGAGTTTGAGATTTAGTAGAAATTAAAATTAAAGAGGGAACCCATATAAGTTCACCAACCTTTTCTTTCGAAAAATACATTCATTTGAAAAATTCAAGGGAAGCTCCAATTTATTATCTATATCGTTTTATAAAACAAATACTTTTTGATATCAACAAATTAATGAAAAGGATAGCCCCAGACAAATAATCTTACATGCTATATAAATTCAGTCATGTGAGAAACTTCCTGTCACCCTTGTTTTTCTTGTTTTGATGTGAACTAGTTAAAACTTCTGTGTTGAACCAACCCAGGCCAAGGACTATCTTCAGGGAACTACCAACTTTGTGTGGACTTTTCATTCAGGGTCCATTTAGTTCAGTCTTTGTGAAGTAGAATAGAACAGAAGTGAAAAATTGATTGTAGACGTTTATAGCATCCAGTTTTTATCATAAGATGACACAGTTAAATTTAGACAAATTTGAAATAAAAGTTCTAAAACCATTATAATTAAGGATCTTCCTTCATTTGGATCATGGATCCTATACATTTCTTTCTCCATTCTTTGTTCAGAAATTCTCATTTCCATGAGGTCCCTATGTTTAGGTAGCTAAAAGGATATTCAATAGAATATTCTAAATGACCAGTTTGAATGAAGTAAATTTTAGAAGCAGACCACCAGTTGATTTATGAGTTTTATTATCTTTTATGTTAGTATGTCAAAACTAGAGTGTGCTAACAATATTTAATGACTAGGAAAGAGTCAGCTTGTAATTTTCCTGTAATAGCACTTTGTGGCTATTAACATTAACTTCTGATATCACTAAGAGAATTCACTTACTCTATAAAAGGCTATTCCTATCATTCAGATCTTAGCTAAAGAGTTTATAAATAAGGTAATTTTATCTGCATTGACTTTGCCTTGTCCATTGATCTTGATCCCATAACTACTATAAAACTCTTCAATACATTACTGTTGGGGGGGGGGGATGGGTTGTTTGTCTTTTTTTTTTTTTTACATTGTGCCGGTCTCTCACTGACACTGCTTTGAAGTCCTGCGTTTGTTTGTCAGCAAAATAACAAAACTTTGGATTAATTTTATATTACAGTCATGGTATGAAAAAATGAAGAAAAATAAATGGAACAAACTGGCAGAACTCCTGAGACTCGAGAATACAGTTGGCACAGCTGCTGTTACTTAGGAGGGACTATATTCTAAAAGATCTCAGACTTCTAAAAAAATGTCTATATTAGGGCAAAATTTAAGACATTGGACTCAGGGTTAGGATTCGTTTGTGCCCTTATATCAACTAAATTTTTAGAGAGATATAAGTATTTACATGTTTTTGAAAATTTTAAAATTCATCCATAGGGTAATACTAGTTTGGTGATGTTGCACTTTGTCTAACTAGGCAGAAAATGCACCATCATTAAATTGTTAAGTATAGGTGAAATCCATGATTATGAAGAGCTCCTGATATAAAATCATGCAGAAGACTACTCCACTTGTGGTTATGGAAGGGTGCCACAAGGGGTTTTAAAATCTGAAGCCTACACTTCAACATCAGGAGGATTGGTTGATTTTATGTAACAATGCAGAAAATCATATCTGACCCACTGGGCCACAAGGCTGGAACTGACACTCTCCACTCAAGGCATACAGTCACTATCCTGCTGCAAGATCCCCCTTGCCCACACTGGGTATGTGCACATGCATCCTGTCCGCTTGATTCCTTTACGCCTTGTCCCTGTCATGTCACTCTGCCCCTCTAAGGCCACCTTGCCTCTGTGACTCCAGCTCTACACCCAAACATGCCAAACCAAAGCTGCATGTGGCTTTGCCCTTGGTTCGGATTTCTTCCATGGTAGCCATTATAAGCCATTTATTTTCATAATTCTAACACCTAACAGAATCCTATGTGTGTTTATGAAGAAATGTGTGTTTGATGGAATTTCCCTTCAGAATGAAGCTAGGTTATAGTTGAGACCAAGTTAGGCTTGGGCCACTTAGGGGTGCTGTCAGCCCCAAGACACTGTGGTGCTAGAAGAATGAGGTTAGGAATCTAGACCTCTCCGGGTGAGGTTCAGCTTTGAACTCATGTGGGGTCACCTGCTTTCTCCAGTTTTCTTCCCAGTATTCTAAGCCTCTTCAGAAACTCATTTAAATCTCTGCTGTGTTGGGGCACCTGGCTGACTCAGTTTGTGGAGTGTATGACTCTTGATCTCAGGTTCATGAGTTCAAGCCCCACAATGGGTGTAGAGATTACTTTTTAAAAAATCTCTGCTGTATAAAAGGTGACTTTTCAAGCTCGGAACACATGTTGTAAACTAGATCGATCCATCTTCACCTTGACCATCAGGAGGGGTAGTATTACCTTAGAAAGTGAAAATGGATTCTTGGGTAGCATAGACATCTTTACTTTACAATAGTTTGTGGCCCTCCCTAGGGACACAGTCAGTAATTAAAGAGATATTCAGTATATCCCTGGTATTAAAATTCCATGAATCAGGGGAGATGATTAGGGGGAAAACTGCCTAAAAAGTTTCCTTCATGGTTAATAATGAAAAAAAAAAAGGTCATGAAATACTGATATATGTAATGTTTTCAGTCCTTATATAGATAAGGTCAGGAGACCAATATAGGTGAGATGACATGGGAAACTAAAACATTCCATGAAAAAGATGAAATATAGTCCACTTTGTCGTGCCAAAAGGTCAGAGACAAAATTATTTCTTGTGGTTATAGTGATGGGAAAATCACCTAGTGGTTATTTTGACCTGAAGCCCTGTAGTGAATGGATATCCTCAACTTAGAATAAAAAACTAGTTAGATCAGGGTATTCTTTATTACCGACTCCATTTTACAGTTGGAAAGACTGGAGCATAGACACTGAGCCTTGCCTGAAGCCAGAAACACCAGCTGAATGAAAACACAGGCATTTTTGGCACCCAGTCTTTCCTCTGACCACACTCCCCTATTAATGCAGAGAAGAAAGGACATTGCTCATGCTATGACTAGGTCACTGAGTGGGGTTGATTGGGGAGCATTTGCCAGATTGTTCATGTCTGTGTAGTTTGTGCTTTACTGGTTTATTATATTTCCACCACAGTGTTTCCATGGCTTATTTTGTAAGTTCAGGAATTCTGAGCTTGCTGCTGTGTGGTTTCCTGACAAGGAATTGTTTTAAAATTCCATGCCATACACTGAGTAAGAATGTGAGACCTGGTGGGTGACAGCTGACACCAGTATTGTACCTCTGCTTGTCTGGATGGCCGCCCACTCAAGAGAATTCTCAGCATTTTCAAAGCCAACAATCCCTTGTCATTGGTATCAACCAGTGATTCTCAAACAGCGGCGAATTTGCCTTTCATGGGATATTCGGCAGCATCTGGAGACATTTTTCGTTATTATAACTTGGAGATGTTACTGGTATCTACTGGGTGGGGGCCAGGAATGCTGCTGTCTACCCTGCAATGCACAGAACAGCCCCCTAAAACAAAGACCTATCTGTCAACAGTGTCAGTAGTGCTGGGGTGGAGACACTCTAGAATAGACATACCATTCATTGCCTAACACCGTAAGATTAAAAAAAACAAAAACAAACAAACAAAATGTAAGTACCTATGAGGCTGATTCTGTGTTTCCTATATTAAATCTGGGAATAATAATTAATAACAATGAGGACGATGATGGTGGCAATGATGATTCTAATTCTTCCTTGGCAGCAGTTAGCCTTTTTGGGTGCAGAGCTCTCAAAATGTGAGATGTTTATCTGTCTTCTTTCAATCTCATGAAAAACCAAAAGGGAGGGTGGTTTTTATCCACTCTCACATGTAAAAAACTGAAGCATAGAGAAGTTAAGTAACATGCTCAAAGTGAGACCTTAAAAGCACATTTGTCTACCTTTAGAGTCTAACTTGTATCTGTGTGCTGGAAAGCACTGCCAACATGCAGCTGCCACCATCCCCTGAACATGTACCATTAGCTGTCTGGTAATAGGTAAAGCTGTTTATGTATATCATTTAATTTCTGAGCATTCTACTGAATAGTTTTGTGAGCCTTCTTTGCGGGATACTTAACACGGTGAAACCTGTAACTCACTAGTGTGATGTCACAGAACTGGTATGACTGAAATTTCCACTTTTCATCAAGCTTTTTTGAGATAGCTTTAGAATATGACTCTCACTGCTAATGTGTCAGTGTGCTTGAAATCTATCTTTAAGTTGTGTGAATGCAATCATGCCTTTCTACTCCATCTGTATAGGCCATATCTTGCTTTCTGAATGTGTTTCCAAAGGAACAACTTCTAGAAATAAATAGGCTAATTAATTAATCGATTAAGGATGTTTGCAAGTTCTCTAACCAGGTTACTAGAATTTCTCCCCTCTTGGGTTCATTACAAGCTGCTATTCAAAGTGTGCTAAGGGAGCTCCAGAGTTCTGAAACCCTACTCTAGTCCCGAGGACAGATGCAAATGAACACTTCACCATTTTTAATGATATATTGCAGCAGTGGGTTATAAGTAGGTCCTCCCTTGGGAGAATATTTGGAGTCCTGAACATCCATGAGGAGCCACACTAGTTTTTTTCATATTAACATTATGTCATCCTACATGTATTTTTTCAACTTGAAGAGCTTTTTTATTTTTTAAGTTTTTATTCATTTATTTTGAGAGAAAAAGAGACAGAGAAGGCACAAGCAGGGGAGGAACAGAGAGAAAGGGAGAAAGAAAATCCCAAGCAGGTCCCACACTGTCACCACAGAGCCTGATGTGAGGCTTGAACCCACGAACCATGAGATCATGACCTGAGCCAAAATCAAGAGTCAGATGCTTAATCAACTGAGCCACCCAGGTGCCCCTCAACTTGAGGAGCATTCTAGCTTTTTACCATGTTTGAAGTTTTCAATTTGTCATTCAGGAATGTAAAGAGATTTGGAGGTCATTTGCAACCAATTTTTTTATTCTTAAAAAAAGGACATTTCCATCTTGAGACCATTTCTTCCAAAATATAGTGGAGAGGTTTCTTTGACAATGATGTCAGAGCTCATTAGAGTTGGTAGCTAAGCAAGTAGATCAGACATTAGCTATGGCTTTGTTATTTTCTACAGATTTAGATGAGTTCATTGCCTGCTTTTTAAAAGTTTCTTAAAGCTTTGAGTGTGTGTCTGGGTGTGTGTGTCTGTGTGTGTGCGTGTCTGTGTGTGGCAAGACAGGAATTCTAGCTTAATTTTTGGAGATATATTAAGGGAAATTGACAGTGATAGAACTTCTTGAAAATTCAGATGTAGGACTATGAATGTAGTTAGGTTTCTCTAAGCCTGGAACTGAGAATTCAGTTCCCAGTGAATTTCCCATAGAGATTCATGGGCTCATCTTCTCCTTTGCTATCCTTTATATAACACACCTCTTCCCCACGTCAGATTCCTTCTGTTGTCAAGCTTTTCTTCCTATCATTATCTGATTTATCACTTATATCTTTATCTGTCTTACAACCTCTGTTTGCTACTCATAGTTTCTCTGGATTATAATTCTGCCTCCTCAAAAGTTGGCCTTCCCATGACCTCTGCTCTACCTCCTGGGTTTTTTCTGGTTATCAAATCCAGCTTTTTTTGCCCACTCTATATTTACTACCACTGTAAATTTTTGTAACAAGAGAAATTGACTGGTCCACCCTACCCTCATGAAGGCAAACTGTCTTGACATTTCATTTCCAAACAATAATACAAGTGTTTAATTTAGAGGGCACTGCATTTTCAAGGAGGAACTCAGCTTGGGAACATATTAGAATTAAGTCAAAAGAATGGGAAGTAGAAAGCTAACTGGCTGTAGACCATCTGTAGGTGACCTATGAATGGGTTTCCCTTGGGCCAGAAAGTTAGAGCCTTTTAGTAGATCATGGCTCCTATGACCCTGCATTTATCAGAGTAGATGGTTACAGTAATGATTAACAAGTCTCTTATGAAATTCTGATATCAAGGGAGATTTATATGACTTTTAAAATGTGAAATGCTATAAACATATAAGCAGTAGGAAACAAGTGCCTAAGATTGATTTTAAGGTCTGTGTATACCCGAAGTATTATGCCTTTTTATTTTATTGTAGTTTTTCTTACATTTATCATGTGCTTCTTCCATGGGTTCAGGCACTGTGCTGTAGATACTCATAGAAATTAAATGTAGAATTTTATAGTAATCTGGCCTGTTTATTTCTTTAAAGTGGGTTCAACAATTTACTAGGCTTATGATTTTAATAATTGGAGTTAGCTTACTGCTTCTCATTATTTGCAGGGTTGTTCTAGTGTTTTTGCCAAGCAGAGCTCTCTCTGTGAGTAGCTGAACCTTAACAGCATGCCGCCTTCCGAATTAAATGTCCAGGGTTAGTTACTGGTTCTAAGTGAATTGTCAAACAGCTGCGTTCCACTTCTTCCAGTCTTTTCCTGCCCTCTGGGAACATAGAGAACCTTGGTCTTCTTAGTAACTTGTTCTTCTATGTTTGCTATGTTTCTTTAAATACTAGCCTAATTTTGATATTTTTCATTTTTCAGAGGCAGGACAGTACCTTCAGCTCATGCCATTGGTTACTGATAACACTCCTTATTTTTTTAGATGCTAAAACTGAAGAGAAGGCACTTTGCCTAACAGTGCTCAATAGGTAAAGGGAAGAAAAGAGATTGACTGTGTCATTTCCATTGGTACAATAGCTCCTCATTGATACAAGTGTCTGCAGAGCCTACTGCTTACAAACCACTAAAATCACTAATATAAATTATCTTTGTGTCTGTTTTTTCAAGTTTTGGGACAGCAGAATTCTCCTGATACACATTGTCGTAGTCTTTTTCTTCCGTTTATATTAAATGAAACCAGGTATAATATAAAACCTTTACCACCTTGGCCAATACTTGATGTTCTGCTAGGAAAATAAGACTAAAGATAATGCTCTTGAACATAAAGCTTAGTGGTCTTTTTTAAAATATTGCAATGGCATTTGTTAGGGGATATTCATGCTATTCTTCTACTAGCCAACTCAATGTGGCTATTTTTTCCTCCCTTCTTTCTTCCCTCCTACCCTCCTTCTTTTCTTTTCAATAATCTGAAATGCCTTTTTTTTTTTTTATCTGAAAGAACAGGGGGCAATGGCTAATTTTGTGAAGGGGCAAACTGGTTAAATATGAGTAATGGGGAGCATATTGAGAAAGAAAGAGACAAAATAAATAGCCTATGATAGTGTGTTGAAACATATCCTCCCTTCTCCCCCACCTGCAAAAAACAACAATTAACTTAAGCTAACTTGTGGACATTGATGTGTCATTGTTCTAACCAAGGGCCTCATTACACTTCATCTGTGAGAAGGAAAATACATTCCTTTATACTTCTGTAGATATCTAGCCAAGTCTGGCTTTTGGTAAAGATGATTAAAATTGTTTGATAAAACTGTTTTCAGGCCTCAAGTTATAGACATGATTGAAAAGGCTGGCTATTTTTATTCTCACATTTTTACTAACTTATTTAACAAATATTTGTATAGCTCCTTCAGCATGCCAGGTATTAAGTCTAGGCACCATGTGTATAACAGTGAATAAAACATATAAAATTTCACACATATATTGAGCACTTTTCTCTTTCACTCAGAGTTGCATTTTTTTAAACATATTTCATTTTCCCTCTGGCTACCTTACCTTAATAGAGAATTCAGACTATGATTTAGGGGATCCATAGGTTCTGTTTCTTTCTCTGATGTTGACTTTGGGTACCATCTCTTCTATTTTTCCAGTTGTTTCCAGAATGTACTGGGATAACATCTTTAAAACATGTTAAGCTTCTCAGAGATGATATTACCTTTAAAAAATGGTAAAGGTACTTTTTTGAAAGTATCAAAATAGATTTTCTGAGTGTATGCTCTAGAGTCTGAAATGATTTAAATAGTTCTAGAAAGAACTACATATGTAGATTAGTGACTGAGTGGCATTTTACAATGTTGGTTTTGGTGGAAAACAAATGGATAATACGTATGACTGTTCCTCCTTAATTTCTCCCCAACCACATAGACAGACACTTTTTTTTTTTTTTTTTTTTTTTTTACCCTGGCCATGTTCATTCTCTCCACCTAGGGCGACTTCTTCAACTAGCAACCCTATTATTACTTAGCAGGGGGGTGTGAGCTAATTCATTGTTAGTACTTGAACTGAGTCCTTCAACTGAACCACTCACTGGGCATGTGTTGATAAAGCTGTGGTCTGTGGAGGGTCAAGTGTCTCTTAATAATGAGCTAATGTGGCAGAAAAACACCTACAGTTTTAGCTGCCTGCTTCACATTTTCTCCTTAAATTTTCTACCAGAGTGTTTCTCATTCATACGTAATTGTTGGTTTGAGAGGTATTTATCATCTTTACAGAGGAAACAGGTATGTACATCTGCAGAGAAGGGCTTCCCTGTGTGGATGAAATTCTCCTTATTTGGTCAGAGCAGACATGCTAATTTCACATACTCGGCTTTGGGCCTAATCACTCAAACGAGTTCATAAATCCGGGAGGCGGTTGCAGCTGAAACAGGTATCAGGGTGGCCAGGAAAGCTCGGTCCCCATTGCCTTTTTGAGACATGCATTTGATGGAACTGACAAACTTGACCTACAGATAATATGAATACAGCCATTTTTATAAGATTTTGAACCACCTGATTCAAAAATATTTCAATAGAAAGTAGAATATCCAAATGACGGATTTCTTCTAACCCCCTTTTCTTCCTTTTTAAGCATAAGTGATATAAATTGTTAGGGAGCTTATCTGAATTGATTGAAATGACAGCTCTACCAGAAGCCTGAGGAGAGGGGGCCCTGGACCTTCAGAAGAGCTGGGTGTGAATTCCCAGGCGACCAGTGGAATTGGAGTTTTCTGGTCTTGCAGAAGCCACTGCAGTTTTCTGCAAACAGCGATGATTCCAAATCTTTAGGATTATTTGAGGTTTACATGAGAAGGTGATTGCATGAAAGGCACCTGAGAAATAATAATGGTATCTGAGCATCATTAGTGTGAATACCAGTACTCAGTGAGAGAATTCTACTCAGAAGAGTGGTGAATAAGTGTATAATCCTACTCCAAAAGAGTTCAGAGTTGAACCAAGGATGATGTCAGCATATAATTCTGTAACTAGCAAGACGTGAGAGCGTGCGTCGCCTCTGTTGTGTGCATGTTGTACAATTGTTTTGAGACAGATTGAGAAACTCCAAGCTGCCTGGTTTCATCTGATCTTTCTACATTTCCAGACTCTTTTAAAAACTCATTATAAGTTACTTGAAAGTAAGTGAGAGCTTTTCTTCTCGGCTCTGAATACAGTCCCTTTAGGGCATTAAAAAATGCCATTGGATATTACAAAAGTAGATTGGCACTATTTTTTTAAGCTTAAAAAGGCGAAGAGACCACTCTGCTTTTGCACAATGAGAGTTCTGCTGTCCTTCTTGTCTTGCAACACATTAGAATTCACAAAGCTGTGAAGATGCCACACAGTGATGTTTGCGTGTCTTTGGTCTAGTATTAAATAAACATCTGCCACATCAACAGCTCTGTCCTGGCCTCCAATGGACTCAAGCAAGGAAAAATAAAGTTTCTCTGATCTTGAGTTTCTTAGAGGCCAGCAGGGAAATGAATATAGACTTGCAGAGCAGGCTAGGTAGTGATAGATATGTTGAGCAAAGATGCAAAATTCGCTAACATCTTAGCATACTCTTTAATGGGTCCTTCATACTGAAAATAATAATGGGTGGTTTTCATGGAAGTGACTCAATTCCAAGCATCACTACCTGGAATTCTACCTCTTTCCCTCCCATATATGCAAGTAAACAAGAGTAAAAGTATAGTATATATGATTAGGGTCATTGTAGAAGGAATACAGAATCAACTCTAATTTACCAAAACCAAAAGACAAAAAGTAAAAATACTTATAAATTTTGTTCTTAATGGTAACAAATTATTTGAAGTATAGGTCATAACAAATGCATAAGTGATGGCTCCATGACTAAAAGCTGTAGGGTTAAGAATTTGATAATAAATACAACCATTTGATTTAAATTTTGAAAAATCATGATGTCTTGCTTACTACATAATGGTAGAAACAAACAAATGCTTTATATGAAAGCAGGGGCTTCTGTTTATAATGTTTAAAAATGCATTTAAAATAGATGATTGGAATGTGCTTAAATCTGAGTGTAGTAGAACATGAAAGTAAAAAGTTCTCAAAAACTTAAAATATTTCTGTATGTGTTTGTTACCTGCCAAGACTTCCTATTCACTGTTTCAGGAACTAGAGCACCTTGTAGAGAATAAAAACTAGTTTCTATCTGTTTTCAATGAACCATTTTTGATGAAATGTGTAAAAAGATAAGGTAAAGAAAAGAGCCCTGCAAGTGACATAGACTCTAGTCACTGGGACTGGACATGTGACCTTGGATGATGGGTTATATCCCTTAGAATTCTTCTTTTGTTTTGTAAACTGTTATAACATGGGTTAGGCGATCCCAGTCTTTCTATCTGAAACACTCATTCTATGAGTTGACTTATTTATTTCTGATTCCCATTTGAGTATTTTAATGAAAATGTAGAAAACAAAAAATTAAACAAAACCATATTACTCCTGGGAGGTTCAAATGTGTTTTGAAAGAACAAATTGGCAACAAAATACCAGATGATGAACACCTTTTATCTGCTCAGAGAGATCCCGTTGATTTTCTTATGATTCATAGTTACGACAATTGCAAGGAAAAGCCAGCCACTGAGTTTTAAACTATTGTAACCAAACCTACCTACTGTGGCTTCTCAGCTGTTTCTATTTAGTGTGGAAATCTAATGTGGCTGAAAACTACTGCTGATTTTTATTAAGTTGAAGTCTGGAACTTCCCCTTGTAATGATAGAAAAGCCCACTTTCAATTAAAGGAAAACTGCCAAAGTTCTGAAATTCATTTATTTTATTATTACTCAGTTTAACCCTAGAAATGGGAGATCAAGCAAACTGGATAGATTTGACAGTTCTAAGGTCATAAGTTCAATTTCCTCACAAGTTGTTCCTAGATCTAATTCACTGCAAATCATATAACCCTTCACCTTTTGTTATGGAATCTTTTGTTGAATTGTGTATCACATCAGGATCATCCTAATCACTTTGAGAGTAGGAAAATGACATGTAAGTAAGGCCAGGCAAAGGAACTCCAGTGAGCAAGTCTGGGAGGCAGAAAAGGGATGGGTATAACTTTCTATAGCAGACTCAGGGTATGCTGAAGTATGCTGAAACTGGCTAGCAGCACTGACTGTTGAGTTTTCAGGAATTTTGAAATTTTCTTTTACCCTTAGTAGAATGGAACTGGCCATGGTAGGATTATTCACACTATGGGAACTGGCAGATGATCCAGTGGGGCTTTTTTCTCTGAAGAGCCAGTGTTATACATTTACTAGCACAACACTGAATAGACTCCCATTAACTTTTTTTTTTTTAAAGCCCTATGGATATCCATGTATTTATTTTTCATAAAGACATACAAAAAAGAATTGTATAAAAGAAAGGTATTTCCAGAACTGAATGGCTGATTGGTAGTATACAGCCCACTTGATCACCCAGATTTTTTAAAAATAGTTTATTTAGAAAGTCCTTGTTTCTACTCTTTCTCATTCATACTCTATTTTAGTTGAAATTTATTTTTTCATATTCAAGGAAGTTTGTCTTTGTGTATATAGTATTCAAGGCTAACTTGAGTATCTGGTTAGACTCATTTTGCAGAATCAGAACCATGTAGCATGATGAGTCCCTAGTTTGATTTCCTAGTCCTGAACACCCAGTGGGTTTGAGGACTCTCGGTAGAAAAAAGGACAAGTTACGTTAACAGAGTTACTTTCTTAGATGTGATAAACCGAACTCTTTACTTCAAAATGTTCTTCAAAATGAGAAGTTAATTATGTTTTAAAAGGTACTCTAAACTTAGGGAGCTAAAATCCATGATGTAAATTCCTAAAGAAATACATGTGAGTATGGAAAGATCTTATTTTTATGGTGATCTAAATGAACAGAACATGCTAATGTGAGCATATAGTATATAAGTACAATACCTACCTGCAAGTGATTTTTAAAATATAGTTTTTCTCATTTCAGTTTTTGGACAGTTTGTGTCAACAGTATACTCAAAAGTATGGAAATAGAGGCATGGAAAGGAGTTATCGTGGACAAATGTCAAATAGTTCCATGTAAGCTGTGATTTAGGGATATACTTTTGAGAGAAATCCTTATTTGAGTTTATACCTCATGTGAAATGAAAGCCTCCCAGAGAGGCAGAGCTAAACTAGTTAAGCAGTGTGTGCAGTTAAGTTAATATAGTCATGTACTTAGTAATGAAAGGAGAGAAGCAAATTGACGAATTCTTTGGCTTGTAAAACACACTCTGGATCAAATGCATCGGTATGTTCTATCAGTTGATGATTCTTTGATATATCTTCATATTAGAACTACTGATGTACCAGGGGAGAAGAAGTTTTCTTGTCATTTTATTTACAGGAAATCAACCCATTTATTTTGAGCTCCTAGAATAGGAGACATATTAGAGACAGCAGGCTGTACTTTGATGGTCTCTACATACTTGCGTATATGAGGCAGAGTTGTACAGTACACTATGTGAACATGTCCTGTCATCTGTGTTCTATGTTGCCATTATTCGCATATAGAATGTGTATGTAATCAGTTCCTATTTTATGTCATATTCATCTGCATTTGCAGCATTTCAAAGACTAGTCTAAAACATCTTGGCACAGATGGGAAATGCAGAGTTGCTTTATAAGTTCCAGAACTACAAAGACAGAGATCTAACATGTGATATTAATAAATAACTTGGATGGTGGGGAGAGTGGGGGATTAAAAATTAGATTATTTATTTAGAAAGTTAAAAGTCTTCATTTGTGATCATTACTCTGTTCTTGAAAGGAAATAAGTGCTGGGTTTTGTGTTTTTTTTTTCTCTCCCATCCTCACGTTTTCCTTCTCCCTCTTCCTCATGTTTTGAATTAAAATCTAAAGACAGACAGAAAGAGTGTATATATAACTGCAAGAAGGATGTGGTAAGTCATGGCAGTGGTTAGTGATCTCACAGACATGGTGGTGTCAGGAACTAAAGACCAAAGGCGAATCCTGAGCTTCCAATGGATTTACTAGAAATCCCTCACCCTTGTAGCATATCATGGATAATAGCATATCATGGATAATTACATTTTTACAAACGGTAGAGAAAATCATTTTGACACACACATAGTATTTTCCAGCCAGACCAGCTTTTCAATCTTTTACAGCTTTCATGCATTAAGGCTCACATTTTCTTTGTTTATTTTTTAAAAATTATCATTAATAATAGGTTTGTTCTGTGGTCAGCCCCTGAATAGAAGACACTGAGGAAGACCCCTTCTTCCCTGTTGCCCCAAGTCAAACATTCGATACCTTTTTCTTTGTAGAAGTTGGTGCTTTTCATGTTTTTCATTAAGAAAGTTATGGCAACCAAATTTTCATGGAGATTTTTAGGAGCTTTGGTCATTTTTCAGCTTATTGCTATGTGTAATAGAATGAATTATGTTTAGTGGCAAATCACTGAAAAGAAAAAAACAGAAAAAGTCATAGAAGAAATACTGTCATCGATTTCTTTCCCACTACTGTGTGGTGGAGTGAATTCTGACAGGATAAACCTAGAAAAGGTCATCCCCATTAACCACTCAGCTGTAGCAGAATTCCAGGGCACAGGAAGCATTGGGGGACAATATTCTGCTTTCTTAACCCTTTCTGATCAAATGAGGTATTTCATTTTGAAAATGAAATTCATTCCCCTGAGGCCTTCAAAACTTTAATAATACACAATAAATAAAATCATATCTAATAACTCAGTGGTTTCATTTGGCACCATCATCATCTTCGAGATGTACAGCAACTGTGGAAACATAAATACTTGCAGGCCTCGAGCGCCCAGTTTCTATTTGCTAAATAAACTTGGCTTGCTTTAAATTCCTCTGTGTGCAGTCATTAATACAATCCACTTTGACAGCATTTAATTAAAGTGCTTTTCTCTATTAAATTCATTAAAAGTCGTCCTCCCCCCCCCCAACCCCCCGCCCCCATATATAACTGCTTTCCAGATGCTGAGTGGCAGGGACCTATGAGCCTCACTTTAAATAACTTCTCATTCCTCTTTGTAAAGTGTTTATTACATTCAATTTAGAAACTGTTAAATATGGCTTAGAAAGAAAGTCAGATTCCAGGACATGTTCACCATCCCTTTAGCAATTTTTTGAAAAACAAATGTTAGTTTAACTCCTCTGAATAAGCATTTATTATCTGGATTTTTTTTATATACTCTGTCAACACTCCTAGGCATTGAAGCTGGGAGGTAATAAAGATATGATTTTCCTCTCAGGGCTGGGGAATTTGCATCAGTTCTAAGCAGGTACTTGGCTGGAATATCTTTGCCTGCAGATTCAGGGAGAGTGAGCATAACCATCCAGTATTAATAGATTATTGACAGTTTAATGTCTTGGCACCTACTTAGCCCATGAAGTATAATAACTAGGAAGCTGTCTGATATGAAAGCAGTCAATAGCATTTTCAATCAAAACCTTTCAGTTAATTGCTGGTTGACCTTAGAGATTTCCTTTAGGCAATGCTGTCTTTAGTTTAGACCAAAAGGCCCATATTGATTTGTAGAGTTTATTCAGAGATGATTATTTAATACCCATTCCTTCAGTATATGTGGTAAATTTTGCTTTTTCTGTGTCTACCAAATGAATTGTCTTTTTGGCAGTGCTTTTCACAAATATTCCCTTTACCAGCTCTACTTTGAAAATATCTCATTAAATCTGTTCTCTTCTCAGAAATAGAAAGTTGAGAATCTTGAGGGAACACATGATCAAGTGTTTTAATATGATAAAAGACTTTTGATACAATCTTGTGTTCAGTCTGGAATTACAGTTCCAACAGAGACCCTGACAAAGCTAAAAACTATACTTTTAGTAAGGGTGATTATGTAATACCTTAAACACACTACACCTTAAAACAAAAACATTCTTTGGATCCAAATGCTTTTTGGTCTCCATAAGTATTAGTGTGATATCAGCTTTATATTTAGCTTCTAGATTTTCTGTACGTCCATGATTTACAGTTGAATCATGATTTACAGTTGAATCATTTTTTAGTTGAATATTTTTATTTATTTAAAAAATTTTTTGTGCGATGCTATTTATTTTTGAGAGAGAGCGAGAGCCAGGGAGGGGCAGAGGGAGAGAGAAGGAGACACAGAATCCGAAGCAGGCTCTAGAGGCTCTGAACTGTTGGCACAGAGCCCGATGCGGGGCTCAAACTCATGAACCATGAGATCATGACCTGAGCCAAAGTTGGACACTTAACCAACTGAGCCACCCAGGTGCCCCAGTTTTAGTTGAATATTTTTAAAAACAAATTTTAACAAAATCTAAATAAGCTACCAAGGCAGGTAGGAAGCTGCAAAGACAATGTCTGGCCCTAACTTTAAACCATTTTCCTTACTTTGGATTGTGTGTTGTTGGAACTAAAGAAATTGAATCAAGTAGACTTAGAATTAATTTTGTTACTTTGTTTTGTTGGTTCTTCACATGTGGGTTAATGTCATTCATTATACTCCAAAGATCATCATTTTGGCATTTAATGTTTGTTTTAAGAAAAACCTATAGTGCTTTCAATAGCATTTTGTAGGGTAGACAACATTCTTTCACATTTCACTCAGTTAAGAGCCATTTTTGTCTCAGGTTTTTCTTACAATACATGTGATCCATTTTAAAGTAAATATATCTAGATTTTCTCTATTCTTTTTTAAAGGTTCCCTTTCTTTGATGTTTGTATGGATTCTCTCATTGCTATTTGCTGTTTTCCCTTTTGCAACTTTTACTTTTGCCATAGAAACTGCTGTAGGCCTTTTTGAATTCTATTGATAGTAGAAATATTCTACAGATTGGGAAGGAGGAGAGTGAAGCAAAATGATGAATATATCAGTTTTGAGAATAGTAACCCAGTAAAGGTATATCTCTGATTGTTAGTAATTGTCAGATGATTTGGGGGGAAATTAAAGAACTGCATGAGCCACTTTATGCTATTATTAACCATGCACAGTGTATTGTGAATTTAATACGTTACTACAAAACTATTGGAATTCAACTCTTGTCGGTAATAACTGTTTTTTAATGAGTGCCTATGTGAACTTGACCCTTTTCCCCAAACCCTTCGACCTATTAGATGTGTTCTAAATTTTAGGAAGACCTTTGGTTTGTATAACCAAATTGGCTATTACCAATACAGAAAAATTCTGGAAATTTTAGGATAAAGTTTAGGTTTCAACCGCTCACTCAAAACACAGTGCCTGAACCTGTGCTGAGTGTGTGGAGATGAATGTAACACAGAATCTACCCCTAACAAGCACATAGCGTCTTGGAGAAGCAGTTACGAGGACAGAAGACTCTAACAGTGTGTGATTACAGAGAAAGAAAAGCACAGGGGGGTATGCTTGCCCATACCTGGTGAGCAAGAGGAGCCAGAGGGCTCCCAGAAAGTAGTGCTGCTCAGGGTCCCTTAAATAATTCCTCATTAGAGGAACTTTCTGGGTAAAGGGGACATGAGGAAGTGAGGCCACAGAGATCAGAGGGACCAAACACCATGAGGGTGGGGCTCCAGCTTTAGAGCACTGCCCAAAAGGCAAGAGTTGAAGAACAAGGACAGAACAGGAACAAAAGCTACAGTCAGGTCACAGTGCCTTCTTGGATATGCAAGAGGCCTTGACCCATCTTAAGGCCACTGAAGGCCTTTGGCAAGATGCTCTGTTGGTCATGGGAGGAGGCCTATTGGGAAGTTGTAGTAATTCAGATAAGAGAGATATAAAGGACAGAGTAATAGCAATGGGGTTCACAGAGAGAAGGGAAATTTAATCCAAGAACTGTTTAAAAGCCATAATCAGCAGCAGATTGAGTAGATGTGGAGTTTCAGACGAGGTGGAGGAGTCAGCAAGAAATCTCAGATGCTGGCTGGGGCAACTTGGGTTGAGGAAGTCTTAGGACACCAGCTGAGAGCATTAATGATTAATTCCCTGTTAATGTCATTCGTAAGTATGTTTGTTTTGTACTGAGTTTTCAGCTATTAAAGTAAGTCCACCTTGAAGCAAATTCACATTTGAAAGTATAATGATTTGACAGTTCTCATGTCTGAGGATGCCTACACAGGGGTAAGCAAGTATGTTTAGGAAAGCCAAGGTGCTGTGGCACAGAGACAAAACTGGATTTGCTTTATGAACCGAGGTAAATAAGGATGCTGCATGACTGGCCTTCTGGAAATATAATGGTTCATCTGCAGCTTGGAAACTGGAATCTTTCTTGTGGGAAAAGGAATTGCCAATCTAGTTACTTCACCCCAGGGAATTAGGAACTGTGATTTCTCTTCCCAGTGACCATCCTTGGTATTCTGGGAACAGATTTATTTTCTTGAGGAAACCACTGTCTAAATAAGAGTGCCTGGTGCTGTCTGTTTTCCACCTCTCACCCTGTGTACTTACCACAAAGTTTAGAAGCAAAAGTTTCCCCATACCTGGTTTTAGTTAGTAAGATCATTAATGTGGAGGATGTAAGACCAGTGTCCTCATACTGAATTATAAGTGGTTTAGAACTTAAAAGAATACTCTAGAATTGACCTTTGGGAAGTTTTACGTCATATCATTTAATTTTTCCATATTCTTTTTCTCTTGAAAGAAAATAATACCAAGGAAAGCCAATCTCTGATGAAATTAAATGAAGTTGAAAACTTAAGTGTTCAATAAGTTCTCATTTGACACCTTTTCATTGGTATGAACCACATGGAATTTTCCATAGAGATCAATGGCTCTACCTCAGTCTGAGGAGAAAAAACCCTCATTGATCATTTGACTTTGTTTACCCAGTTTGCTTTAGGGTATAATAAACCATAGTATGTCAGTGGTGTGGTAATGCTAGATATTTTGTCTTTTACCAGAATCGTTGATTATAATGCACTACTTAAGATTTGCTTTCTATAAAAGGAAGATTTGTACTTTTATGTGTTTGATTCACACAGTACAGTTTTCTCAAGTCCTGTTATTAAGTGGTTACATTCAGAAAGCGAAAAATATGCTGAGGTAGTATTTTATTGGCGAACATCTAATATTTTCACTAACCATAACTGTCAGATTGTTCTGACTTCTGAGTGCCCCAACTGTAAAAATTATACAGAAAATGTGGCCTATCATGGGATACTAAATAGCCCATGTGAGGCCTCAGGCACATGGATTACCTTCTCCCCCCCAAGTTAAGAATCTAATCTGTACGCCCTTCATAAGTAATTTAAACCTTCTTCTTCAAGAAACTAGAAAACAGCATAATTGCAGTGTCACAAGTTGTGCTAACACATAAATCCCATCACAATTAAGGAGATTTTTTTTTTTTTTAATTTTAAACCAAGTCTTGGCTGAACTTTGTCAGGAAGAGTATCTCTTTTTTATACCAGCAAATTTTGACAAAATTAGGTATGTGCTTTTTAAAAATGGTACACACTAAAAAGGTAAAAATCCCTTTATAACCCACTCAAAATTAACATTTGGGAGAGGAACTTCTCCATAATGTATTCTAATTTTTCCTTCTTTGTCTTCACTTTTAAACTCTACATTTGAAACATTAAATAGTATCTTCTGCCATTTTTAGCTTCATTTTTATATTTTAATTAGACATTTATTCACACCAACATGAATTTGTGTTAAAATTTTCATTTAAACAGAACATATTTTTGCATGTTTCCCCATTTACCAGCTAAATAGCAGTAAGCATGTTTGTTACATGTTAGTCTCAGAGCTCAATTTCATATATTCATTTTCTCCTGTGAAATATAATTGCAACGGTAGCCATTGACATTGTGAGATTAATTTGTTGTTTTTAACATAAAAAGTCCAAAAGATAGTAAGCGCTTTGATAATACCATAATTATAGGATTTAAATAATTATAGAAATTTGACATGTGACTACCAAACTGCATTATATAATCTATATGTAAGTCAGGAAGAGTAAGGCTTTATTTCAGTGCTTTGGAAGTGGCTTCAATTTTCTCTAGTGCTTTACCTTAGGAATCATTATATAAGTCTTCATTGACCTAGTCCTTGGCTGACTACATGTTTCTGTTCTTACAAAATATTATCTGTTCTCTACCTCCATTTAACGTAACATGTTTTTACTTAAAAGGACTCAAAACTCTGCTCTGGTTAAACTTATTACATGATACTTATTTATCTGAAGTAATCTCTGTATCCTTTTCTTTTAAGCTTACCTTGAATTACTTTAAAAAAAAATCAAATTTCAGATCTCACTGGGCCATGTATTACTGGCATTTGATGAAGTTGTTTTCATTTGGGCTCCATTTTACTTAACCTGAGACTTCCTTAGTTAACTGGATTAACTGTTTAAGAATTCTAATGGATTGTTCTTATTTTGAACCCTTGGCACATTTTTTTCTCTTGGCCTTTTGTCATTGATGAGGAATTATGAATTTCCAGGTTTCTTCTTTTAATACCATTATGAATTCTTGGGACTGAAGTCATCCTAACCTTTACACATTTCATTTAGTTACCCTTGTGTCTTTAACTTGAATTAAGAGCCCTTCTTTCATTTCTGCTGGTTCAAGAGCCACTCTCTTCTTGATTATACCAATGAGACAAATTCATGCATTCATTTAAAAATCAGAGCCCCAGAGGTAACTGCCAGCTCTGGTCAGGTCCATGTTACTCTTATCTCATTGTAACTCAAATATAAAGTCTCTAAAAACACTTTAATACCTGTACCTTGAATCTGGTCTTCAAAAGAGACTTTCTCTGTGAATTTTTAGGGTAAGTTTTGTGTTTTGAGAAGACAATGTGAAAGGTAGTGGAGGTGTATGGGAACAGGGAGGAAATGAATGCTCATGGGTGTCAGGCAAATGAGATTGGGGCAGGTTGGCTGGGAGCTGGTTTCTCCCACACAGGACACATAGACGTGGGCTGGACCATCCTAAAGAGTTCATTCTTCCTGAAACCTCTAATGGATTATGTCTGTCACATTTATGAAGTGGTTTGGGTCACGTTAGGCCCCAAATGATCAAATAAACTTATTTAACAGGTGATATTGATGAAGGGAAAGATATCATTTCCATTAAGTTCAATATATGGCTATGGTTTACCTTTCTTGGATTCTGACAGAAGAGATGATTGTTGATTGGTGTGGTCTCTATTTGAATGAGATGGTCATCTTAAACCTGCTTAATTTACTCTCTGCCAACTCCTCTCCTTATATTGAAGAAGCAGTTCATCCCGCCACCTCCAGGTTTGCATATTCTGGCCACTACCAATAGTCAGATTAACGACTCAACACTCTTCCCTACCATTCCCCCAAACCATACCAGAGTTGTTGGTATAGTTGTTCTCAATTTGTTACCAAAGAGGAAATGATATAAGCCAAAGGCTGTTTTAAGAACTATGCTTCCTCCATCCCCTAAGTTTATTTTAACAGATTATTGTGTCACAGTGTTTTTATGCTTTTATCTTTGACCAAAGTGTTTATTTTGAGAAACAATTATTAAACTGCATTAAAAACATACACGATGTTCCAATACCATCTTGGTTACAATATTAAAGGAAACTCAGACTAAGGCTGGATGAAATTGAACACATATTTCCATGTCAGACTTCCTACCATTTTGCTTGTTTGTATTGATTTCTCTTGACGTGGCCTTCTTTTATTGAGCACCACTCTTTTTTTTTTTTTCTTATTCTCTCTCTTTTTTTCTTTTAAATCCCTTTCCTATAGCTGTATGTGCTAAGAGCAATTGTAAAAGGAAACCAACTTATATTAAACCTGCCTGGAGTCAAAATGTAATCTAACACCTGTAGTCTGCAATTTGTCATCACTTCATGGATACTTTTTTTTTTTAATAACAGATTTCCTGAATTTTGACCTTAGGATACTCTATAATCCAAAAAAAGCAACAAAACTAAACCATGGTTTTTAATAAGTCTTATAATAGTGTTAAGATCTGAAATTACAGCCCTAGAGTCGAACTCAAGTAACATCATTTGAAGTTAGAAATAGTGCTGAGTTGTGTATCTAAACATGTTTTGCCTGTGAAAATGTCTTTTATAAAATCAGGAGACAAGTCATAATGCATGTGTAATTTGTCTTACGCTCATTATCTAAGACCTTCCTTGGTGTCTTGGCTTAAATAAGGATGTTTTTAACTGTAGAGAATATTTTGCATTTTATATGAAATGCTTTATTTTCATGAGAAAGATATGTTGAGTGTGATTCATGTAGTTAAAAGTTTTTAAACTTTTTTGGTCTCAGTATCACCATTCACTCTCACTATTGAGGACTCCAGGATAATATGTATCTATCAATATATGCCACATTCGAAATTAATTCTGAGAATGTTTTAAATGTTAATTAATTTAAAACGATTGTAAGTAATACATGTACATATATGTAAATAAGACATTTTTATGAAAAATAACTTTGCAAAACAAAAAAATGAGAAGAGTACCATTGTTTATATATATTTTTTGCAGATATCTTAAATATCTGGCTTAATGGAAAACAACTGAATTCTCATAATTGCTTATGCATTTACCTGACACAATATGTGGCTTTGGTTGGAGTAAAAGAAAGTCAAGCCTCACACAGACAAGTGATTAGAAAAGGGAGGAATATTTTAATAGCCTCTCCAGGTAATTGCGATATTTTTCTTTGGTACAACAGGGAAACTTTACAAGTGGTAGTTTCTTAAAAGTTTCTTAAAAACCAAGGGTGCCTGGGTGGCTCAATCACTTAAGCATTGGACTCTTTATTTCAGCTCAGGTCATGATCTCACAGTCTGTGAGACTGAGTCTTGTATTGAGGCTCAGACTCAGCACTGTCAGCACAGAGCCTGCTTGGGATTCTCTCTCTCCCTCTCTCTCTCTCTCTCTCTCTCTCTCTCTCTCTCTCTCTCTGCCCCTCTCTAGCTCTCACATGCGAGCATGCTCTCTTGTTTCTTCAAAATAAATATTTAAAAAAAGTTAGTTGCAAAGTGGAATATAAAATCATGTTGATAAACTTTCATACTTTATAATTCATTGATCTGCCTTGTACTTTGAATGGATCTTTTACCTATTCGTGATTTTGTAATGTCATGCATTGGTCATTTGGAAAGTAATGATCTACCAAATGATGTGGACCTTCCAAATGCTGACACATTAGTATATTTTAAAAATTTTGTTAAATTACCACCAATATCATCAGGCACGTCTTTTGTATTCGGGAGCTATTAGGCATATAGTAGCAGCTAGATGTTTTCCAAAATTCTAATTTTCACTTGAAAGGTCAAACTTTATCATTGGCAAAAGTACTATCAGATTATTTTCTTTAAAGTGGCAAGATCACTTTGTTTTTAAGAAAATATCTGCCGGATACCTGAGTCTGAATAACCACTGTTTGTCTGTTAATTGTTCTTTCAAGCAAAAATGATATTCCATGACAAGGATGTGTAGATTAGGTCACAAATCACATAACCACACAAGCACTCTTTTCTCATGACATCCATCTAACTGCAGTAGCCTGTTGAAATTCTTTATGGGTACTTCCCATTTCCACACACAGACTCTTAAAAAGGTGTGTACTCAAGGGTTGAGATTTAATATAATAAGATATTACTGCATCATCAAGGACATTCTTAAATGAAAGTGGCACTTTTACTGTGTGCATATGGCTGTGAAGACTACAACTACCAGCACAGTTTGGTGCCACTGACTTCATTCATTTAACAGCGGTTTTCCCACCTTTGCTTTTGTACCATCAGTACAAATTTCAGCATGGCCAAAAACAAGCAAATAATGTCTTTGTTTTGATGTTCTAGACCTCTTGATAGGGAATCAGGATTTCCCCGGGGCTCTGGGGACTATATTTGAGAACCACTGTTAAAGTATGTCTTCCTAAAAGGATCCTAGGCTGTGCAAATAGAAGGTGTCACCTTGAACGGGTCTATGACTATGAGAGATAATTCCATGTGACAGATGCTTAAAAGGCAACTTCTGTGTGTTAGGTGTCATGTTAAAGAATGAAGAGGTATGTAGAATATGAGAGAAAGAAGTAAGAAAACTTACCAGTAGACATGCCCATTTGTAGATTTGTAAATCTTTGGAGTAAAAAGTAAAAACAGATCTCTGAATTTGTTGCTTATTTTTTAATACACATAACTGATAGAAAAATACATGAGGCATTATACAACTGATTCTTACATCCTCCTCTCATTGTTGAATGGTAGTTATTGCTTACAGAAATCCTGCTTATGACAAGCACTTCGCTAAGTACTTAGCATGCATTATCTCATTGAATCCTCACAACACTAGAAGGAAAATTTTACAGATTGGCAAGCACTGTGGCTTAGAGAAAGTAACTTGCTCAGAACTGCAAGGCTAGTAAGCAGATGTGTTTTTCAGGGTAAGGACTGGATTCAAAGCCAAAACTTTATGACCTCCAAATTCCTACTCACTATTTATATACCAGTGCCATCATTTGCATTATACAATGCCTAGAATTTTTTTTTTAAATAAGGAATGGTAAAAAATATACATATCTTCTCTCAGATACCCACTAGATATGTTTCTAAAATAACTAACAGTTTATTTACTTTTTAACATAGTTTTGCTAAAATGGAACAATAACAAGAAAAATAATAACTTGCAAAACAGGAAAAAACTGGTCTGAAAATAAGAACAAATATGGAATTAATCCGGTAGATCGGAACAAAGACATACTGACCACTTACTGTGTGCCAGACATATGGTGTGCTAATGTAGCTCACAGTCCAATAAGTGAGATAGATATATAATGATTACATTAACATTTATATTAGTTAGCAATCATTAATGCTAAGTTCTTCCCACTAAATTTTTGAGAAAATTAATTGTCTTAAATGCTGATTTTGGGGAAAATGGAGTATTAGGGGATAGAGCTAGGTTGTTGAAACTTAAGACAGATATCTCCATTACATGATATTTTATATATAATCTATTTTTTTGAAAAGCACCATTTATTCATTTATTTTTATAACAAATTCGAATTGTGTTTGGCACAGGGACTTTTCAGTTGTTCCAACCAGTTGTTCTCATTGCCTGTGAAATATATTTTCTCAGGACTTCTAGTTGAAGAATGTTTTCCTTTTTTGGATCAAATATTTTACATTCTGTTGTCATAGAGGAGGCAAATTAGATAAGTAAAAATAATTCTGATATTAACTCAAAATAAAGGGAGACAAATGTCATCTTGTTCATGTTCTCTCCTGTTGTTGAGCGTCACCACTTAAGACCTGAAGTTCTGGGTAAGGCTCAGTCCTCTGGGTTAGGCTTGTCATTGAGAGGTGGATGTATCCATCTGGGAAGCTTCTGTTTTAACCTGTTACCACCCTGGAGCAGCCACCCTCTACAGTCACCTTTCTAATAATTTCTCATTTTCTCTATATAAAAAAGACCACAAAGTCTTGGCTTATTATAAGTAATCTAGTTCACCCCATAATGATACAGTGAATTATATACTTTCCTGAACTTAATCATTCAAGATCTCACTTCCTTCCCTGCAGGCAAAAACCATTATATTTTACACATGGCTCCCAGCTGGTTTTCATTGAGGCCTTCAAAACCTATTTGAACACTGAGAGGTTTAAGAAGAGCTGCTTTATCTTTCTGGGTAGACTTTTGTCATGGTACCATTTTGTCCCTGTGTTTTTAAACTTTTCAGTTTTGAAGGCAGAGGAACAACATGTGCCCAGATTATGGTTGTGCTCTGTCACAGGGCAAGGAAATTTGGGGTTTTATTTTGAAATTCATGTCTCCTTTGAATATATTTACAACTTTTATTTATTCATTACTATCTTTATGTCCATTTATGTACATGTATGTCATTATTTCAGCCCAAAGAGATTTTGGCAAATAAATAAGAAAGAGTTTATTAGACTTTTAACTTTCTCTATGTTCATATCCTATCCACAACTTATTCATCAACATGTAATTGTTGGAGATAGGAGTATGTACTAAAAAGTTTTGTAAATTAATACCTCCAAATATGATAGACATTCCATAAACACTTGATAAATCAACTTCTTTTTTTTTACTCTTTTAACCCAGGTTGGATTGTCTTCAACATAATTCATTTTAGATACGATAAGCACCTCTGTTGAAGAAGGCAGCCATCAGTCAAATGTAAATTAACTATCCTCTTGAAGATAGAAGTACTAATGCATCCTTCTTGTTGTTTTTATGACAGTGTTGCTATTTGTGATAGTGTGTTGAAAGTCCAGAAGTACCTTACAAGCTAGGTTTTCTTACTTTAATTTTCTTATTGTATGAATATCTCTCTTTTCTCTAGTAACTGTGGCAGTTTCAAGCTCTACTATATTTCTGGATAAATCAGATTATGATTGCAATTCATTGTGAGGGCATTCTGTCACCTTGACAGTAAAATGCCAGGGCCCTACCTGCTTTGGCCCTGGCCACCTGACAGTTGTCATTTCTCTCTAGCATAGGACTATTTAAAGTAGGGCTACTTTCTGTGATGATGGAAATGTCCAATATGGTATTGCACAGTGCGGTAATCAAGCACATGAAATGTGGCTAATATGACTGAGGAACGAAGTCTTGTTTTGCTCTGTTTTTAGTTTTAATTAATCTAACAAAATGTAAATAGGCACATGTGGCTAGTGGCTGCTGTTCTGAGTGGCACAGCTCTAACATGCTGCCTTCGTTGATGTTCTTCAAATACACCAAGGATATTCTTCCCTACTGGCTTTTGCTTCCTGTTTCCTTTGCTTGGAATGCTCGTCTGTGTGGCTTGTTCCTTGTTTCCTTCAGACCTCTGCTCAAATGCTGCCTTTAAGGAGGCTTCCTTGAGTCACCATACCTAAAATGACTTTTCCTCTCCCCAGCTCTTGTCTTTATGAATTACTTAATGTTTTGCCTATAGTATTTATTACTACCTGATATTTTACTTACGGTCTGTCAACTCAAAGTCTAGAGACTGTTCAATTTTCTTATGTAATCTTGCTCTTAGAAGGCAGAAGAACATAATGTTTAAGGGCATGACAGATCACCCCCTTTAAATCAGGCAGATCTGGGGGTGCCTGAGTGGCCTTTTGGTTAAGGTTCTGACTTTGGCTTAGGTCATGGTCTCGTGGTTCATGAGTTCGAGCCCTATGTCAGACTCTGTGCTGACAGCTCAGAGCCTGGAACCTGCTTCAGATTCTGCGTCTCCCTCTCTCTCTCTGCCCCTCCCCTGCTCGCACTCTGTTTCTCTCACTCTGAAAAATAAATAAACATAAAAAAATAAAATCAGATCTGTTTTAGAATACCAGTTCTGCTACTTATAAGCTATGTGACCTCACACAAATTAGCTATCTGAACTCCAGTTTTCTCATCATAAAGTGGGATGTAATACCTATCTGCAAGATTCTTGTGAAAATAAATAATATTAACATATTAATAGCATTTAGGCCAGTGTTTGGCTCATAAACTTTATATAAATGCTACTGCTATTGCTACTTCTCCCACTGCCATCATTATTATTATTGTCACTACTTAGACATTTCAGTGCTATAAACACTAATTGTGATATCGAAAAATCCACAAGAGAAACTATGAAATAAAACCCTTTGCAGAGATTATCAGAGAAGAAGTATTGACTAAATTGATTTTAAGTTCAGTTGTGTTGGAGAAAAATCTAAAACAAACTAGGCTAGAATGAATGGTAAGGCTTCAGTTTGCAAAGAACGAGTAAAGGGTGGATGGCTATCTCTACAGAAGGATATATTCTGTTATTTAGGGAAATCACATGAAGAGAGATGGTGGGTTTTACAAACAGAAAAGAAGAAAAGATCAATTACTGGTCCCATGTTGAAAAAGAGGAAAAAGGATGAGGCTGGAAAGTTTGTGGACTTGGGCAGTTTTTTTACATAAATACTGGGAAGATACTCCATTAACCTTAATTTAAAGCATCTGATTCTCAATTTTTGGCTTAGGTCATCATAATCCCAGAATCATGGGATAGAGCCCCATGCCAGGCTCTGCCCTGGGCATGATGTCTGGTTAAGATTCTCTCTCAGGGCACCTGGGTGGCTGTCGGTTAAGCATCTGACTTCAGCTCAGGTCAGGATCTCATAGTTCATGAATTCAAGCCCCATGTTGGGCTCTGTACTGATGACTCAGAGCCTGGAGCCTGCTTTGGATTCTGTGTCTATGTCTCTCTCTGCTCCTCCCCCACTCATGCTCTGTCTTTCTTTCTCTCTCTCAAAAATAAACATTAAAAACAATTTTTTTTAAAGATTCTCTCTCTCTTTCTCTGTCCCTATGCCCCTCTCCCCTGCTCATGCCCTCTCTCTCTAAAATAAATAAAATGGAAAAAAATGTAAGAAAATGCAAAGTTCCTACCCCTGCTGTTTAGATGGGAGGATATTAAGAGAGGGTTATATTGATCTCCTTGTCTCAGAAAGACCGTCTTATAAGCATTAGGCTCTACTCTACTTTTGCTTAGAGTACTTAACACCACTTGAAGGAAGCACCGCATGACATTTAGAATTCCTTGATTGTTGGGGTGCCTGGGTGGCTTAGTCGGTTAAGCGTCCGACTTTCGCTTAGGTCATGTACTCGCGGTTTGTGGGTTCGAGCCCCGCGTCGGGCTCTGTGCTGACTGCCAGCTCAGAGCCTGGAGCCTGTTTCAGTCTGTGACTCCTTCTCTCTCTGACCCTCCCCTGCTCATGCTGTCTCTCTCTCTCTCTCTCTCCTAGAACTAAATAAAACATTAAAAAAAAAAAAAAAGAATTCCTTGATTGTTGGGGCACCTGGGTGGCTTAGTCAGTTGAGTGTACAACTTTGGCTTAGCTCATGATCTCACGGTCTGTGAAATCCTTGAAAATCCCATGTTGGGCTCTGTGCTGACAGCTCAGAGCCTGGAGCCTGTTTCGGATTCTGTGTCTCCCTCTCTCTCTGACCCTCCCCTGCTCGCTCGCTCGCTCTCTCTCTCTCTCAGAAATAAATAAAACATTAAAAATTGTTTTAAAAAATGAATAAGTGTTAAAAAAAAGAACTCCTTGATTGTCATATTAATAAGCCATTGCAATTGGTTAGTGAAGACGCAGGGTTTTTTTCTCTTTCTGTTTTGTATTTTGGGGTTTTTTGGGTTTTTTTCTCTCTAAAAATTGTCTAGAGATAATAAACAACTTTCTACTTGGAGTATTTAGAACATTTTAGAGGAATGAAGATAGTTAAGACACAACCTGGAGAATCTTTGTCTCAGGTCGTATGCATACTGTGATTGAAAGGGAATTACAGCCAAAGAAAAGGGGCAGTATGACCAAAAAACTTCATTCAACCCTTTTGGTTACTTGTGAGACAGTTGCACATAAAAGCTGCTCATTTTGTCATTCTCTATTCTGGCTGCTCTCTCCTTATGTGCTCGAAGATGCTAGAAATGTCACTTAATCTTCATGTAAATATTGTCATGCCACCCAACTCACTATAAAATATTGTCTGACCAAAATAAAACATTTCTCTTTGTATATAATTTCTTTTTTTAAAAAATTTATTTTATGTTTTTATTTTTGAGAGAGAGAATGGGCAGAAGAGGGTTAGAGAGAAAGGGAGACAGGATCCAAAGTGGCATTGCCACTGTCACTTGGAAACCTACTTTCTCACACTGACAGCTCCCTTTGTGTATAAGTTCCAGTTTAAAGGCTTTTCCTGAGATGCTGCATATTTCCAGGTTATTCTTGATCGAAGTAGCACCTTCAGGAGGAACTGTGCGCATTAAAGAAAATAATCTGTGTGAAGTTCTTAGCCTCACATGGCACAGAGTAAGCATTCAGTAAAGGGTAGCTATTCTTGTTCCACTATTTCATGTGTGGCTTCCCTACGTGCATGTGTTAGGACTGCTAGAGTCCGTGAAAGGGGAGGTGAAGTAGGCCTGTGGGTTGGACCCAGGAGAAGAACAAACCCTATCATGCAGAAAGATTATAGTAACTTCAAAGTATAGTTTTGGAAAATCTCTTTAAATCTAACCAGTGCAAAATGGAAAACCCCTAAAGAACCAATCTAATTATTTAACTAAATGGAACCATTATGCTGACTTTTACTACAGAAGGCAAGCATAATTTAGAAAATGGGGCATTTTAATTCTCTTTTGTTTTCCAATTAACACAATTGCTCTAATAGGGGGTACTCGTGCTTGAGTATATATGTTCTTTGAGTACATATTTCATATATAATTTCAGTGTCTATCTTTCTCTTTCTCAACAAAAAACCCAAAATTCTCACCTGTTGACATGGTGGTTCATTTATGACAATGGTCAGGCAGCCCAGATTATGACCTCAGAGCAAATATCTTCTGCCATCAAAGTGCCATGAACAGGCCCACAGCTCAGCTCTATGTTCCCTTCCGGCTATAATTAGGATGTTGAAGTAACAGAGCTCTCATTTTTTTGCTGATGCCAGCTTACCACAGCAGACCACATGAGTTTACTCTTAGTTGAAAGTAGTAAAGAAAATGCCAAGAACATTCATTTTAATTGGTCAACATTATATGGACCTTTAGTGCCACTGTTTTATGGTCCCGTATTTTAGATTTCTTTCTGCCACCAGCTGTCAGCTTATTATGATGGATATTCTTATTTGCATTTGATTATCCTTTTTATTATTATTTTGATTGTTACATGATTACTAATAATTATTTGAAAAGTTTCATCCTCTTCTCCTTGTTATTAAATTCCATATAAAAGGCTGACATTTTCACATTGGTAGGAAGTTACTTTTTTCATCAGGTGGTCTCTGAGACTGAAATTGATGGCAGAGATTTTTTTTCTTAAATTCTTGCTTTGATGTTGATATTTCCTAGCCCAAGAAGAAAAAAATGGGTCATATGGGTAGTGTGTTGTGGTGGTAGTAGTGGTGGTGGGGATGGTGGTACTACTGATTCTTTAATGTCAGCAGACATGCTTTCTTCTGCACTGATTGGGTTGATTTCCCCCTGAGTTCTGGAAAATGTTTAATTTGTTGCTTTAACACAAAAGAGGCTGCATAAAATATGAGAGAAGAGTAAAAGAGAAACGTGTGTTTTTTAAAATGTGAACTCACTATTCATTCGTAAAGGCTTTGGAAGGACCCAGAAAGTTAGGCATTGATCCAAGTATCGGAAATGTGATCTGTCTTTGGAGTTGACATAATGCTTTTTAGTGGAGACTATCACAGTAGCCTTTTAATTGTAGAATATTGTTGCTGGTGTTACAATGTACGAGCAGCAGCTAAGGCTACTCTCTAGGATCCAGTGATCCTCTCCTCTGTCCAAGAAGCCCATCTCACATGGGCCTGGGATGGCAGCAGACACAAATCATTAGGACAGTCTCCTCTGCATAGCTTTCTTTCTTCGGTCAATTGAAGAAGTTCACTAAGTTAATATTAAAATAGGAAATTATATCATGGAGGAGATGATGTTGAAGATCAAGAATAAGCTTGCCTACCTAGTGTCAAATGACAAAACTAAAATGATTTAATAATGAGTTTGGTGTCATTTATTCAAGGAAAATAACCCATGGGTTGAGGGAGTACGGTGCCTCACATATAGTGGAACACTCTTCCTGAGGCATTTGGGCAAGATCAAGTTTTATAGGTCATTAGCAGTAGCAATACAAACAGAGTGTGATTGTCCGGGGTTGAATATCTGACTTTGTTTAGAAAGATCGAAGAACAAGAAAATAAATATAGAGTATTGGGCTTGGGGATTGGCCCACTGTACCGTGTACTGTGCTTCTGGTCAAGTGGAGCATTTACAGGAACTCAGAAGTTCAGTCGGCTGTTATGGCATCACAGGCAAGAGCAACTGTATCTTGGGTCTAGAAATTTGTTTAAACATTAGAGTTTTTTGTTTTGTGTGTGTGTGTGTGTGTGTGTGTTTATTTTGGAGAAGAAAGACAGAGTCTGAGCGGGGGAGAGGCAGAGAGAGAGGGAGACACAGAATCCAAAACAGGCTCCAGGCTCTGAGCTGTCAGCACAGAGCCCAATGCTGGCCTTGAACCCACAAACCACGGATCATGACCTGAGCCAAAGTCAGGTGCTTAACCGACTGAGCCACCCAGGCATCCCTTTGTTTTTTAAATGAGTGGGGAATATGTAGAAATATAAGAGAAATTTAAATTAATTACAACAACTAGAAAACCTTAACATTAAGGTTTAAAAAAACAAATTAGGGAATGTATGCAAACAGAATTTTAATAGTTTATAAAGTGATATTGAGAAGGCCCACCGATTAGAGTATAAAGTAGTCATTTAAAATTCTTAATTTAAGAAAAATATTATATCTTTAAATTAATTTGGAAGGTTTACATTTTTTTAAAAACATTGTTTAAGGATCAATATCAAGGCTAAAAGAAAATAAACAGAAGTTCTTCCTAATTTTATGAAGTATTGATTTTTTTGGCTGAAATGTCAACTATTCCTCCGTTATACTCTTAAGAGTAATCATGAGGCTGATGGTAATAATTACTCTCATTTATTGAATGTTTGCCCTAAGCTTGAGGTGGACAGACTGTCGCCCATGGCCAAATCTGATCTGCCACCTATTTTGTAAGTAAAGTTTTATTGGAACACGGCCATGCTCATTTGCTTGTATATTACTTATGGCTGCTCTCACACTGCAAAGATAGAGTTGAGTCATTGCAACAAAGACTCTAAGGCCCTATAAAGCCTCCAGTATTTACAATTTGGCCCTTTACTGAAAAAGTTTGTCAACCTCTGATTTAAGGTAAGCACTATTCTTTACATCCATTCTGTTATTTAATTATTACAGCATCCCTAGAAAGTCAGTGTCTTATCTTTCTTTTATAGATCATGAAATTGAGGCTGAAAGAGGTTATTCCCTTATACAGGGACATCCAACTAAGTGAAAGAGTCTGGACTTGAACCCATAAGGCCTGTACTTTCTCACTGAGTCCAGTTTCTTTGCCACTAGGCTTTAGAGAGGAGGCAGGCATATCATGCTGATTAACAGCAGGGAAGGCTCTGGAGCCAGATTGTTTGAATGCAAATGACCTTGGGCAATAAATGACTTAACTTCTTTGTGTCTCAGAATATAAACATTAGCAAACTCATTTTTAACCTCTTGCTTTGTAAATGAGATTCTGAATCTCCAGAAATTCTTTTAAGTTTCCAAAAGACTTGAATTTACAAAAGACTACAGCATGACTCCAAAGGTAGATAGACAACACATGCTTAGAGGAATGGTGGCTTTGGAAAGGTGAGATCCTGCATCATATGTTAATATATACATATTTTTAAATTTCAATTATCAGGTCCTTCATAGACAGCAGTCACAGCCAGCCAAGGAGAGCTCCCCTCCCAGAGAAGAAGCTCCACCCCCACCTCCTCCGACTGAAGACAGCTGTGCCAAAAAGCCTAGGTCTCGCACCAAGATCTCCCTGGAAGCCCTGGGGATCCTCCAAAGCTTTATCCATGATGTGGGCCTGTACCCTGATCAGGAAGCCATCCACACGCTTTCTGCTCAGCTGGATCTCCCCAAACACACCATCATCAAGTTCTTCCAGAACCAGCGGTATCACGTGAAGCATCACGGGAAGCTCAAGGAACACCTGGGCTCCGCGGTGGACGTGGCTGAGTATAAGGACGAGGAGCTGCTGACAGAGTCTGAGGAGAACGACAGTGAGGAAGGCTCTGAGGAGATGTACAAAGTAGAGGCCGAGGAGGAAAATGCCGAAAAAAGCAAGGCCGCGCCTGCTGAAATTGACCAGAGATAATGTGAACTCCTACCAGGCAAAGCAATACATCGGTCCAAGGATTTTCTGTTTTAATTTCTTTAAAAGCCTTTTTTTTTTTTTTGCTTCATTTTATTTTATTTTTGTCTTTTTTTGGTCTGTTTTATTTTTCTTACCTTTTTGACATTTTTTGTTGCACAGGACACACCTATAGACTGAATAAGTTCAGTATTCCCGAATCAGACATCGCCTTGGCAAAGACACTAAAGTGTTACACTTTTACAATTGACTGGATCATAGTAATTATAATCACAGGAGACTCTGCCTTCATTATCCTTGCACTTACGGAAGAGACACCAGGCAAGTTCCAGGACGAAAAGATCTACGAAACAAATGAAGGAAGCTACAAGTGTGTGTGTATATGTATATGTATATATCTCTATATATTTACATATATATATTAAATTGCATGGGACAGAGAACTTTACAATCTGAAAGAATAGACTGTGAAATGAGTTCTTAAAGAAGAGACTTGTTTATGTATTAAAAAAAAAAAAAAACCACTTCACAGTGAGTCGCTTTGGCTTTTTGATAAACTGCGGCCTGCTCTCAGGGTGGGGTGACTATTTTTGAATTCCTATTTATTTTCTGTGTTTGTCCCTGATTTTTTTTTTTTTTTTTTAATTCTATGGCTTCCTATCTGGCAGCTTGATGGGTAATTTTTGAGGTATGTATTTAAACAAAATAAATCAACACTGCCAAAAAGAAAGAAGAAAGGAAAGTGGAAAAAAAAAATCAGGGCACCTTAAAATGATACAAGTCAAATTGCTCTTAAGACACAATGCACATTTAAAATGACTCGACGTGTTCCGTTATTCAACTTGTCATTACTGTAGTGAACAGATGCATTTCTGTGGAATTCCAAATGAATAAAACTGAAATTCAGTACAGAGAAAACTTGTCTTGATAAAATAACGTTTTGACGTTGGACGTATGGAATTCATAGTATGAGCCACATTTTATTGTGAAACTTATTTACCTGTTTGTGGCTTCATATCTTAAAATGAATAAGCCTGCTCATTTAAAAGTTGTTTGTTGTTGCTGTTTTTTCTTTTTCTTTTTTCTTTCTTTTTTTTAATAGAAAATAGTTCAATGTAATGTTAAGTTAGAAAAGAAGTTGCCACCGAGTTAACGGGGTTCCCTCTTAAATAAACCTCCATCCTTCCATCTCCCAAAAGATGTTTCCTATTTCTGTTTCACTTTGGGCTTCCTCTTCTTCGTCCACATTCCATCCACCTGACCAAACTTCTAGAGTCCCTGCTCTCACATGCCTCGTCCCTTCCCTGGTATGGCAGCCCTAATAAGAACCTTTCTCTGAATCATTGTGCAGCTCCAGGCAATAGAGTAAGCGAAGCGATTTCAGTGGAATCACCTACTCATCGTAAACGGAAACATTTTCTCAGTTACCGACATAGCAATTACCTTACGTAAAGCAGAACTAATGCCGACTGGCTGTTTAGTGGAATGAGCATTAAAGCTGCAACCTACTATAGCTCTCCAAACCTCCTATAGCTTCCTCTCAGAAGCACCAGTAGCATTACTTCCCACTTGTACTTAGAGTAATTGCAAGAGGTGACCTCACCTTCAGGACTGGCCTTGCAAACCTAACCCATGCTTCAACGTGGCCGCCAGACAGTCCCACACGGTTGGATTTTTTTGGAGTTCTGCTCTCATGCAACCTTGTCAAAGACCTCATGCAATATCACTTTGAAAGTTATTTTCTGTTTACTACACAAACATTGTAATATAACTGTTAATACTATTTATATATTTGAAAGTTATAAAAGGTAGGAGTTAAAAAAAAAAAACCTCTATGTGTAGATATTAACTCAGAACTTACAATATACAGGGAGAAGACATGTTGCAATACAAGCTAATTCTAGCTGCTCAGTAACCTCTGGAGTTTTTAAAGGGACATTTTCCTGTACTTTTTCAAATAACGATGTTGAAAAAATTATCTTGACACGAGCGTCACATACCTTTGCAAAAGGATGGCTGTTTGCAGTTAAGCCCTGGGCCCATCCTTCTGCTGCCGTAGTATGCTGCAGCTTTAATCCGAAAGTCCACGCTTGCTGCTTCCTGATCTCCGAGTTACTCTTTCCAAATTGTCTTCTTACACTGTTGCTGAAGGTCACTCTGTACACGTAATGGAAACTGATGTTGCCAAGCTCTTACAAGGTGGTTCATCTATCGATGGCATCCGCATTTGGTATCTTTTACACTTCAACCAAAAATTTATTAGGTATTTTTCAATGCTAAGTCTTGCCTTTTATTTTTTAATTTCACTGCCAAGTTTGCAGTGATTCTAAGTGAATCTGTGGGCATTTTAGCCTGTGGTCTTGCCAGATCTTTGCGAATTACAATGCATATATGTCTATTTATTCAATATCTGTCATATAATATCTATTTGGAAGAAGAAACTTTCTCTTGTAGTGCCTCTTGACAAAGCACAATTTCCCGCCTTTTTTTTTTTTTTGTGAAATGAAAAAACAAATTGTGTTTTATTGCGGTATCAACAATGTGAATAAGGATTAACATATTGTAAATGTTCTTTTTTCCATGTAAATCAACTATCTTTGTTATCACTAAGTGATAATTAATTTTTAACTTATGTGCATTGTTAGGCTGTTAGAATTTTTTGGTTGTTAAAATAAAACGCATTCAATAAATATGACTTCGTTTGTCAAGTATTTTACTGGGCATCGCCTTCTTTCCCCTTTAACCTTTCATGTGGAGTGAGACCTGGTGAGTGTAAGAAACATCCGCTCCCTTGTTTTAGAAGTAAGGCAGCAGGACCCACAATGGCAGATGTTTGAGTCCTGTACGATGCGTGGATTTAGTTGTATATGTGAATTTACTTACATCTCTATGTGTTCATAAATGCATGCAGGCTCACATTCTGAAGCCGGCCACGGGGAAAGCCATCTATCCAAACGTTTTGTTGTATACAGACAAAACTCCAATGTATAAAGATATATTTATGGGCTTGCTTCTTTATTTTTCTAGTGAATATTTTCTGTTTATAATTAAAAACCCACAAATGACTGCGTGTCAGGAAACTTTTGGAGCACATATGTCCATGGTTAATGGACATAATAAAAGCCTTTTATATTTAGAGCTGGGGTACCATAATGTGCGCAGAGAGGAATGCCGGAAGGATTGATGTATCTGAGAAATGTGTGAAAATGATTTTTTAGAAAGTGCTTACAATGGAAAATATTGCTCAAAAGACTAAAGTTAATAAGGAAGGAGCAAGTGCTTAGCTTCAGAACTGGCAAAGAGAAAGTCAATTAAAAAGTGATTTTGTTTTCTTTTGATATTATAAATTGTCTTTCCTGTGTGTGTGTGTGTGTGTGTGTGTGTGTGTTTTGCATTTGGTTAACATACAGATGTAATTTTTCTTTCCTTTCTTCCTTAGTTTCACTTGCCTTTTTATTCCATGATACTTAACAAATAGACCATGTAGATAGGTTTCAAGGACAGATGCCGGATATTTGCAGAAAAGCAGACAGCCCCAAAGCACAGAGTTCTGAAAGTTTTTAAAGAAAAATTCGAGGCTCGATACAAAGCAAAACACATTACTCATGCAAATGGGACTGAGTTGTGCAGTTGGCATAAAGGCGTGGAAGGAAAGCATGCGTGACAGGATCTGCCTTGTGGCCCAGGTAGCTTCTGTGTGCATGAGGTTGTGTTTTAGGGGTCAAACTTCATCATAGGTGACAAACTTCAGAGTGAAGCTCTGCCCACACATGGACTGGCTTCTGCTAGAAGGGGGCTCTGTGAGAGCAACTTCTATTCCCAAGAAAGAGTAAGAGGTTTCTTGACTTCTATACATTGTCACATTATAGCACCTCAGAGCCATCACTTCATGGGTTGAGTTTTCATCTTTTTAAAATTTTTCTTAGAGGAGGTATTTTTGTTTACGCTGTTATTCCTCTTTCTGTAAAGGTTTGAACCAAGACTTAAAAGTCCCTGCATTTTTTCTAAAGGGCCATCTTGGCATAATCAGACAGTAAACATTTATTAAACATGTCCTCTATACCAGACAGTGCCTAACATTTGTTAGGCACTGAAGTGACAAGGAAAAATAGATGACTTGATGTTCTCCCCCAAGAAGCTTATAACTTGTCAGAAAGGTTTAATATAAGTCCAGGAAAAGTGAAATAGTCCTACAGTGGTTGTCTTCAGACTGAGAGGTATTTGTTTAGTGGGTGTTACAAACACATGCTATGGATTTGGAGAAGAAAATGATAATTGTGTGTGTGAGCTGGAATGGTCCTAAAAGGTGGATCACTTAGGGAAGGCTGCATGTTAACAGAAAAAAATAACAAAGAAATAGTGATGCAGACAAGGTAAAAGTTTACCTGTTCCTTACAAGAAAGAAATTGCTGAAGTAAGCTTCTTGAAGTTGTCAGGGACGCACACACTCCCAACTTCACTTTTCCTGGTGTTCCCATGTTCCTCTTTTCTCATGGTCCAAGATGACTGCTAGAGCTCTCACCATCACACCCACCTTCCAGACACCAAGATGAAAGGAGGAATAAAGTAACATACTTCCTTTCTCTTGTGGAGACTTCTTCAAGCGCTACTCCTGAATGACTAGGAAATATTTCTAGCTGCTCTATTAATTCCACAGAAAAGGAAGGGGAGATAGATACTGGGGTAGGCAACTAACAGCCTCTTGCCATAGAGGGCATGAGGGAAGGTGTTGAACATAGTCAATAGGAGGAAGGTAAGTGGAATGGCACATTTGCTCTGCTGTCACTCACTGTACCTTGCACGTCTTCCTCCTCACCACCCTGAGTTCTTTCCCTGGCCAAACTGAAGGATCAGCCCAAGCAAGCATCACTTCTTCCAGGAAGCCCTTCTTGATCCGCTGCGTCTGCTCTGCCAGTGTGGTTACAAATACTTCTGTGCTCACAGAGTTCCCAGGGTATGTCACCATCACTGTCCCGGAACTTGCGGCTCATTGTGGTTGCGTTTCCGTGCTTGCTCAGCAGGAACGTGGGAAGTCTTTCTTCGCATTCGCCCATGCAGAGGACAGGGGTGGGCAGCTGGAGGTGACACAGGCCCTGTGGCGATAGGTGTGACGGTGTCTTCTCTGGATGAGCATGTCCCCAGGACTGTCCTATTGAGTCAGAGACAGAAATGAAGACTGAAATGTGCAATAAGGGACAGGTGACTTCGAATGCTGCCGATTCAGTGTTGTCAGGAAATAGCGCTAGGGTCGAAAGCTAGGTCTGCATGCCCCCACAGCTTGCATTTGCTCCCTTGTATCACACCACCTCTCACTGTATGTCCTAGAATGTCCTAGAAAGGCTGGATGAACTGAACATCAATTTATTGGCCAACATACTTTATACGAGATGACCTTTTCACTTCTCTTAACATACTTTTTCATAATTTTATCTGAGAATGACATCTCTGATAGAATTTTGTTCTGAAAGAAAAGGCTATTAAAAAAAAAAAGCACCATGCTCTGCTAGTAAAACTGTCCCAGAAGAATCTAGAAGTAGCTTCTTCAGTAACATTTTAAAAGGTTTAAAGTGTTACCTTCACATATGGAGAAATAATTACAAAAATATTCCATTAACACTGTAATAAATAGTTCAGAGCAATGATTAATTAAAGAGGAAACTATAATTTATTCACTATCCATTAACAGGCATAATCCTATTTTAACATAAAACAGCAGAGACTAAAGGCATTCTGGGAGGCTCAGTGACAGCTTTGGGCTGAGCAGTCCTAGGGACCCTCCCTTGGCTTAAGAAAGAAGTAAAGGGAAAATTCTTTCTAATTTCGTCCTGTCTCCGGTTGATTGTGAGGGGACAGTGAACTATCCTAGTACCTATTCTCACCAGTTTGCCAGTTTAAGTTATTTTTCAGACCCACGGTTTCCTCTGTGGGGAATGGAGCTAATCATTCATATATCTCAGAATTGTTATTATTAAATAGGTAGAAGCATCTACAACAACCTCTTCCTTTCTTTCCTCCATCTTTCTAAGAGAGAAAGAGAAGCAGAATATAAGAAAATGCTATAAATGACTTTTTAAAAATAATTCAGATGAGTCTGAAAGTAGGATCCACTCTGATGTTCTCAAAACTCAGTGTTACACAATCTAAAGCTTTTGTGCCTAAAGGGCTACTGTGCTAACAGCTTTGTCTCTCATTTCTCCCTCTGTCTTCCACTCTCCTTTATTGCAGCTTCTTCCCTTCCCACCTCCCTTCCTCTCCTTTCTGTCAAGAGCTAGAATATGGTCTTCTTTCTTAATGAGAAAGAAAGTGAATGTGATGTTTCAGTAGCCTTCTGAAATCTTCCCAATTGGGCGTCTAAGTACGGACGGCACCCAGCCTGGCTTTCCTCCCGCTTCAGTCTTGCTTGTTTCAGTGTGTGTTGCTGATTCCCGCTTTTCTGTCCAGGGCCTTAATGGCCAGGGGACTACAGGGTTCCTTTCTGGTCCTCTTTTTCCTGGATCTGTACTCTGTCCTCATTCACCGTCTTGATTACTTAGGGTGGCCGTATGCCAACAACACCCGGTGTCTCCCTGCAGCTTAGACCTTTTCCAGATCTCCAGGTTGTTAGGGTTCTCTTGCCCACTCAGCATGGCCACTTGGATGGCCTTCCTCACACAGCTCAGATGACCTCCTTCTCTTCCCGGATGTGTCCCACCCAGCTGATAGCAGCTGCAAGCTTCCAGTTGCTCAGACCTAAAACCTTGGATTTCTTCTTTATTCTGTTTCTTTAACCACCCGACATTTCAGACTTTCATTCTGGCAGCAAAGTTCCTGGGAGTCTGCCTTCAAAGTATATTCACGGTCTTACAACCTTTCAGCTTCCGTACTGCTACAAGCTTGGTTCGAGCCACCATCCTCTTACCTGATCTGACCCTCCCTGACCTCCTTCCCTTCCACTCTTCCCCTGTTCGGGCTCCAGTCACATGTGCCTCCTTGCTGCCTAAAATACACAGGCCCAGGCCGACTCTCTCCCTCACTTTTCTCCCTCTTCCCTGCTAAAGCTGAGGGCTCCTCCTCAGGATAGTAACATCTCTCTCCTCCGTTCCCTCCAGTCCGCTCACAGGTCACCTCTTTGGTGAGGACTATTCTGACTCCCTTATTTCAGAGTGTGGGTGCCTGGGTGGCTCAATTGCTTAAGAGTCCAACTCTTGATTTTGACTCAGGTTGTGATCCCAGGGTCATGGGATTGAGCCCTGTGTTGGGTCTGCGCTGAGTGTGGAACCTGCTAAAGATTCTCTCTCTGCTCCTCCCCCATTCATGCAAACTCTCTCTCTTAAAATAAATAAACATTAAAAAAAAAAAAAATGGAACACCTGGGTGGCTCACTCAGTTAAGCATCTGACTTCAGCTCAGGTCATGAGCTCATGGTTCATGGGTTTGAGCCCCACATCAGGTTCTGTGCTGACAGTTCATGCAAACTCTCTCTCTTAAAATAAATAAACATTTAAAAAAATAATAGAACACCTGGGTGGCTCACTCAGTTAAGCATCTGACTTCAGCTCAGGTCATGAGCTCATGGTTCATGGGTTTGAGCCCCACATCAGGTTCTGTGCTGACAGCTCTGAGCCTGGAGTCAGCTTCAGATTCTGTGAAATCACTCTCTTTCTCTGTCTTTCTCCCATTCACACTCTGTCTCTCAGTCTCTGTCTCTCTCTCTCAAAAATAACCATTAAAAATTGTCTTAAGTAATAAAAAAATAATAAAATGAAATTGCAAACTAACCCACCTCTGCTTCTGGATCCCTTTTATCGTATTTTAATTTTTTTATCACTTTTAACATAATCTATAATTATTTTCCATGTTTTTGTTTGTCAGTTCCCTCACTCCAATGAAAATACCAGGAGGACAAAAAGCCTCTTTTTCTTTTTAACCAAGAAATGTTTAAGTGGGGTACATTTCCTAGTTTTTGTCTAGTTGGACTTTTCAATTTTCAACTTCAGCCAGGATTAAGGATTTGAATTACTTTATAAAGATGAACTTCATCTGAATATTTCTGTAATGCATAAGCAGGGTACTTGATGCTTCAGGAACCTATAAGGCTGACATTTGTAAGCCCACACCTGGATAATTCACTCGGGTCTGTGATTCTCTGCTTTCTTGGAAGACAAAATCACTGAACCACAGATTTTGTTGTCTAGCACATCTTCTTCTTCAGACAGAAATCCCCTCTCATGTTGGAAGCCCTGTTGGCTGGAGGCCATGCACCTTTGTCCCTCCCTGGTTAGGAGCTTAGGACTTTGGAAATCAGCCCGTTCCACCCTTGCTCGGCCCTTCTGTCCCTGAGCTATCATTGGTGCCATCCAAGACTGCATTAGCTCTTCTAGTAACCACCTCACATATTTGAGCTCATGGTGGAGCCAAATCCCTCAAGTGCTTGGGTTTTTTGTATTAATCATGTGAGGTAGCTATACAGGAAGCTTATGTCATTCAAACTCTATGAATACAGCTTAGATCAAGGGAAGCGATCATCCTACCCTCTTTAGGCTAATCACGCAACATTACAGCATTATTCTCAGTTCTAGATGATGGGTTTTGGAAAAATATTGGTAAATGGATGTATATTCAGAAGACAGAAGGTAACTGTGATGGTGAAGGGCCTTGAAAGTGTATTTTCCATTAATTTATTCTTCCTACTCATCAACCAGCAAACCAAATTTCTGAAATGTCTATTATTTTGAAATCACTATGAGGGAAACAAAGTCAGGATCTTTAGTTAACAACAACAGAAATAACTCAAGCTGCTTGAGCAGAAAAGGGAATTTACTAGGAGACATTACAGTGCTCAGAGAATTCTAGGGAGAGTCAGAAAATCAGGGTTGGAAGTTAGAGTCAATGTCCCAGACTTCTCTAGTGGAGACCACACGGTTTCCCCATGATGCACAGATGTCAGGACGTGGTCCTCTGATCCTGAGCATGGATGCTGCCAGTGGAGTCTCTGTCCCTCCTGCCTTTGAAGGCTGGATGACTCTACCATTTCCCTTAACAGAATGGAATCCACATGGCACACTTTTTGTTATTGTGCTCCCTTCCAAATCAAAGTGTCATGCAGGTGTAACTGATTGAAGGAGTCTAAGTCACGTGCAGGGAAGACTGTGAATGTGAATGTCTGTCTTCTATCTTGGGGAAATACAGATTCATAGGTGGGAACTTCACCAAACATAGGAGACATAGTCAGAAGTACTCCAGGCTGAAAAGCATGCCAAATGGGATTGCTAGACTGTGAGCTCTTTGAGGAAAGATACTGTGTCTTATTCAAACAACATGGTGTTTGGTTTGAAATCAGAAAGATCTGGTATGAATCCTGATTACTCCACTTCTTAGCTTTCTATGACTTTGGGCTATTATTTAACCTGAATCTCAGTTTTCACATCAATAAAAAGAGGAAAATAATACCTTCTCTGCAGTATTTTTGTGTATGAGAATCAAAGTTAAAGCACCTAAAGTATAGTGTCTTCTTGTAAATGATGGGTTTCTTTCAATATCATTATATTCTTATCACCAAGGATGATGCCTGGTATAGTGGTCAGTTTTGTAAATGTGGGAATGTTTATGGAAGTCATGGTATTTCCCTTCAAGAGAAATGTCAGTGGATAGGTAATATGTAAACCTCAAAATACTAAAATCCAAGGAGGAACAACTTAGATCTACTGTGGATGGGAAGGTCAGTGTCCCCCAAGGTGCTGATGTTTTCTCTTCTTAGTAGAAACCAGGAGTGGCCTCAAATTATATTTAGTCCTGATATTTTACTACTGTAAAGTGTGACTAAGTGTGGACTTGGTCAAAGGTAAAATCACATCCATCAATCTTTATTCATTTTCCCATATTCAGTTGGATATTATTAAATATTTCCCAAATGCAGTCCAACTCATTAGATTATCTGGGAACACATTTTAAAAGTAATTCCACGGTGGGCAAACATCAGGTTTGAGTACTTGAGTATCAGAAGGACCATCAAAAAATAAGATACCTTTCTATACGTCAAAGACAGCTCACAGATAACAGATATCACAGATAACACTGCTTTGAAAGCCTCCAGACTCAAACAGTGGAATGACAGGGTTTTGACCAATCATGGGTTCAAATATTTACGTGTAATCAAAGTTGCTGCAGGTAGTCTTGAGGCCCAGTTCTAGTGTCAGTGAGGAGGCCTATTGCATTCGTAATAGTGGGAAGACTCTGCAATCTTTGGCATCAGCATAGAACTTATGTGAAGGCTTCATCAAGTATGCCTCTCCGGGTGCCTGGGTAGCTCTGTCGGTTGAGCATCCGACTTCGGCTCAGGTCATGATCTCATGGTTCATGGGTTCAAGCCCTGCATCGAGCTCTGTGCTGACAGCCAGCTCAGAACCTGGAGCCTGCTTCAGATTCTGTATCTCCCTCCCTCTCTGACCCTCTCCTGCTCATGCTGTCTCTCTCACTCTCTCTCAGAAATAAATAAAACAGTAAAAAAAAATTTTTTTTTAAAAATATGCCTCTCAACTCTCTGCTACTTTGGAAAACACTGTTTTGGGAAGATAGTCCATGGTGTCATCACCAGACATTAGGACTTCACGGACCAGTAATAACCAACTCCCCAAGACGTAAGGACCAACAGAGAGGTGTCTAGTTCATATTGGCAAATAAAATATTCAACAAACTATACTAAATCTAAAATGACATCTGCTGTACCTACATTATATCAGAGATAGGACTTTTAACCCCTATCAAATCTGGGAGGGCATAATCTTAGAATAAAGCATGATGAAAGTTAACCAATTAGCAATGAAATGTATATGTCTTGGTCTTCTTTTTCTCCTTTGGGGAGCGGTGAAAACTCTATCCTAGCCCAGAAGTTGATGGCAGGTGACGTTTGAGAACTGCTGGTCTGAGGAATACACTGGGTATTTACTTCTCCAGATACTGTTTTGATTAAGTCAGGCACTAGAAGATCCATACTTAAACCAAAATGAGCTCAGCCTACTAAGAGTGAAATCAACTGTGCGTTGCTGGTATCAACATTTGTTACAAGAAGCCACTGCCTCATGGACCTTACCATTGCTTCTGCTGTTAAACTAATGATGTAACTGTTGCCTGTAATGTCTGTCCCTGGCTCCCCAGGGAAATTTCACTTGAGAAATTTCTTTTAGAGTTGGAAGTAAAAAAGATCATTGTTTCTCCAGTGGAATGGGTATGTTATATTCTTTTGCTGATAATGAGAACAATTGAATTTTTTGAGTTGCCTTTTTTGCCCTAGCTACTAGGAAGCTCAGAGTCAATTCTAATGTTACTGGTAGCCACTGAATTAGCCCTGCACCTCTAAATAAGAAACAGGTGACGCCTGAAATTACGTAGCAGGCTGAGCTTAGAGAATACAGAGCTTTTAGTAGCAAGTTGTTTAAAATATTTTTTTAATGTTTACTTCTTTTGAGAGAGAGAGAGAGAAAGAGACAGAGAAAGAGTATGAATGGGGGAGGAGTAGAGAGAGAGGAAGACAGAGAATCCAAAGCAGGCTCCAGGCCCTGAGCTATCAGCACAGAGCCCTACATGGGGCTTGATCCCACAAGCTGTGAGATTATGACCTGAGCTGGTCAGCCACTTAACCAATTGAGCCACCACCCAGGTGCCCCAGCAGCAAGCTATTTAAAAATTAATAAAATGTCTTCACACAGGCAAATCCATCCTTCTGAAGAGACCAAAGAACTCCCTAAGTTCATATTTGGGACCACCTCATGATTATGTGGGTTGTTCACAGCACAGGTGTGCTGTGTCCAGGTAAAGAGGCAGATAGAGGCTCAGCAAACCATGTGCTTTATTGTGTGGTCTGCTTCTGTCCAGAGAAAGAGGCCCTTTTTTCCAACAAGCACCAAGGTGTGGAATGGGCCATGAGTACTTCTGCCCACACTCACGCACAAATCCATTCCCACGTGTGTATCCACTTTTATCCTCTGACGTCAGGATCCCACAGCTAAAGATCTTATGATTTGTGAACAGGGAGCTCTCCCAGGCTGTCTTGGGCTTTGCACAGGGGTGAGGCCAAGCTACATCTCTGTGTCAGTGGACTCTGGGCAACAACAGAGCTTTGCCTCAGTAGAATCTCCACCTTTTTTTCTGCCTCTAAGCCTTAGCAGAGAGGCCAAGATAAGAAACAAGAGAGCTACCAAAAGCAACAAAAAATTGTTAGTCAGAACTTTTGACTGATTGGTGCCTCCAATTTCCCCCAACATGCCAGATGTACAGCTTTTTACTGTATGTAGTTACATATGTGTCCTTTGCATAAAGCCTCTCTGGCTAAACCTCAATCCCTAACTATTATATATTCTGAATAAAAGTGAAACATCTCAGCATTTGCAAAAATTCAAGATTTATCAACATATTGAGCTTTTACTAAGTCATGAATTCTTGATTTGTATTCACAGTGCTTTTACATATTCATAACCCTCTTTAGCCAAAGATCTTCAATATTCATTTACTATGGAGTGGTAAGTATATATTATTCAACTCCATTTACCAATGGGTAAACTGATGCCCAACTGAAGGCCTGATCATAGAAGCCGAATAAAGAGCAAGATGCTCTTAGCCCCTCAGAGAGAGCTAGCTCCAGCTGTCTCCCTCCAGAAATAAAGGCCCAAGGCCTGCTTGTGATTCTCACTTCTCAAGCATCAGGGGAATCAGAATTTTTCCTTCTGGATTTGTTGGAATGTCTTGGATAGAGTTTTCTCTTAAAGCGCATGGGACACAAGAATAGCCCAGGGGAATGAAAAATAACCTTTTCCCAAATTGCTTCAAATGCATGATGGCAAAGGTTAATTGAGCAGATTCGTTCCTCTTAAACTTAGGGGAGAACAGGTAAAGAGAATCATTCATTTGCTCCAATAACCAATTAATGGCATTGATTGGGTGAGAAAGATCTTGTCTCTCCCACTTTTATTAGAGAAACAGAGGTCAATTTTCTTAATACCTTCCTTTAATACAACCTATTTCTTCCATTTCTGAATAGTTTATTGAGGAATATCACAACATATTTACCAGGTACTGACTGAAAGGGTGTTTAAAACATCAGAAAAATATTTCTGGCCAGATTTAGAAAACTATAAGGGAAGAAACTGGAATGATCTCATAAGAGCAACCAGCCTCTAACACACCACAAAGGAATGCCAAGACTTAAGATTATTTTTGAAGCTATACAAATAATATACTAAATACATTTCTATATGGAGATAGTATTTTGCAATACATTTTTTTGAAAGAATGCCTCGTGTGATATTGAAAGGAAAACTATCTCAAAGGGCTAATCTGAGGGAAAAATGACTGTCCTGCTCCTTAAAATGTTAACTTGAAAGCTGGTAGTCAACAGGCGCAGTAGCTACTTCACCCCAAAGCAGATTAAGTAAATGTAATTATTGAAGATTTCAACTACACGAAGGTCTGTTTTTACCAAAATGTGTTTGTTACTCTTCAGATGGCGAGAGGATGATGCATACCATTATTGTTAATTTTATTAATTAGCACATGATGTAAACCGAGCTCATAATAATAATCTAGAACAAAACTCCCCAGTGATAGAAATGTTCTACGTCTGTGTTGTCTAATGTGGTAGCTCCTCGCACATGTGTAGAGGGGCCACAATTAGCAAAAACAAAAGTTTTAAAAGCAGGATACATAGTGGGGCGCCTGGGTAGCTTAGTCTGTTAGGCATCCGACTTTGACTCAAGTCATGATCTCGTGGTTCGTGAGTTCGAGCCACACGTCAGGTTCTGTGCTGACAGCTCAGAGCCTGGAGCCTGCTTTGGATTCCGTGTCTCCCTCTCTCTCTGCCCCTTCCCCGCTCAGTCTCTCTCTCTCTCTCTCTATCTCTCTCTCAGAAAATAAATAAACATTAAAAATATTTAAAAAACAGGATACATAGTTAAATTTTAATTTCAGATAAATGACAATTTTTAATATGCATATGCAATATTTGCCTACCAAACAATATTTGACTCAATGAATGTTAGGTATGTGTATTTTTGAAAATTGTTATTAATTCATTTTATTCATGTTTGACTTGAAAGGAATCCACAGATATAAAGTAAAAAGGCAGCAAAAAAAATTCTTTGAGGTGACGATGGAAAACCATGAAATCAAAGTCCTATAGTGTGGAATATAATGGATCCTATTTTCTTCTGGACTTTGCAGGTTTTAGTAGCCATTTAGTAGCCAAAACATATGGCTGGAGACCAAGATGTATTTTTAAAAATTATTTTTTTTTCTTTAGCATCTAACTGCAATCTGAATTTCCAGTTACCTCAATTTATGCAACAAGGGTATCTCCTGAAAAGTTACTTTAAGTTAGTTTTACCTGAGTCAAGTAATTCAGGTGTTCTGTTTAAAGGAACACTGAGAAGGGAAAATATGTGGATCTATGTGTATACACACACACACACACACACACAAATGATAAGTTATCATATATAACAAATAATCAAGCCCAATCATTTAAAATATTTTTGATATGCATATCTAATTTCTTTGAAGTATGGTGTTTCCGTGACTGTCTGGGCGGGGAACAGATGGCACGTGCAAAGTATTTAACAAAAATGAGGTTAATGAAGGGCTTGCCTATGGAGGTGTGGTTAGCGTTAAAGGAACCAAGAAGGGCTACTGGGCACCCAAGTGAGGAGCAACAGGGGAAGCCATTACCATGTGCAGGGATTTAGGAACCCAGGAGCAGGGCGGGGGCAGGGCACTGTGTAGCTGGACCTTTGGCCCCAGACGATGAAGTCCCTTAGACCACACCAGAGCATGCAGAGCATACACCCTTGTTCTTCTGTGTTTCAGTTCCAAGTGGAAGCCAGTGGCCAGTGGGCTCTGGATGATGAAAACAATAGAGGCCATCCTTCTGGCACAGGGCAGGGCAATGGAGGGTGGGGGATAGATCTGAGGGGAGGAGAGAGAAGAACCAGCACAGATAGTACACATACTTTTTTTTTTTTTTTTGAAACTCATGTCAAATGTTTGTGAATATTATGGAAATAGACAAACTAACTCCCTATTCTTCTTGTGTCTGAGTTTTGATTACTGAGTTAGTTGGGAAAATTTTATGCAAAATTAAGTCAGTCGTAGGCTATCTACTCAGTTTTGGACATATAAGGAGAGTTGAAGGTTGGAGTCAAGTTATTTATATGGAACACACACAAGAATTTTGCCCTAAAGTTTTATTCTGTGTGATATGAGTATCAACCACACTAAAAGCAATTATTTTCACATGTTGCAATATGTTAAGATAACAACAGTTCTCTGTCTTGTTTTCAGGCTCATGTGCATACACTCTCTCTATTCAGAAGAACCACATGGTTAAAATGAAGATAATCCTCACAGTAATTGGTGGTATCTTATAAGATTTTATTGGGGGGTAAAGGAATATCTAAGTTGTTTGTGGAAATTTCTGTTACTCCATGCTGCCTTCTTTCTCATCATATAGTAAGGGAGTATTTGTAAAAAACTAATAAAGAATTCTTTCCTTTGTCAGGAACTACTATAGATATTAGATTAAAAAACAAAAGGGCCTTGCACCATGGTAATAAATTTTTCAAAATTTGAGCCATTAAAAAAATTTACCCTTTTGTGTATCTGCTCCCAGAGATAGCCTTCTTGTTTTTCAGGTTTTCCTTTAGAAATCAGAATTCCAGATATTCAAAAAAAAAAAAAAAAAAGCTCCTCCATAATGGAAATGCCATGTGGATTTATTTAGAGTATAAACATTAAAAGCAAAGAGGTCAGGGTGTGGGACATTCAGCATTTGTTGAACCTCTCAGTGTATTCATTTACTCATCATCTTTGAAATAGTCATAGTCATAGTCTCAATCTCATTGGGTTGTAGGGATTTAATAAGTTAATATTCTTGGCATGCAGAGCTATTATTATTGAAAACTATTATTCATTAATTTCATTTGTGTTTGGTAGAAAGGAACTTACAAGTATAAAGTACAAAGGGCAACAGAATAGAGTTCTTGGAGGTGGTGATGGCAAACTGTTAATCAGAGTTCTACAGCTTGAAATGGATATATATATATATATATATATATATATATATATAGTCTATTTACTTATTTATTTTTGACATAGAGCACAAGCTGGGGAGGGGTAGGGAGAGAGGGAGACACAGAATCCTAAGCAGGCTCCAGGCTCTGAGCTGTCAGTACAGAGCTTGACATGGGGCCCAAACCGTGAGATCATGACCTGAGCCAAAGTCAGATGCTCAACTCACTAAGCCACCCAGGGGACCCTTGAATAGGATATATTTTAAGAGTTAACCTTCTCTAGCCACTAAAGCCCGAAAAGTTAAGCAGTTTACTTATGGTCTCAGCTAAATTCTAGGGCCCTTTGTACTGCCATGCTTCTTCCATTCCTCTATCATGCTGCCTTTCAAGAGCATGTGGGAGCCTACTCAAGCCAATGCAATAGCTGTTACATTTTTTAGAATGCTGTGAACTAGTGGCTAAACATAGCCATTATTAAAAATTAAATTATATAAACTTACAATTAAATGAATTAAAATAAAGTTTATACTCAAAACTTATCACTACATGATTACTGTCCAGCATTAGTTAGTCTCTTGAGTCATTTCCATCTGTGTATGACAGAAATACTATATAATACTGTGCTGTTTGTCTCCCTCCCCAAGTCTACATTTGGTGACGTCATGTTGGTAGTTTATTTGCCACAGTGGCAGTATTTATACCACACAAATTGGCAAATGCTACAAATGAGCACCCTCCCACACACCTTTTTTCTGAGAGTTGGTTTTTAAACATTTACCACTTCACTACTGGTTGGACATTGCTGCTTTTTGTTAGCACAAAAGTGGGATAATAGGTATTAAGTTGACCCAAATTTATTAGAAAGCTCTGCTGGACAGATGATTTCAGGGCCGTAAAAGTCACAGAATGGGAAATTGATTTGAGCTGTTAATGAATTCTAATGAACAGCAATGCTGGAATACTGATCTCCTGATGTAAATTGATCCCTCATAAAGGGCAGGTTAGATCAATGGGTGAGCCACTGATGAGAGATGAAGTGGTTTCTGCCAGAACTGTCCTCAGTGAAAGCTTGCACCAGAGAGAGGTGGCAAGTAAGTTTCAGAGTGAGCACAGCTGAGTTCCTGGACACTGTCCACTCCCCTGTAGTTCCCAGGAAAGAACAATTCACAGAAAGCATGTGCTATCCACAATGAGAGAATCAAGAAAACACCATTTTTGTTGAAGCCATTAGGTCGGCAGGCCTAGTAAAGCAGATCCGGGGGAGGCTTTCACCGTCACTGGGGGCCTCTCCTTGAACAAGAGTGTCTTCCCTTTCACCGTGGAGAGCAGATCAGGCTCCAATTAACCAGGAACATTAAGACCCTTAATTTAATGCTATGTCAAGTTAATTACCTTGTTTGTCTTTATTCACATTCTATCATTCTTGGTCCCAGGAAAGCTCTGATGAACAGTCTTCAAATCTCTGGTCATCCCCCTTGGTACTACAGGAAAACCATTCACAGACTTTGTTACATGAGTGTGTGTGCTTCTGTTAACATGTATTTTTTGTTAATTGACAACTCATTTTTTAATGTCTTTTGTTAGGGGTGCCTGGCTGGCTCAGTTGGAAGAGTGAGTGGCTCTTGCTCTCGGGGTTATGAGTTTGAACCCCACTTAAAAATGTGTGTGTGTGTGTGTGTGTGTGTGTGTGTGTGTGTGTGCTTGTGTGTATGTATGTATGTATATAAATGTCTTTTGTCAAGTTTTCTGTCTGTAACTTGAGTGAGGTCAGGATGGGAATTCTGAACCATTTCTCAGGGGTGTGGGAAAGATCAAGGGACAGATGTGCCTGGGGTGGATCTAGAAAGGCTAGTAAGGCTCTAGAGCCATCCACTGAGGATCTGCATGGAGTTGGGCAGATCTAGCTGCAATAGGAGGACTTGAGCCATGAGATAGATGTGGAGACAGGAATCCAGTCCTTATGGTGACTGGTCAGGGCAAGGCAGGGTCTGGCGAAGGTGTGGCTGGAGAGGAGGGATTGATTATGCCAGCCTGTGTCCTGGAACCTGACTTTTCAGGTTAGAATCCTTGAGTTGGTATGAAAGCTCTCTGTACCTCAGTTTCCACAGGTAGAAATGGGAATAATTCTGCTTCTATTACAGGGCCCTGAGAATTGAGTTAAGACATGTAAAGTACTTTTGAAAGTGGTTGTCTACTGTTGTAATTATTATTCTTTGCTATTTGATGGACATCAGGGTAGGCCTTTTATATACAACATGACATCAGTTTTCTCAACAGTAGTATGAATTAAGAAATGTGTTTGTCTCCAGTATGTAAAGGACTTGGAGTCATCACAAAAAGAAAAACTAAAAACCAGTGACTTTTATTAGATTCCTCAGAGAATCAGGGTCACAGGGCAAACTGCCGCCCCACAAAACTGGAAAGAGAGGAGAATGCAGAAAATGACAGCGCAGAGGACCTTACTGAATCAGAAGCAGTTGGGGCCAGCAACTAACAAGAAATGTTAATGGTTAATGGAATTGCTAGAGACCGAAGGCGAGCTGAGTTTAAAACCCCGAGGCCCAGACCTGGGGCAGAAAAGATATGCTTTTGTGGGTTTTACATCCAAAAAAACCTCTACCAGTGTCTCAAGGTGAAGACTGAAGAAAAATTCCCTCCTGCTTCCAGCAGAGGGAGGGGAAAATAACCATTTTGAAATTTGTCCGGAGCATTCTCCATAACAAAGGCCTGCCCCTCAAGGGAAACTACTTGAAAAGAGCCTTATCTGACCTTATCTGATCAGGGCAAGGACAATTAGACAACTCCAGCCTCCTATAGCTTTCCTGTTTTACATTGTGGAAGAAAAAAAATAAGGCTAAGGAATTCTTCTAAATATCACAGCTCAGGGACTCAGGCCCACTATGAAACTTGTGATCGAATCATAGAATAATTCAATAGGAGGCTCCCCCTCTATGACACCATATCACCATATCAACAGGGCTGTGGTATAATAGCAGTGATAACAGCTGAGAGAGCTTCGAGACACACACTGTATTTAAGAAAGAGCTTCTTGGGGAAACTCAAGAGGAAGACAACAAGGAAGAGGAAACTTCAAGAGGAAGAAGCCAGAGGGAACTGCAGGCTCTGGCACCTACCACCACAGCAAATGTTTGCAGCCAGCCACTAGCCAGACGAACATTAAACCCTACACTGAAAGACTGATTGCCTCAGTTCTTATTATTGATACATCCTGTCTTGCTTCCAACAACAGCAACAACAACAAAAATTACAAGATATGCCAAAAGGAAAGGAAAAGAAAAAAAAAAAACATAGTCTGAAAAAAGAGAACATCCATCAAAACCAGGTTTTGGAAATATCAGATAGGCAATTTAAAATACTTATGATTAGTATATTAGTGTTCTAATGGAAGAAGTAGAAATGTAAACGGAGAAATGGAAATGCTAAGAGACAACCAAAAGAAATGCTAGAAATCAGAAAACCGTAATAGAAACGAAGAATGTCTTTCATGGGTTCCTCAGTAGCTAATACAGGTCCTAAGGGGGAAAAAGTGAGTGACCTTGAAGATAGGTCAGCAGAAACTGTAAAGTAAAATACAAAGAGCAAAGAGAAGGAAAAGAATGAAAGAGAATATCATCAACTGTGAGACCACTACAAGAGGTGTAACATACTTATAATGGGAATACCAGAAAGAGAAGAAAGAGAGAAAGGTGGAGAAGAAATATTTGAATGCTGAGAATTTTCAAAAATTATTAAGGAACTTGAAAGCACAGACCCAGGAAATCAGAGAACACAGAGCAAAATAAATACAAAATTTCTACCTGTAGGCATATCATATTCAAATTGCAAAGAGAGAGAGAGAGAGAAGATCATGAAAGAAGGCAAAGAATAAAAAACACCTTATCTACAAAGGAATAGGGATAAGAATTATATCCAACTTCATATGCAAACAATAAGAAAATAGAGAGAAATATTTAAAGTGTTGAAAGAAAAAAATCACATCAAATTAGAATTCTGTATTTAATGGAAGTATCCTTCAAAAGTGAAGGAGAGACACATGAAACTAATATAATATTGTATGTCAATATACTTTAGTAAAAAGAAGAAGAAATAGAAGTTTTTCTGAGACAAAAGTGAAGCAATTTTGTGACTAGTATGGCCACTTTGCAAGAAATGCTAAAAGAAGTTCTTTAGGGAGAAGGAAAATGGTATAGAGCAGAAACTCAGATCTACAAAAAGAAAGGAATAGATAAAGGTACCAAAAAGTCCATCAATATTCTAAATTACTTACACAAATGATTGTTCAAAAATAAAAGCTGCAGCAATGCATTGGGTGATTATGGCTTTGGAGAAAGGAAATGAATGACAGCAATGTTGTAAGAGATGGAGCAGAGATCTCTCCCCTATTAAGCCAAATGTTACTTGAATGTGGATTTAGAGCAGCTGTAAATGCATAATGCAAATTCTAGGGTGGCCACTGACATCTTTTTTAGAGAAATATAATTGATATGTAAGGGAAGAGGGAAGAGGTATCACATAAAATGCTCAAATAAAAACAGAAGATAAAGAGGAGAGAAAAAGGCAAAAAAGAAATAAAAACAATAAATAGAAAACAATTAGAAATGTAGTAGATATTAATCCAAGTATATCAATAATCCCATTAAATGTGAATGGTCTAAATATAGGAATTAAAAGACAGACCATAGGGAAGATCAATGAAACTTAAAGACTATTTTCTTTGGAAAAAGTAAGCAAAGTAGACAAACCTTGAGCTAGACTCACCAAGTAAAATGAGAAGACTCAAATAAATAAAATCAGGAATGAAAGAAGAAATGTTACATCCAATGCCACAGAAATACAAAGAATCATAAGAGACGATGAACAACTAAGTGACAGCAAATTGGACAACTTAGAAGTGGACAAATTCCTAGAAACATATAATTTACCAAGAGTGAATTATGAAGAAATAGAAAATCTGAACAGGTCAATTACTAGTAAGAATTTGAAACAGTAATCAAAAACTACCAACAATCCAAAATTCAGGACCAGATGTCTTCACTGGTGAATTCTACCAAACATTTAAAAAAGATTAATACCATTTTTTTCTCAAATTCTTTCAAAAGGAAGAAGAGGAGGGAACACTTTCAAACTCATTTTACAAGGCCAGCATTACGCTGATGGCAAAACCAGACAAAAACACCACACACACAAGAAAAGAAAATCTCAGGCCAATATCGCTAATGAACATGGAAACAATTCCTTAATTATAATAAATGTACCATGCTAAAGCAAGATGTTAATAATAAGGGAGAGTGTGTATGGGGAGGCGTATATTGCAACACTCTGCACTATCTGCTCAATTTTTCTGTAAATCTAAAACAGCTCTAAAATGCAGTCTATTATTTATTTATTTATTTATTTATTTATTATTTATTTATTTAGATTTTTTAAAAAATTTAATCCAAGTTAGGTAACATATAGTGTAATAATGATTTCAGAAATAGAATTTAGTGACTCATCACTTACATATAACACCTCGTGCTCATCCCAACAAGTGTCCTCCTTAGTGCCCATCACCCATTTGGCCCATCCCCCCACCCAATACCCTGCCAGCAGCCCTCAGTTTGTTCTCTATATTTAAGAGTCTTTTATGGTTTGTTTCCCTCTCTGTATTAATTTTTTTTTTTTAAAGAAATGCATCCATACCAAAGAAATCTGAGAAATCTGAGGCTCAGGGCTTAGAGAAGTTAAGGAGCTTTATGAAAGCCACACTGGGAGCAATTGCTGTGAAAGTAAATTACCCCCGTGGGAACTCAGGAGCTGAGGCACAAAACAGGACCGAGTTTCCTAATCTGGTTCAAATGCAGGCTTAGTTAAATAGGTGTATTTTGTTGTGGTATGAACGTGGGGTCCCAGAATCGTATCTTAATAAGCCCTCTAGGTGATGCTGATGTGTGCCCATGCTGGAGGACCACTGTCCTGGGGAGTCAGGAGTGGAGTGGATGCAGGCTTTGTTTGAGAGCATGGAGGAGTGACTGGGGCTCTGAATGGAAGCTTGTCTGCCCCACGAAATCACTCTTGGATGTGATGTGACAGTGATTGAGATGACCGGGCTGGGGAAGATGCTTGCAGAATGTACACAGAAAATAGAATATGTGCCCTTCCATGTGCACATACTTGTCCATGCAATTTAGGAGGAAAACACTCATTTTAATCCCATTTCTTCGCAGTGAGAGTAAGAAGAGAATACATATACTTTTCTTCATCTTCATGGTTTGGTATTTGAAGTGGAAACACTTTATGCTATTATCAACTATTTATTGAATATCTACTATATGCCAGGCATTATTTCAGCCCAGGGATACAGCTTGAACAGACTATACAGGTCTCTTGGAGCCTTCATTCTCAAGGGGACAGACAGACAAATAATAAATTTTTTAAAAATCTCAGGTAATTACAGGTTCTTTACCTCTAATATAGCTGGTATTTTTGCCTCTCTCCTGAAATGTGTGAAGTGAGGAGCTTCACAGGAAACCTCCTCCCTCAGTTCCTCCACACACCACGTTTTATAGATCTGGGGTGAGCAGATGTCCACTCTCTCCCCCCATGCAGAGAAGAATTATGTGCTTGAGTTGTTGCTGAATTCATTTTCCATGTGAAGAAGAATGTACATTTCATGTTGTTTTGAATATTGAGTGACCAAAAGAAAAAGAAAATAAACCATACAAAAATAACTGCATGACATTAATGCTAAGGATTTAAATTCACCAAAACAAGGAAATTCCAAATTAAGGCCAAATATTCAGGACCACACTGCCTTTTTAGCCGCATTGATGTGAGCGTTACTGACCAGGATTCTTTCTTCACCTGGTGTTTTCTTGGCTTGTCATTTTGACACTCAGCAACTTAGTCACAAATCGTAGAGAAATGATCCCCATTCCCTCAGGTTGTCCTCTCTGTTTTCTTTGCTGGGATTGGTATTTAGAAGAATTTTTATTAAGCAACTTCAAACAGAAGGGTTTGTTTGCTTCAACTTTGTTTGAAAGCTGATCTTCTTTATTAAAAGTTGTGGCATTGCAAAAGCAAGATCAGAATTGATTTCAATAATGTTTAAAAAATATCTCCACTCTGAAAGTCAAAGAAACCCAAGGAGTAACTCCAAAAGAAAGGAGGCTATTAGGGAAATTGTAGGGGAAGTATAACCCTCTGACTTCGCAGGACTGTGTACTGGAAAATGTCGGGAATTGCCAGTCATAAGTCTGTGCCCTGCCTGAGAGAAAGCAAGATATCTTCATCCCTATTATTATTATAATTTTCTCCCCTGACTTGCTAAATCTACTCAAGCTAGCTTTTCCAAAGCTCTAAATCAGTAGCTTTCAAAACTTGACTGCATTTAGAATCCCCTGGAGAACTTTTAAAAATCCCAATGCCCAGGCCACACACCGATTATATCAGAATTTTTGAGGATGGCATCTGGACATTGGCCTTTTTAAAGCTCCCCAAGTGATGCCAGTGGGCCACCAAGTTTGAGAACTAGTGCTCTGAGTAACTACCAAATAAGCCTCATACTTGGCAGTGATTTGCCAATACTAAAATAATTGTTCTTTGTCAGAAAAGGATGAATGAATAGATGTAATTGATCTAGTTTTCCATCAAAAGGAGAAAATGAAGGAGCACCTGGGTGGTTTCCCTGGTTGAGCATCCAACTTTGGTTCAGGTCATGATCTCAGGGTTCATGAGTTCAAGCCCCACCTCAGGCTCTCTTCTGTCGATGCAGAACCCACTTCAGATCTGTTCCATTCTCTCTCTGCCCCTCCTTTGCTCATATTCTCTTTCTTAAAAATAAATAAAACATTAAAATAATAAAGGAAGAAAAAAAAGTTACAGAAGTTTCTAGAGAGATTTGGCCCTATCAATTAAAAATAAACAAACTTTAATATACTTAATAAATGTAAAGCAGAAAGTGAGCTAATTAGTTTTTCTTCTCAGTAAGAATGGATGCCAGTCATATTAAATGGAAGAAATTGACGGGTAATGGAGATGAGGAATTAAAATGTAATCCTATAATAGTATCTAGCAAGCCAAGAATGAGAGGGTTTCAGTACATCAATGTATCCACTGCAGGTATGTTAATTACCTGGTAGACAAGGCAGAGTGGGGAGAAGGGAAGGCCCATTGCCCATGGATGGCTCTGTGCTGGCTGCTAACAATGTCAGGGTGAAGGCCCAGGAAAAAAAAAATTGCTGAGTTTTTCTAATTGAGGTGTGACTGGAAGTAAATGAGAGAATATTTGAATAAATAGTACTTTCCTAGTATTTAGTGGTGAACTACAGAGGATATGTCATTATTAATGCTAAGAAAAGGAAAAAGAAATGGTGGTGGTATTAGTACCTCCAATGTGTATCATTGCTGGTATTAGCACCTGAAACAGGCGGGTATTGTTTACCAATTGGTAAAGTGGGCATAGAGACAATGAAGGCCTTTTCTGGGGTGACAGGGCCAGTAGTAGGTAACTGACTCTGACTCAGAACTCAGTGACATCCATAAAAGAACTTGATGAGCAATTTGCGGTGACAGCCCCAAAGATCACTTTGGAGTAAATGTGTTTTCAACAAATAAAAGTATTACTCTTGATATTGCCATCAAAAAGTATTTGCTGTTGATTCCCTCAAAGCGATATTCTTGTTTTGTCCTTGGGGAGATGATGAATGAGGAGAACTGAGTGATTTCCTGGTCTTTTTGGATAATCTTGATTTAAATCTCACGGATTTTTCAGACGCAGGATTATTTAATGAGAGAATTACAGGTGTGATTGACTGTAAGTTTTCTCTTCATTTTGTCTCTAGACAAAAATATTTCTGGGTAGAAAAAATGACTTAAATGGAGTTTGAGGTAGGACTCCAGATGCTGCCTGGGTGACTAAACTACTTTTGTTATCTGTCCCCCAGGTGAGCACCTCACAGTGTGGCTAGGGAACCAAGGTGGTTAAGAGTTAGACTGTCCTCTGCTGAAATTCTAGTGCTGACTTTTGCTGCCTGGGAGGCTACCGGCAAGTTCTGACATCCTCTGGGTGTCAGGATCTTCATCTGTAAAGTGAGAAACTTATAATTTTTTTTTAACTTGAGAAAGAGAGGTAGGGGAGAGCAGCAGGGAGGGGGAAGAAGGGATGGGGGTGAGAGAAGAAGAGAGAGAGACAGAGGGAATCTTAAGCAGGCTCCATGCTCAGCATGTAGCCCCAATGCAGGACTCAATCCCATGACCCTGGGATCATGACCTGAGCCAAAATCAAGAGTTGGACACCCAACTGACTGGGCCACCCAGGCGCCCCCTTATGATCAGTTTTGTACACAGTTTTGGGTCTGGCTGAGTTGGTACTTAACCAATGGCAGGTGTTCCTATTGTTTTCTTGGACTCTTTGTTCCTATGGAAAGAATTTCGCATCAAGCCATACTGCCAATAGACGTAATATTTCTGTGCAACAGAGTTAAATAGACCCACATTTGGCCTGATGTCATGAATCAACAAACACCTGGACATGTAAGGTATTTGTTGGGCATTTGTTGTAAATTTTATTTTGAGCCTTTTATCACAGAGGAGAATGGTAACTTTATTAATTAATACCTATAGCTGGCCTGAAGTCAAAACCAACTCTCTGCGTGCTTTTAAGTATATATAAATTATCAGATGATGCTGTAAATAACCTCAACTGGCTCCCTGAGAGTTTAGAAAAGAAGTACTGAGTGGAGAAAGGATGAACACCACCCAGTGATGACTCAGATTTTTGTTGCGATTTATGCAGAACTCAGAACTCAAGGAGGACTATTGACAAGGAGAGCAGTCAATCTAAACAGGAAGCATCCAAGCATCTTTGTCACAGCATTTAGCCTCATCTAAATGATATCAGGGGTGGGAATGTCTAGCAGAGGAGGGGTTGTGCAGTGTTGAAGAGTATGGGGCTTTTAGGTCAAGAAGCCAGAGCTCAGGCTTGGCCCCTACTGTTCACTCACCTTCTTATCTTGAGCAAGTGACTTCTATCTTCTGATTTTGTTTCTTTATCTGCAAAAATAATAGTACCTACCTCAAAAGACCATTCTGAGGCTTCAATGAAGGGAAACGCATAAAAGATTCGTCACGGTGGGTGGCATGTGATACGTATTATCACTGTTAGTATAATCATTATTCTCTCAGATTCAGGGACTCTTTCCAGGGCAGAGGAAATTCAAGGGAAAAAGAAATGTAAAAATTATTCAAAAAGAAGAAAAATGAAGAACCAAATGCCCCCTCAAATATACTCTTATATTTGATTGGCGTAACATATGAATTTGACATAGGTTGTGATGTGGATGTGGGTCTTTCTACATTCAGACCACACTCCCCATGTGAAAATTGTTTTAACCTTTGAAAATTATGTTAAGTTTGATCATCACAGAAAGATTGAAGACCTACCTCATAACCATTTATAATCTTGTGACTAAAATGAACATGCAACTGAGGATTGTTACCTCCTTTCTTTTTGGAATTTCATTTTGTAATGCACAAAAATACACTCATGAACTACTACTTCTGCTCATGTGCACAGCGCATCTCATAACACCACAAAGTCTAGTCTCGTTGCTGGAGCCAGGTTGGTCATTGACTGAAATCACATGCTGCCTCATGTGTCTGAGGGGAGGGACCCTGTGGTCAGCAGCAAAGCAAGGGCAAGAGGCCACGAGAACCACCATGAAGGTGTTGAAATCCCAGGTACATAGTTCCTGAGGGCTGCCTAAAGAGTACTACACACATGGTGGCTTAAAACAACAGAAGTTTGTTGTTTAACTGTTCTGGAAGCTGGAAATCTGAAATTAAGGTGTTGGCAGGGGCTCTGAAACTGATAGGGAATCCTCCCTCGCCTCTTCCTAGCTTCCGATGGCTTGCCAGCAATCTGGCTTTCATGACTTGTTAAATAGATCCCTCGTGTCCTCTTTTTCCCTGTGGTGTCTTACCTGTATCTCTTCATATTGTCTTCTCTCTGTGTGTGTCTGTCTCTGTGTCCAAACTCCCCCTCCTCCCCTTATAAGGATACCAGGCATATTGGATTAGGGCTCACCCATCAGACTTCATTTTAACCTAATAATTCTGTGAAGACCCTATTTCTGAATAAGGTCACATTCTGACTCACTGGCGGTCAGGGCTTCAGTGTATCTTTTTAACATTTTTTATAGAGGAACGCATTTTACCCCATAATGCCAGGGTTCCTCATATTTAGACTGGATGGATCTCTTAGGCTCTACATACAGTTTTGGCAATTGAGAGAGGACAACAGGCTTTGGAAAAATTTAAATGTCTCTCCAACCACAGGTCCATACATTTCAATTTCTTAAAAGTAAACCATGTCATGATATTGTGAATGGCACACTCCTGTTGCAATTTCTATGTAAAAATGTAAATTTGCAAAGGGTAAACATCTAGCATTCACTATCAATTTTGTAATCCTGTTGCGGCATTTCTATCACATCAGGAGCCTCAACAAATGGATGTGGCCACAGCCTGTGAACAAGAGTCAAGTGTATCCTCACAACTTAACATGATTTGAATCTCTTTATCCAGGATTAATCCTGAGGAGGCAGCTACCTTCCTTTAATGTTTGCTTTCCAAGGAAGAAATATCCAAAACCACACACAAAAATATGGTACATATGTCATCGATAAGATCAATTTCAGGAAAAGGGAATGCACAATAGTTTATTAATAAGGGTCCCAAGTTCTTACACGTGTCAGGCACCGTGCTAAGGTCTTTCCTTACATTATGGAACCCTGCACTCATTGCTGTTAAAGTTAGTGGAATCTAATTACATGCAGTGGTGAAAAACTTATAACTTTTAACTTTGTTGGCAATGTAAGTAACTGTGAGAATAAATATGGAAAGATCACTCTTTTAAAATTCTTGGTTACTTGGGGCACCTGGGTGGCTCAGTCAGTTAAGCGTCTGACTTCGGCTCATGGCATGATCTCACCGTTTGTGAGCTTGAGCCCCACGTCCCGCTCTGTGCTGACAGATCAAAGCCTGGAGCTTGCTTTGGATTCCATGTCTCCCTCTCTTTCTGCACTTCTCCTGCTCACAAATGTGTCTCTCTATCTCTCAAAAATAAATAAACATTACAAAAAAATTTTTAAATTTTTGGTTACTTACAATTCTGATTTTCCCCCCTCTCTGCTGCTTTGCTTGATTGCCTTGTATGATGTATTTTTTTTACAGAGTCTGTACTTCTCGTTCTAAGAGTACAGAAACAGGACTGAAGAGGAAGTCAGTTTCTCCCTTCCTAACACCTGACATGTATTGAATAATGGCCAGTTGACTGTATTTAAACAATTACATTATTTGTGCATTTTATTGAAGGATACACATGTTTAAGCACTGTGTGAAAGTGTCCTTGTGTATCCTACTTTTACATTTACTTTGAAACTTCCCAGTCCTTGAGGTATTTTTATGGTCAGGCACATATGCATGCAATGATTGTATGACCACCCTTGGATTATGTATTGCATCTAATGAAATTAGCTTTTTTGCTCACCCCTGGGCAACCTTTGGAAATAAGACAATAGTCTCAGTTGTTTGTTTCCTGGAGAAATGTTAATGATTAACTTGAAAAAGGAAGAATTTCTTTTACCTCACTGCCTAATTTTTCATAATTCCGTACAATTGCTGTGTACCTTATCTCTGTTTAATATATCCCATGCAAGATATTAACTTGTATAACATTGGTGTACCTGAATTTTTGGCTAAGGAGAAAGCACTACCGTACCTAAAGACTTTAGTTCTTTCCAGTTGGGGTGATTGTTTTTTTATATTAAGCCTTGTCCACAGCCAGAACATGTTGAATTCAGGCTTCGCTTTAATGGTTCTAAGATAAAGCATCAATCTGATTTATTTGGATACTAACTACCTTTTGCCTGAATCCACATAGCAACTAATATTTTCCACATGTGCCCAGCAGATCTTTATTGGTGTACTCCAGCATGATGCGAAATACTAAAAAAAAGTACATAACTGCAACTAGGCTAGGAGTTTGCAGTGTCTGGGGAATGTTCTCCAGGACAGACCTAGGTGGGCAACTCAGTGTAAAACTTGGGAGATACCTACTGCCTTGTGGCGGATGAAAGAAGCACTTGGCTTTTAACCATGGCTCTCTGCAAGATAATCGGTGGTAGGTTGGGTCCTCTGTTGGACTAGGTGTCGGTCTCTGGGCTAACCCAGGGGTTCTCCCTAGCAGGCTGAGCTGAAGTTTGCTTGCCTGATGGCTTGATGTCTGAGTGTCTGGTTGCGTCCAAGAGTGCTAGAAGCATAGCACTGAGTGTTGTATCTGTACTGTCTCTTCTCATTTGCTTAATGATACTGTTAGGTAGGTACTAGTGTACTCTCCCATTTTATTATGAGGAAGCTGAAGGGCAGAGAGGTTAAATGCCTTGGTCACTGAGATAGCAAACGATGTGGGAGAGATATGAACCCTGACAGTTTTACTCCAGGAACCCATTTGTTTGGGGTCTACTATTTATAATTCCTGAGAGAGGCTACATGCTAGAATGGAAAGGGCATAGGTTTTATGTATAGACAATGCTGGGGTCAAATCCCAGTTCTGTGCTTAATATGTGGATGTCTTTGAATCCATGATCTAGCCTTTCTGGGATTTAATTTTGTCATCTGTAAAATGGGATTGATGGGAGGATTAAATGAGATAATCCATATTAATTAATACCCCACCTGCCAAGTAAATGTTTAAATATGCCAGCTCATTTGCCTTCGAACTACTGGCTTATATTGCTTCTGGCACCTTAAACAGGTCTCCCAATGTGATCCTTACTTACTGTGCTAGGAATGGCACCACAGTCACGCTGCTGAGCTACCATCACTCCAATAGATGCTTCTCACACTTGGGGCCTTGGTCAAAGTTCCCTTCAAGCAGAGGTAAATCCATCCAGACATCCTCCTTTTAAACACCGAGGGCTGCATCTGTTTTAGACCAAAAATAATACCTTGTGATTGGCAATGTTTCAGTAACATCATTTGTGTGTTTTATTGAAGCAGAGGTTACAATTATTAGTGACACCAGGAATTTCAGACATTTAAACACAGTTTTGACTTCTCCAGAGCAAACCACATCCCTGTGCAATTATTAGTTTATCTAAATACCTTCCATCTAAACCCTAAACTGGAGCTGGCCTCTGTGGGAGGTGGTCCCTCTGAGGACACACTTTCCACTGCACTGTCAGTGCAGGCAGACAAAGCTGGAGCTCAGCTGGAGGCTGTAAGAAAGGTGACTTGGTTCTCTGAGCTAGTAATTTGCTCCCTGGCTTGGGTCACTTCCTAGTCACTGCCAATTTGGGTAGGTTATTCCAAATCCCTGTTTGAAGCTGACCTTAAGAATTTAAAAGAATTAAAAACAAGGTTTTCCTTCCCTTGGAGTCCACTCCTTCCATCACATGATCTCTCTGTAGCATCTATTTCAGCCAGTCCCTCACAATCCAACATCTGTGCAAGAGAAGGAAACAATTCAAAAACCATCCTATCCTTCAAAGCCTCAGAATCTTACCTCCATCTGTGGTCTAAACATTTTTGTTATTATATTTTTGCTAATGTCATTTTAACAACAGTATTTAGCTAGAACACATTGTGCCTTCTAAATTTGAGGTAAGTAATCAGAATGGGTGGTGGCCATATCGTGTTAGTAGAGAAGAGGAATTAGGTTTCCTTTGAAAAGGGCATAGTTACCACTTCATCTATGATGTAGGAATTATGATCTCCACTTGCAGATAAGGAACCAAGGCTCACAGAGAGTAAGACATTTGTACGTGATCACACACAGGCAGTGGGGCCACGATTTGAACGATGTCCATGTCATCCAAAGCCTATAGTTTTTCAACCACTTCCTGCTGCTTAAATTTGGGAGAAGCAAAGAGACAGGTCTGCAGCTCAACCATGGACCCTAACCACATGTCACAGAGTCATGGTCTCTGACTGGCTAATGTTTATTGTTGTTGTTTTAAATCTGTCTATTCTCACTCAAAAATTAAACATTTAGTTGGATCAGTTTTCAAGTTGCTAATACACTGACATTCAACAAGAAGTGTTGAGTGTGCCTCGTACTGCACTGGAGATGTGGCAGACATTCTTAGGAACCAAGTCGAAGACAAGGAGCTACTGAAGACATTTTAGCTAGAGCATGATGGAAACCTACTTAAAGGTTGGGAAGATGGTAGGCAACAGTATGAAGATGGATTAGGAGGACTGAAGATGAGATTCTTCAGAGGGCATTTTTCGGACCCAGGCATGAAATTATGAGACTCTGACCAATACTTTCCCACACCAAAATTGAAGAACAACTGAGGCCTTCTGTGGGTTGATGTCCTTGGTGGAGTTTCTTAGCAAGCAGTCCCAATATTAGCCATGTTTCTCTCTTCAGTTACCTCTCCCATTCCAGCACCTTGGGGGAGGGGACAGTTCCATTCTGGAGTACTACCTTTCCTTTACAAGGCCTAACTCATTTGGTGCTGAAGGCAGAAGTGGCATATTGAATTACAGGGAGATAGATCAGCAAGAGCCTTACCTGGTGGGTGGATGGATAGATGGATGGATGAATGGATGGACGGATGGGTGGATGGATGGATGGATGGATGAAATAATCCTACCCACTGAGAAACTCTGGGTAGTTTATGTGCCTGGAGCAGAGAAAGCAAAGGAAGAGTCTTGGTGAGAGGTAAGACAATGTCTAGATCACAAAAGCTCTTCTAGGTCATATATAACAGAGGCTCAACCATACACCATCAGTCAATGGGGAGCCATAAAGAGATTTTAAGCCAATCTGGGTGGAAAGGTAGAGTAATGTGCACATCTTCATTTTGTACAGATCACTCAGACAAAACTGGAGGCAGGACAAGCAGTGACAGACTATTGCAATGATCCCAGAGAGGATAATGAAAGCCTGAACGAAGGTAGTATTTGAAGTAAAGGGGAGGGGAGGACGGAAGAGAGATGTTAAGGCCATAGTGTCCGTTGGCCTTGGTGACTGATTGGATGTGGTATGGGACGTGGAGTCTGAGAGGGATTCTGGGTGTCTCCAGAGTTCTAGATTGGGTGATATTGATCTTCCCTGAGATGTGGGACAGGGAAGGAGGACTTGGTGTGGGAGCATGGACAGGAGCTCAGTCTGGGGCTGTTGCATTGGAAGGTCTCCCCCCCACCCCCACCCCGCCACCAAGTGGAGCTTGAGGCCTAGAAGGCAGATATATGGAAGCGACTTAATCTCACAAAGGAACCTGAGGGTGGAAATGGAAATCCTCTGAGCACAGGTGCCAGTGGAATAAAGAGGATGAGACTGGCAGGAAGAGAGTGAGGAAAAAGAACCAGGGCGTTAGCATCTGGTTTTAGAAGAAAGGATGTAAAAACTCACCTGCTTGCCTTCTCAAAGCCCCTCCGTTGTGAGGTGGGATGTGTATAATGAACCTTATGCTCAAACAGCAGAGAGTTATGTTAAACTCTCAGGTGACTGGTTCATTCATTCTTTATTATTCCAGGTTTTAAAAAAAATTTTAAATGTTCAACCAAAATGTACCAACTCTAATTTAAAATTTAAAAAGTCTTTAGTACTCTCATCACTCAGCTGTACTCAACTTCTATCACAACCGCTGCAAAATATTTGAAAAGCCATATACTTTACTCCAGATATCATTCATTCATTCATGCATTCTCTTTTGCATTTATTTGTCCCAATTTCCTCCTAAATATTTATTGAGCACCTCTTATACGTTGAGCTCTGTTCAGGCCCTAGAGGGATAGTGGTATATGACAGTCAAGGCCCCTAATCTTGTGGAGTTTACGTGATGGTGGAGAGAGATAGTAAAACAATATGGAAACAAAACAATTTCAGCATGTCCACTGAAATATTGCCATATACCTACATTATCTCATGAATTTAATTTAAAAGAAAAAATTTGGTAGAAGTTTGAGATGTGTGCAAGTAGTAGCAGATTTATGGGTGATTTTAAAGTACATTTCAGTTGGTAAATTTTCTGGAATTTGTTGACCTCCCAGGTGAACACTCAGGTGCCTTTGATTTGTTGTTGTTGTGGTGGTGGTGGTGGTTGTTATTGTTGTTGTTACGGTTTCTGAACAGACTCCCACCACCTCCTCTCCTATTCGCTGTCTGCCTCCAGTTCAGGTGAATGAGGAAACAAGGTAGCACATTGTAAGAGTGCTCAGACACTCCATCCCTGGACCCACGTGAGGCTCCTGGGCACGTGACTGTAATCCACTTGGGTGTGACAGTGCTCTTGCTCCCCAGGAATGCCCTTCCTGGAGCAGTGTGAGCTCAGTATGTGGAAGGGACTTGCCTTGCTCACTCAGCTGTATTTAAACCATCTCTTCCTTAGTAACACCCACATGTAGTCCTGTGAAAACAAAGTTCTTCAAATCACAGAATCAGGTGATCATACATTGCAGCAGTTGGGCCAGTCAAAACTGTACTTGATGAATGAATAATTCGAGAGCTTCTTTATAAAAGTGACGGGTTTTTAAATGGCCACCATATGGGGGCAGGCAGGTGGCTGGCAAAGGTTTCTGTCCTGCTTTTGCTAGACAGGCTGCCCTCCAGCATGCTGTCAATGAAGGGCACTGATACAAAGAGATTCCTGAAGCCTCTTGCCAGGCTGTGTCTTGACAGAGGACACTCCTGCCTGAGCAGGCGGCAGGTGCTGGACCCGGCTAAGCCCTGAGCTCGCCCGCAGTTATGCTGTCAGCCTCTTTCAGCTCTAATGCTTCATGACAACTGCCTACCTGGACTATGATAATGGCAGAAAACCTCTGCAAATTTGATGGGGGATTTCACACAGAAGAGTGGCCTCTCGTGTTGTGTGAGGCAGAACACTCTGGTTCTCTTTGCCAGTGGGAGACAGAAGGTTAGGGTCAGGACCTGGGCAATGGTGGAGCTTTGAAAATCCAAATTTGCGGTTGACTCAACCTCCTCGCTGGCTCTGTGTGTCACATACATTTGTTTTCTCTCCAATGCATGAGCCTCAGCTGTTCTTAAAAAAAAATGTTACCATAAGATTATCTTTGAACTGGATTCCTCATGACATTCAATAACATGGAAGGCTGACAATAAATGTAATGAGTCAATACTTCCCCTCCGGATCAAGGAGGATCAAATCCCACATTGTCCTTGGTTGTCTGGATTAAGCTGAATGTTTTGCGTGAATTATACAGCCGATTGAAGCTTATTCAGTGGTTCATAGTCAACCATTTATACCTCGCCACTTACACCTTTCTTCTGTACACATCAAAAACGCATTTTTACCTCAAAACTCTGCTGTCCGTTGGGTCATCAAATTTATTAAAACTAAATTAATGGGCTTCATTGTTTTGTTTTCTAGCCTGTAGGAATGGGAAAGACACAGCTAACCTGAGAGACCTTGGAGAGCTGAGTGGTAATCAGAGAAGTAAAATATTAGAGCCTACTTTTTGGAAACCCAAATGAAATAATGCACGTGAAGTGCATATTAAGGTGCCTCTGTGAATGTTAGCTTTTGTTATTTATTATTATAAAAAATTTTAATTGTACTAGAATTGGGGGCACTTCTGTCATTGTTCAGATACTGAGAATTAATTCCTCTTCCTCTCACCTTTGTGACTGTAGAGGTAGGAAAGGGGCAGCAGGCTGCTCACTTTGTTTACACATGTCTGTTAGAGTGTTAGCAACTGTGTGAATGTGTGGGGCACACTTAACGAATGGGAGCCATGGCAAATATACCTCTGCTGTGTCTTGAGGGTATACCAACCTTTAAAACACGTGAGACTTTAGACTATTTCTGATATCAGATAACTGACAGAAAGACTGTGTGATTCTGCCATAAAGTTGAAAATGGGCTCTAATGAAAACATATGCATGAATAAACATTTTCAAGTGATATTTTCCACTTCGTTCCTCATCCTTCCTCTCATCGGAGACTCTTGGCATTCCAGAACTGTCTGTGCCACGGTCTGTGTCATGTTTATCAGAGCATCATTTTCAAATAGACAACGGTGGACCTGTTTTCATGGCAAATATCATTTGAAAGGATTAAAAAGTTTCTGTGACATCCTGGATATCAAAATTTCCTATAGTGTTCACAGCTTTAAATACTGATCTTGTACTTATTTTACTGTATATTATTTAACACTCTTGTAGCATTTACTCTATAGCAGGTACTATGCTAAGCACTTTCCAAATGAGACAATACTCATTTAATATTAACAGAATTATATGTAGCAAGTACTTTTATTAACTCCCTCTTACAGATGATAAAACTAAGGCAAAGAGGGGCGCCTGGGTGGCTTAGTCGGTTAAGCGTCCGACTTTCGCTTAGGTCATGATCTCGCGGTTCGTGGGTTCGAGCCCCGCGTCGGGCTCTGTGCTGACTGCCAGCTCAGAGCCTGGAGCCTATTTCAGAGTCTGTATCTCCCTCTCTCTCTGACCCTCCTCTGCTCACGCTCTCTCTCTCTCTCTCCTAGAAATAAATAAAAACATTTTTAAAAAAACATTAAAAAAAAAAAACTAAGGCAAAGAGAGAAAGCAACACACACTGAGTCTGTGTTCTTAATCACCACACCGCGTCTATAGTCAGTGTTTCAGGAGAGCCATGCTATATTTCAAAGAGTACATCAAGCTTTGAGGCTAATTTTTCCCATATGAATTTGGGTGTCTTGCCGGATATCTTACTAAACTTCAGAGAAGTTTTAATCTTGTAGTTTTCTCTTAAAAATTGGACATTGCTCCTAATCGATTGTTTTAGCTTTGAGCATTTCAACTGTTTGGAGTGTAAAAACGTTTTCTTTCATAGTAAAAGCTTTGACATGGTCCTCTCTGACCCTCATCCCTTCAGATAATTTTGAAAGAAAACAAGAGGAAATGGTGGCAGCCTCACACACACCCATGACCACTGTCTTACCTCTAGGATTCCTGAGGATATACTCAGGTTGAAAAGAAGCTCAACCACTCTAGATCTGGGATCCTTAAGAAGAAGTTCAGGGCCTGGGGCTGAGGGGGTTGTAGGTGCAGGGCACTGATGTTTCAGGGGCCATCGGGGGCGGGAGCCTCGCTGCCGGGGCCCAGAGGCTGCTGCAAGAGGCCCCTGCAATCAGCACAGAGGCCCTTGTGGGTTGCTAGCACTTCCATGACCAGCCTTCTGGAGGAGAAACTCCAACCTTATTTCTCACAGTCAGCTGGTCTCACACTGCCCTGGGCTCCAGAAGCCTGAGCTGCTTGGTACTCACAGACCCACTCCATGGTGTGAGCTGACAGAGCAAGCAAAGGGGTCTCAATTATTTGAAGATGAGGTACTGAGCTGACATTTATGGGTGAAGATTTTAAGAAAGAGAACTGAAACAACAAACAAGCGAATGGACAAAAACCAATGAGGAGTGCTTTAGCAATGCTTTAGAAAATGAGACAGAAAAACCATAACTTTCACATTAGAACAGTATCATTAGTGGAAGGGAAAAACAATCCATACCACTGGAACAACATGAGTGATCTGTAAAATCAAGTAAAAGGACAATTTCAAACAAATAGCAAAGAAACAAAGCAGAAGAAATAAAAAATCATGAGTGAGAGGTAGATAAGAAATAAGAGAGACAACTCCAGGAGCTCTAGTAACCATTCCCAAAGGAGGAAAAGTGAGAAATGGAAATGAAGCAATAACAGAAGTGAGTGCATGGACATACCCACGTATGTGTGCATACCCACGAGTATGTGTGTGAGTCCCTGCACTGAATAAACACTTGAGTTTTCAGATTGAAAGGGGTCATCAAATCTCAAGAAGAATTAAAATTAAAAACGCTCTCAAGTAAGCATATAATTTCCTCCTACTTCCTCTGTATTATGATCTATTTTAGATGAGTACACTGATAGAGGAGGATTTTTTTTTTTCTGTTTTACAAAGAAAAAATCCAGTTAGTTCCAGTGTAAAGTGCTTTTGAACAAGGTGGGATTAATGACAATGAACAGAACAGATTCAATTCCTGCCTCAGAGCTTACAGTCCAGTGAGGGGATACCAATGAGCATTAAAATGGTATGTTATACACCCCCATAATAGAATAAACCTGGGGAGCTGTGGACATGTAAGTGAGAAGTGCCTAACTCAGATTGGTATATTTTCTGGAAAACTGAGGAATAACACAAATTAGCCAGAAGAGGAGAGAGTGTTCTAGGAGAGCTGAGGGAGGGCATGTGGGAATAATTGGAAGAAATCTCGCTGGCAAGATTCAGGAGTTGGGGGTGGGGAGGCAGAGACAGAAGAAGCAGAGAGTTAAACTGGTGCCAGATCAAGTATCAAGTGCTTTCTATGTTTTAGGCACCATTCTGGGTATTTACTCCTCATGATGGTCATATGATGTTGGTGCATCCCCATTTTTCAGACGAGGAAATTGAGGCAAGGAGAGGTTAACTAACTGGATCGAGTATACCCAGCCAGTTAAATGGCGGAGCCAGGCAGTCTGGCTCGAGAGCCCACACCCTAAGAATGTTGACAAAGGAAGGATTTTATTTTTTAGTACTGGTTGACCTTAGGAACCGTATCTAGTGGTTTCAGACATAAGAGGATAGTCTTTACTAAACCACCCTCACACAGCCCTACTGCAGTAGCTGACACACATGCCCGCCTGTCGCATCTGTGGACTTATCTGAGTGCTCTTAAACCATGGGTAAATGATCCCCAGGCTGTCTTTAAGATAATTAGAAACAAATGGAAAATAGTTCTCTTATATTATCAACAGCATATCAGCAAAACTTGTGTCTTAAAATGTGCATTCAATTTCTAATATTAAAAAACATAGTTAAAGCCATATGTTGGATATTATCACGCATCTTTGTGAAATTAGTAGGGGACCCATTTGAATAACCATTTTGTTTAGATCAAACTTACTGGAGGTTTTTTTTTGTTTTTTTTTTTTTAAGTCTTTCCTCCCCTTTTCCTCTGACCCCTCTGCAAATCCAAATATGAAAGAAAAACTCTGTGAGTATGTGAATGTGTGTATGCATGTGCATATGTATGCCCATGTATGTGGGTGCCTGCAATAGGGATAGATTGTCAAAAAACAAAGCCTTTTGGAAGATTGTAATTTGGAGAGATGGGTGAAAGGTGGGGAAGCTAGCAATTGTTCAAGAAGAATATAGGTGGTTGGTAATTAACATGGTGAACCCAAAAGAGCTCTTCCTTTTCCTTTATTTTCTTTTTCTTTCTTTGGCCTAGAACTTTGGTGGAGGGGAATGCTGGTCTGTTTTGTCTAATCTTCTAGTTATTCCCCTAAAAGCCTAATGACCATATCAGGTAGCTCTAGGAGAAAGCCTTTTAAAATCTCTGCCCAATCAATGCTTGGGAAACTTTAATCATTGTTGTTTTGCTAATTTCCCCATTTAAGGTCATCATACGTAAGTAAACACTGGGTAGACTGGATTTTCTGAAATGAGTAGTCCCTTGAAAGATATGCTTTCAATATTACCTTCTATTTCTAAGGAATGAGAATCATGAAAGAAGTTACACTGGTATATTTGGGAATACAAAACGTTAAACAACTGTTTCATACCAGCCAGTGAGACATCTAAATGTTGTGCAGACATGAAATCACAGTGGGCCCTAATGAAAGCTGGGAAGAAAATCCATCAGTATCACCACCCAGAATGTTAGAAGGCAAGAGTCCTGTGGATTCCTGCAAATTTAAAAAAAAAAAAATCATTTTGTAACAAATTAGTTAGATTTCCATAGAAGACACAAGCAAAGAAGTAGGTGACTTAAAAAAAGTTTAAAGGATGAAAGCATATCTCTGATCACCGAAACTGAAGAGGGTCTTGTAAAACAGAGTTTAGCCAAGGTAAGAAAAACAAACTCAGGAGTAAACATGAAATCAGTTGATTTAGTCTGCCTTAAGTAAAATTGAACACCAACAAAATCTCTTGATTGTAGGAGCTGAATCAGCAAATAGAAGAAAAATCTCCCAAAGCATCAACCCTATATTTACAACCCACTTGAGGTTTTTCACTCTGACAGACTAGTCACTAAGTATAGACGGTCCTCCCACTCTTGGTTTGTACAACTTTAAATTTGTCCCTTTCTTTGGTCTGGGCCCCAGGAAATATTCTAGGGTCAGACTGTGTCACCTTGTGCTTTTTAATTGATGCTTCATCTATAACAAAGAGGCCAACATTTTCCATGAGAAGTTTTCTCATGCAGAAACCGAGTGGAAACTCACCTCATTCTCATTGCCTAACAGGGGCAAACATAAAGAAGGCTGGTGGGCCTAAATGCCATTGAGTTTGATAAATATGTATGGGAGATCTACTTGTGTACAATATTTGGTTAGATGTGGCAAGATAAGCAAACCTATCCCTTACCTTAAGGGCTGTGTACCTACTAGTGGGAAGCTAAGGCAGGTGAATATCCAGCATGAGACAAGCAGGGCTAGAAAAGAAACAGGGCTAAATTTTTTTTTTAAACCAAAGAATTGTTTGTGTTCAAAGGAAGAGGCAAGAGCATTCCAGATGAGGCACTTGGGAAGGTGGCATTTTCCTTAGACTCAAGTAAAGGGAGAAGATTTTGAGAGGCAGGCAGTCTCAGAGGAGAAGAGCATGGGTAAGGACGCCCCTGGAGAAGGAAGCTGTTGGTGGTGTACAGTGATGGGGCCAGTGTGGGGAGGGGGAGCACAGTGATGGTCTGTCAGGGAGGGGAGGCAGGACACAGTAATGGGGCTGGAGAAGGTTGTGGGGAAGGGAAAGGAAACAGTGATGGAGCTGGTGAGGAGGGGAGTGGGGCACAGGACTGGGCCAGCAGAGGTTGGGGAGCACAGTAATGGGGCTGGCAGGCCGAGGGGGCTGGAGCCAGTTGGTGGGCTGGAGCCGTTGGTTCAGAGCCTGAAATGCCATGCAGAAGTAGTTGTGGTAGACATTTGAGAACTGAGCTGTAGAGAAGATAGAGTGAGAAAGACTCTCTACTTTGGCTCAGAGAAGACAGCTATGCCAAAGAGGCACAATATTAATAGCCAAAATGTGACTTAAACTGAATACCAAACTCTGCTCGTCTTCCAAAGTAAGTAAAAAGGAACTGATTCTTAATCACAGCCACCTCTCTCCCACCTTGGCTTTTCTTCTCCTCCAAGTCCTCATCTTCAAGCTTTTAGCACCTTCCATGATCCATTCGTATGCTGACTGTTTGGATTTTATTCTCTTGCCTTTATTCTCTGTAGGCCTGTTGTCATCTCTCTCCCAAGACTCTTTCCTCTGGCCCCTTTGGCTTGTCAATCTTTGCTCATTTTGGGGTGGAAATTTAGTCTAGTGATAGGTCTGTTATGTCCTCAAGTCCAGAGGGCATGAACGAGACTTGAGATAGTGACAATGGAGAGGAGGGGATAGATCGAAGACACCTTTAATGACAGAACAAAAAATAGAATTTGGCAGCAGATAAAGCGAAGAGAAGCAGTCAAAAGCAGCATCAGATTTAAGGTGAATGTTGAGTAGTTGCAAGTGGACAGAGAACTCTGGGAGAGGAACTTTTGAGGGAAGATGATGATCACAGGCTCTGTGGTTGGCATATTAATCCTGAGGTTGGTTTAGATGAATATTAAAAATTATAGAATTTCAAGAATGGGGAGCCTTTGTCTAGTGAATGCTCAGATAAAAGTTTAACAGGTACATTTTCACAAAGATACTGGGCATTTAGGTGGGCATAATTTTTATTTTATTTATTTTTTTGAGAGAGAGCATGAGTAAGCAGGGGAGGGGCAGAGGCAGAGGGAGAGAGAGAATCTTAAGCAGGTTCCATGCTAGGCATGGAGCCCATCATGGGGCTCGATTTCATGACCATGAGATCACAACCTGAGCCGAAAGCAAGAGTCCAATGCTTAACCAACTGAGCCACCTAAGTACCCATATGTGGGCAAGATTTTAACAGGTGTCATGATGAGTAAAAGATACTGTGAAATAGCTGTCTGTGATATTTCTGCTTTATCCTACAGGCAATGAGAAGTCACTATAAGTCTTTGATCTAAGAAGTAACTTAAAGACAGATTTTTTTTTTCAGATGAGATTTAAAAAAGACCATTTGGAAGGAGGATAAATTGGAATAAGGGAGAAATGCAAGGAGTGTTTTGCAGTAATAAAAGAATGAGGGAATGGTTTATGAATAAAAGAGGTTGTGAAACTATGCTGGCAACCGTGGAGTGGGAAGGAAGAAACAAATATGAGAGATGTTTTAAAGGAGGGAGGATGTCAGTTAAGAGTTTGGTTCAGGGGCTCCAGAAGATCTGGTTCAAGTTTTGCTTCTCAGACACTTCTTTGCTGTGTGATCTTGGGCAAATATAATTATTCAGTGCCTCTGTGAGTCTCAATTTGCTTACCTATAAAATGAATATGAATAGTGCACCATCACATTGCATGGTTATAAGGATTAGAGAACAAAAGTCACATAAATTTCTTAGTGCAATGTTATAAAACTAGTTAAGAACGCATTTTCTTTTTTTGTCCATCGAGGCATTTTATTTGCACATACCTATTACATTTCTAGAAAAATTATCCCAGTGTTTTCCCTCCTGTGTGTTTTTGTCTTGCTTTTTCATGGTCCGTGATGCCAGCTGAGGTTGTCAGTACAATGAAACCAAACTGGCGGGACGGGAACAGATTATTCTGCCATTTTTCTAGATCTTTGAGTTGTTCATCCAATCTAGAGCTGATCACTCCACTCTTGTTTAGCCTGCCTGTGAGGTTCACAACAATTTTCCCAGCTTTGTGATATCCATCACCATACGTCATCATCATAGTTAGAAACCGGACGATAGGCTAAGAAGAAAGTGACATTTACCTCTCTTTTCAGCATTGTTAATGCTCTTGAGAACATCTGCTAGGGCATTCATGTGCACCATTATTGTGGCACAGAAAGATGGCAGAGAGAGCAAAGGATGCATGTTATTACTAAAAGTACAGTCCCTAGCCATAGTAGTGATTGTGAAGAGTGGAAGAATCAACAGGACCAGATGCCTAATTGAGTATGAGTGAAAGGAAAGGGGTCACTGATGACAGATTTTTCACTTGGGTTACTGGAAGTGAGACCACAGAAAGAAGAAAGTCAAGAGGGGGTGCTGAAAATGATGAGGAGGCTGGTTGTTGCCATGTGGAATGGAGGCAGTGGCCCTGCCCTCTGGCACTAAGGAGGAGACAGCTCCACCTCCTGAGCCTGCCCTTTGGGCCTCTGAACTGCCCTTGGGGCATCCTTCCCTTTCTTGAACGTTAACACATGTTCATTGCCTGATAGGTCCATCAGCCCATTTCCTGCCGGTAGAATCCCAGAAGTCTGACAGCCTTCCTTCATTTCATCCCAGCTCTGTTCCCTTCAGACCAGGATGGTGCTATTTCTACTGAGATGGGTGGTTAGATCCACAAGTCACATGCCCAATCTCTGTGTCCAGCAACACACTTGGAGTCGTCTCCAGAGCCTGCTCTCATTTTTTTTTTTACAACATGGATCAGCTGAGTATTTTCCAAATCTTCAAGTTCTGGTTCCTTTTTGCTTCTTCAATTTATCTTTTTCCTTTTGCATCTCCCTCCTTCTTGCATCTCATCTCCCTATAAGGAGCAAGGAGAAACCAAGCTATGCCTCCAACACTTTGCTTAGAAATCTCTTTAGCTAAATATCCAAGTTCATCATTTTTAAGTTGTGCTTTCCATTCCAGGGAACACAATCCAGACAAGTGCTCTACCACTTTCGAGCAAGGGCCAGCTTTCCTCCAGTTTCTAATATCATGCTCCTCATTTCCACCTTGAGCATTCATGTTTCTTTCTTTTTTTCTTAAAAATTTTTAATCTCTGAAAGAGAAAGAGAGAACAAGCTGGGGGAAGGGTAGAGAGAGAGAGAGAGACAGAGAAACAGAGACAGAGAATCTGAAGCAGTCTCCAGGCTCTGAGTTGTCAGCACAGAGCCCGATGCAGGGCTTGAACTCATGAATGGTGAGATCATGACATGAGCTGAAGTTGGATGCTTAACCAACTGAGCCATGCAGGTGCCCCGAGAATTCATGTTTCTGGCAGCATTCTTTTTAAAGCCATCAGGGTTTTTTTTTCTCTCCTGCACCTGAAAACTCTTCCAGCTTCTACTTATTACCCTATTCCAAAGCACTTCCACGCTTATAGCTATTTGTTACAGCAGCACCCCACTTCCCAATACTACAATCTATATTCATTTGTTGGGACTGCCATAACAAAGTCCCACAAGCAGTGTGGCTTAAACAACACAAATTTATTGTGTCACAGTTCTGAGGTTTAGAAATGAGGAAAGGAGTTGCTCCAAGCCTTTCTCTGTGACTTATAGATCATCGTGTTCTCTCTGTGAAGAATATGGTTCTCTCTTCACATGGCATCCTCTCTATGTGATACCTCTCCTTGCATCCAAATTTCTCTTTTTTATAAGTGCACACATTATATTGGATTAGGGCCCACCCTAATGACACCATTTTAACTTTATTCACTCTGTTAAAACCCTATCTCCAAATAAGGACTTATTCTGAGGTACTGGGGTTAAGACTCCATCATCCTCCATAACAGTTGAATTGTAAGGGTTGACCAAGGGGGTTTATAACCAAATTATGCACTTGTGGATTTTCTAAATCAGTCTTGTGCTTTCAGAGGATTACAGTTTTTGACATTTCTTATCTGTTTTGATGAGAGTCTCCAACTCCAGGAGAAAGCAGGCAAAGAGATAACATTATGCCTTTTGTTGATGATAGTAGTTTCACAGGGAGGGTGAGGAGAGGAGAGCACAAAATGGTAAAACTGATTCATTTTCCAGCCTTGCCATATATGGGTCTTCTGGCTCCTAACAAAATGAACTTCCTGTGATGAACTGATTTTCCATTTTAGTGTTTTCTCTGCCAGAGTAGAAGCCTCTTCTGCATGAAGCTCTTAAGGACATATAGGATTTATACCTCTTAATAGAGTTTAATCACAAGACTGTCTGGGGATTTGCTTTAGATTCTTTCATGTGCAAAAGTCATCAAATTTAATGGCTATTTTAGAGTTTACGTTGGAGACAACTTTATAGAAATGGCAAAATATGCTCTGTATGGTAGAAGAGCAGCTGAGCTCTATATGATTTTAAAGAAGCCTCTAATCTGTAGAAAACTCCTGAAATCCCATGTGTTTGTGCTCACGTAATGATAGCAGAAATATTAACTTATGAGGCATTTCCCCCTCACATCATTATATTATAAACTGTGAACTCAAAATACCCAAGGTTTCTGTACTACCAATTTAATTGTTTATTGTTCCTTTATTTTTGACCCTCCTTTGGGCTCCCTTTCATTTTATTTTTTACTGTTCTATTTACTTCCTGTTCTATGCAAAAATGAGGCACTTGACCAGAAATATTCAAATCTATGCGCATGCACGCGGGAAAGAGTCTGCTTATTATCTATGAAATCTGGATCAGACGCTTCCTGATTGTCTGCAACATTTTGTCAGACTCTCCGTGAGTCCTGTCATCTGGCACAGATTCTTTCCTTCATGGAAGGCCTTCCCAAGCCTGTGTCTGGTTTGTCAGCTACCATCGTCTGACTGACAGAGCCGACTTACTCTGCATTGATCGTCACCCCCTTTGCCATGCCAAGGAAACAGATGGAATGAAAGGAATAGGAATCAATAAGATTAAAAAAGTTTAATTTCCTTGGTCTTCCCACAGTATGCCACCTTCATTCCAAAGCAAGAGTTTTCAAAGGAATGTAATACACTGCCTTTAAAGAAAACTAGGGGTGTAGAAGCCTCTTGATTGCTTTGGAGTTTGCTCTGCCACAGCTTGACTGTTTTCTTCTTTTTCTTTTTTCTTTCTTTATAATTACAATATTTCTTCTGTATATAATTTTCCTTCATATTCACTTTTGTTTTGACTGCATGCTAGTTATTAAAGATGAGAAATATGAAAGAGCCAAAAATCTATGTATGACTATATCCACTTAGGTTGCAAAGCACAGACTCTGAAGTCAAACAATCCATGTTCAAATCACAGCTCTGCTATCTACAGGCACTGCAATCATTGGCAATTTGTTGAGCCTCTTTGAGCCTCAGTTTCTTCATCTTTAAGAACAGTAGTCTTACTGTGTTGTTGGACGTTTTGTGAGGAAGCACATGGAGCATCTCGAGTAGATTGTGATACTCTGTTGGCACCTGCTGAGGGTAGCCATTTATTACTATATATGGGTGGACAACTAACACCTAGAGGCAGATGTAGAAAATAAGGAATATATAATATGGAAAAACTTCAAAAAGATGGTCATGATATTTGATACCTTTTCGATTAGAAAAGATAATATACTTTTTGGGGCAAAAATGAAGAGACTGATAGTAAAGTTTCAGGCACATACTAAAAAATCTTTATAGGTTTTACTGGCCACTGGGGTTTTGTGCTTGGAAATAGTTGTCTAACATGTTATTCCAATTATAACCATATATAAGCCCAATGCTTCTGGGGGGGATGTAAGCAAGAAAATACCTAACCACACAGAAAATGCCAGTTGACTGATACCCTTGTTATAAAACCCTACAGAAAGATGTTATAACTACTTTTGTTAGGATATTTGGTTCACTAATAGTAGCTGAAATGATAGAGAAGACAAGGATAAGCTTTGTCAGAGCTAAACGAAGCCAGACACTAAAGGGTAAGGACAGATTTTATTATTAATATACTATTGCAAAAGCAGAGAGGGCCTAATGATAACTGAACTCAACTTTCATTTGTACAAGGTTGACCTGGAATTTTAAAGAGAATGAGGAGTAGGGAGGGGGTGAGCAGGAGCTCAGTAGAGTAAGAGAAGTAGAAAATTACAAAGCATTGGTTAGCACAAATGCTGATTTGGCCAGTTGTGTCTGTTGGCTGGCAATTATCAAAGTTGGAATTCTATCCTCTCGCAGAGGTGAGATACCCATGCCCTATCAGTCCTGATGACTGCATTTTATTTTTTAAAAATTATAACGTGTATTTTATTATTATTATTTTAACATAATAATTTATTTATTTTTTATAATTAAATCCAAGTTAGTTAGCATATGGTGCAACAATGATTTCAGGAGTAGATTCTTTAAGCTCCTTACCCATTTAGCCCATCTTCCCTCCCACAACCCTTCTAGCAACCCTGTTTGTTCTCTATATTTAAGAGTCTCTTATGTTTTGTCCCCCTGCCTGTTTTTATATAACTTTTTTGCTTCCCTTTCCTTATATTCATCTGTTTTGTATCCTAATGTCCCCGTATGAGTGAAGTCATATGATATTTGTCTTTTTCTGATGGAGTAATTTTGCTCAGCATGATACCCTCTAGTTCCATCTACGTAGTTGCAAATGGCAAGATTTCATTCTTTTTTGATTGCTGAGTAATACTCCATTGTATAGATATATATACCACATCTTCTTTATCCATTCATCCATCGATGGACATTTGGGTTCTTTCCATACTTTGGCTATTGTTGATAGTGCTGCTATAAACATTGGGGTGCATGTGTCCCTTCAAACAGCATACCTGTATTCCTTGGACAAATACCTAGTAGTGCAATTGCTGGGTCATAGGGTAGTTCTATTTTTAATTTTTTGAGGAACCTCCATACCATTTTCCAGAGTGGCTGCATCCGTTTGCATTCCTACTAGCAGTTCAAAAGAGATCCTCTTTCTTTACATCCTCACCAACATCTGTTGTTGCCTGAGTTGTTAAAGTTAGCCATTCTCATAGGTGTGAAGTGGTATCTCATTGTGGTTTTGATTTTTATTTCCTGGATGATGAGTGATTTTGAGCATTTTTTTCATGTGTCAGTTGGTCATCTGAATGTTTTCTTCGAAGAAGTGTCTATTCATGTTTTTTGCCCATTTCTTCACTGGATTATTTGTTTTTTGGGTATTGAGTTTGATAAGTTCTCTATTGATTTTGGATACTAACCCTTTACCTGATATGTTACTTGAAAACATCTTCTCCTATTCTGTCAATTGCCTTTTAGTTTTGCTGATTATTTCCTTCATTGTGCTGATGATTACATTTTAAAGGAATGGCTTTGAGAAGGTGTTTGAGAAAGACACTCCTACACTGCAGGAGATATCACCTGTACATATCAAAGAGACAGAGGCAGGACTTACATTTGGAAGCTCCCTTTAGTATAAGCTCCGAGAAAAAGTGGTCCAGGGCTTATCATCAGGTGTTGGCTTGAATAGTAAAATGCATGAGACTTGCTCTCATGGAATTTGTAGTCTAATGTCACCTCATACCTGTTAGAATGGCTACTATAAAAAAAAAGACAACTAATAAAAAGTGTGGAGAAAAAGAAACCCTGTGTACTATTGGTGGGAATATAAATTGGTGCAGCCACTATGGAAAACAGCATGTAGTTTTTTCAAAAAATTTAAAGTAGAATTATCATATGACTCAGCAATTCCACTTCAGGGTATACATCTTTTTTTTTTTTTTTTTTAGTGTCTTTATTTTATTTTGAGACACAGAGACAGAGAGCGAGCAGGGGAGGGGCAGAGAGAGCAGGAGACACAGAATCTGAAGCAGGCTCCAGGCTATGAGCTGTCAGCACAGAGCCCGATGTGGGGCTCAAACCCACAGACTGTAAGATTGTGACCTGAGCTGATGTCAGATGCTTAACCAACTGAGCCACCCAGGCGCCCCTTCAGAGTATACATCTAAAGAAAACACAAACACTAACCCAAAAGTGTACATGTACCTTCATGTTCATTGCAGCTTTATTTACAATAGCCAAGAGATGGAAACAATCTAAGTGCCCATTGATGGATGAATGAATAAAGAAGATGTGAGATATAGATTGATATCTCTGATAGAAAGAAGATGTGATAGAAATATTTATATATTTTATCTCATATAACATATATAAATAATAATATTATACAAATAATAATTACATTTCAGCCTTAAAAAAAGGGAATCTTGCCATTTGTGACAACATGGACTGACCTTAAGGGTATTGTGCTAAGTGAAATAAATCAGACAGAGAAAGACAAATAGTTATGATCTCACTTTTTCACTTATGTGGAATCCAGAAAAAAAAAAAAAAGAGCTCAGCTCATGGACTCATGGATATAGAAAATTGATTGGTGGTTGCTGAAGTGGGGGTGGGTAAAATGAGTAAAGATGGTCAAAAGGAATAAACTTGCAGGTAGAAAATAAATAAGCCCTGGGGATGTAATGTACAGCATGGAGATTATAGTTATAATAGCAAATAATTGGAGTCTAAATACCTAATATAACAGACTATCAAACAATCAAATTATATATTGTGTGTATAATATATATTGTGTGTATAACATATATTTATATAATTTATTATATGAGATATGCCTGAGAAAGAAATTTACCAACATTTTATTGTTGGTTTCTGTGTGTGTGTGTGTGTGTGTGTTATTAAAGTGCTTTTAATTATCTTCTTTAAATTCTTCCAATGTATTTTTCTATAAAAAACATTTTTTATTAAAAAAATTTTTACCATCAGATATAATCATTATAAAATGTTGTGAAATTCCTTCAAATATTATTTCTTAAATGAAACTCCCCTGATCCAACTACTTTTTAAACTGAAAAGTATAATAAAAATAAAAGGGATTACTATTATTGTCACTGGAATGATTAATATTCAAAGGACGGCATGTGAAATCATAAGCATTTAGGTCTGTGCTTGACTTATATTCAGGTTTTGTTGTGGCATGTACATTTTTTGAAGGAAGGGTGCAATTTGAATACTATTATCATTGAACAACTATTTTGTATTCCTCAAAAATACATCACATGGAATTCAATACACAAACATGTAAAATACCACCTACATACACTGAAACTGTACCTGGGTGAATGCAAACAGGCAGAAATTCTGCCTCTGACAAATTGTCAGGATTTTCTTTCTTCTTCTTTTTTTAAAGTTGCTTTTATAGTAATATACTCCAAGGTTTTCAGGATGCTTAAGAGATGTATCTGAATATTACCTGCCCTTTGTGATGTCCTCAGAATCACAAATTCTTCCTGTTGAGAAATCTAATTAAAGGAAGCAATCCTCTGTGTGGATAAACAGGGTCACTTATCTCAATCTTTTGTAAAAGTGCCCTCTCAAAGTTTCCTTTTCTCTCAAGAGCCTCTCTGCCTCGCTCCAACAGTCTGCTCTTTGCGGCTTCATTCTTTGGATGCCCTTTGGTCCTCATGTTGCATCTTGTGTCTTTACTGTGAATAGCTATTCTTTGAACCTTCTCCTTAGCTGCTGATGGCTCAGCTGTGCACAATTTAGGGTTGTGCAGGATATTAAAGGGTGGACAGCATCTTTAGAATGGTTCATGGACCTTGTTGTAAGTTACAGTAAGCATGTGAGGAGGGAATTGGGAGTTGGGTACCACAGGAATCTTCACTGGGTGGCAGGTGTTAAGAGGCCTGTAGAAATAGATGAGGATTTTTATTATTATCTTACTAGGCTTTATGTTGGGTGGTTGAGCTTCCATAGAAATGTTTATAATGCTCTTATTGCTTGAATCAAGGTTAAATAGACAAATGCATAGTAATGTCCCTGGCCCCTTAGTTAAAGCTCTTTTAGGTCTTTTCTAACAACCTGCCACATAGAACAATATGATTTTCCTGGGTTTATCATGGTCAATAGCTATTGAATTCATGAAAGAATTTCTATTGGGATGTCATCTGCCGATATTTACAGTATATGCCCAAAAGGACTTACATAAACATGTGAGTCTGATCTTCAAAAAAATATATGTATTTGGTAAAAATCAAGACAATAGAGTCCCCTAAACTAGAATAATAGAAAAACACCGATAAAAAGCCCTAACGACTTGACTCGTATATAAGAAAGAAGTTTTAAAGAATCATCAGACCTCACAATACATGGATACTAACTTATCAATATAAGACATGAAAGAAGGAGCTCAAACTAACCATTATAATGTGGCCAAATTAAATATTAAATATTTTACTATTAAAGGATGAAACCATTTAAAGAGGAAGAGTGAATAATCAGTAGGCTTCACTGAGTTTAAAAGCACCTAGGACAAGTGTAAATTCATTTATTTAACATATATTTATTTGCCACTAATGTGTACCAGGCTTGGGGTGAGGTATATGGGGACACAAAGTTGAATCACGCACATAACTGTCTAAAGGAGGCCCAGAGGAAAGACCATGTGAAGACACAGGACGAGATGGCCATCTATAAGACATCAGACCTTTGGGCCCTCTGGCCATTCAGTTGTGTAGGATCACTGAGGCTGCTTTACTTACTTGATAATAGTTACATATACATGTCATGGCAGGGTGCAGTTTTGCTGTAGAGGTTCAATGAAAGAATGAATTAATGAATCAAGAGGCAGAGGATCAAAGTATTTCAACCTCACCATCTTTTCTAGTTGAGGTGGCCACAAGGGAGAACATCATGCTTAAGAATTCCCTGGCAGGCAATCTTAAGGCATAGACATAAAAGGAGAAATAAATAAATAAAATTAGAAGATAAAACATTAAAAAGAACGACAGAAGAACAGTAGGAGTCATATGACTAGAGGTGGGAAGGGGGAGTTTAAGCTTATGAGCACCACCTCAGCCAGCACTGGGTTTTGTGGCTAAATTGTTTCAAGACTAAAGTTGTAGTTTAATTAAGGTTTTCCATTTTCTAGATTTCTTAGATATTTCAAAGCATCCCACTCTAAGTAAGCATAGTACTTGAACCATAGAATGCATTGTTCCATGTTATTGCTGTATTTGGCTTTCAATCACCTTTAAGTGTAGAGGACATTTAAATTAGGGGTGCCTGGGTGGCTCAGTCAGTTTAGCGTCCAACTTCAGCTTAGGTCATGATCTCACGGTTTGTGGGTTCGAGACCCGTGTTGGGCTCTGTGCTGACAGCTAGCTAAGAGCCTGGAGCCTGTTTCTGAGTCTGTGCCTCCCTCTCTCTCTGACCCTCCCCTCTCACGCTTTCTCTCTCTCTCTCTCTCTCTCAGAAATAAACAAAACATTAAAAAAATTTTTTAATTAAATAATCCATGAAGTCATCTAGAAAATAAGAAAACATGTGATTACCATGCATTTATTAGAGAGCCACAGATACTTTGCTGTTTGAAGCCAGTACAAGTACATGAAAAGAAGCCTTTCGTAATAATTCAGCTGTAATAGCATGCCTCATTTAGAATGTGTTAGGAATATACTTCTCTTACTGCTTATTTAAAAGGAAAGAATATACCAGGGGATTATCTCTTTCTTTGAGTTTATTAGAAAATTGTGTATCAATTATGCTCAATTGCAATTAAATTTCTCTGATTTATTATGCTATACTTTGAATGAGTAGTCAAAAAGGACATAGTACAAAATGTATGTATTACAAGGATAGTTTGAGTAATGGCAGAATGTCTAAATCACAAAATCTGGAAGACCTTGGGATCAGACTCAATGATTTGTGCAGCTTTGAGACCTGGTGGTATAACAAACACATGGTATAATCTCCTCTTGTTCTGTGTTGTGTGTTAGAAATTGTGAAAGAATTCTTCACTTTTGTAGCTTTCTTTAAGCCCAGCACAGAGTCTGTATACTGTGTGATTTTTCACTGTTTACTTTGTGCAGCTGTGTGCTATAGAAACATAAGGAGGGGTTTTGAAAACAATTGATTTTTAAAAGAGATTGGGGGCTAGGAATGCTTTGGAGATGTTCCTTAGTCTTGCCATTTGCATTTAAAGCAGCTCAGAACAGCCAGTTCATTGTTAGGTGTTGTGATTATGTATGGGGTACCTCTGTGTGAAACTATCCAGTTCCCTTTTAGAAGACCTTCCAAGCAGAAAATAACCTTTCATTTCCCGGCCTTTACCTCCCAGAAGGGGGGATGGGGGTGGGAATAGGGAGGGTTGCAAATAAACCCAGCTTTTTGCAAACCCAAGAATATATCATGTAATTGGTTCTTTGGATTAGCCAGATCTCACTACAGGAAGAGTGGTCTCTTGGCCAAATCATCTAGAGTTCATCAGCAACTGTTCTAGAAATGTAATGATCTCGCCGTATCCTTTTGCTGTAATCTTCCTACAGTAAATAATCTAGTCATAGCCTTCATTTAAATTTTCCTACAGTATCAATACCGAAATCATGAAATATAAACAACAAAATTGATGAATTCTTTTGAAATGCCATTGTTTCACTAGTGCCCCCATCTCATTCTTTGTTTCCTGAACGTACTTGTGTCACTTCTACTACAATTATTTTCTGGAAGTACTTTTTTATGATTGTGTTTTGGAGTCTTGCTGCTTGTATTTGATTGCAGTTTATATTCTACCACTATTAACTTTCTCTGTTTGTTGAAACTGTAGGGAAAAGCCTGTGTCAGTGGAGTAGATTGTAGATTTTTTTTTGTAAATTTGATAAATTTAGCAAAAGTTACCAGAACTTACTATACATATGGATAAAATGGTTCAATTTAGTAGTCACTTTAGGAGACGTGTTTTACTATTTTTGTGAGGAATAACTTATATTCATTAACATTCTTTAACATATGAATCATAGTTATTTTAATTTCCTTGTTCATTTATTGGCACTTTTCTTTTGACTGACTTTTCCCTTGACTATGCATCACATTCTTCTGTGTAGTGATTTGTTGTGGATATTCAGGGTGATGGGTAGTTGAGGTTGGGGTCTGCTATCTTTATCCAAAGCGTGTTAAGTGATGGTGTAAAAAGCAGCCAAATTATATTGGCAAGTTACCTTGGAGGCTTGGTTTCTCTTTTTTAAGGTGGGTCTATTTTCAGTATTTTCCTAGTCCTGGAGTGAAACTCTTAAGTTCTGGGAAGTAACTTGTACTTTGAAGCACAGTCCTCTGGAGTCAGTACAGAAAGGCTGAGATGTTTACCAAGTCCCTCTAACTTAAAACGATGTGAGTTCCAATTCTGTCTCTCCTGTCCTGAGTGGGACCTGAAAAGTTTGCTCCTGACTTTCAGTCTTCCAGAAATTGTTTCCCCTTGAATTCCTTGAGGTACCAACTGTGCACATGCAAATTAGGGATCAGCCAAGGGTTCAAGAAAATTGATACACAGATTTTTATCTTCTTCTTCTGTTTTTCCTTCTTTATAATGTTTCCTCCTTCTTTTACAGCTGTTCTGAAAGTATCATTCACCTTGTTCTAACTTTCTTATCTAAAGGACTGTAACTTTCTGCTTTATTTCTAGACTTTGTAGTATAAACCGAGTACCTTCAGGTGATAGGCCTAATAAGTATGTATTTCATTCAGGGTGGTTCCTTTTTTTTTTTTTTTAAGGGTCAAATCCTCTCCAGTGTTTGCCTTCTTTTGGCCACTCTCCATTACCTTCAAAAAAATTTTAGTATCTTGTCCAGAGGTCATAATTGCTATTTACAGGAGTATAGGTTATTCCCATACAAGGTATCAGAACTGGAATTCCAAAAAATCATTTTGTTTGTGTCCTTAGTTTTACCTTTAGAAATGTATATGTAAATATATATAAATACATATATAAATATATATATACACACACACATACATATAACGAAATGTGCTTTAATAATTTTCAAGGTACATGCATAAACCCTTTACTATTATACCATAAAAAGGACTTCCTTAGACTTGGGTTTCTTTCTAAGGTTATACAATAAATATGTCTACTTTGTTTTGTCTAAAGCCAAACTCATGATTTTTATGCAACATAGCCTTCCTCTAATATTTCTTATTTTAATAAATAGCTTCCGGTTGTTTGACCCAAAGCCCAAGAATTCCTCCTGTATCCTCTCTTTTCTTTAATCCTATCATCCAAGAGGCAGGAACAGCAAGGACCTATGGGATAGGCTCTGCCTGCCTTTTAGCCTTGCTCTTGTCTTCCTAGCAACGCGGTCTTGTATTAAGTCACCTAAATGCTTAGACTGGTTGCTGGAACATGTAACTGCTAAATCAATATTGTATTACCACCAATACAAAATTTAATCAAGTGACTGATCAATTCAGTCCCAGTCTTTACACATCATCATTTCAACCCTTCCATTTCTTGTCCGTCTCCCAGGCTAAGCTCTACCTGCTGCTGTAGTCACCACCTAATCTTTCTCTCCATTTCTATTCCCCCTCCCCAATTCAATCCCCGAATACAGCCAGAGTGAGCTTTTCAAAACACAGAGATCACGTCATTCTGCTATGTAATACCCTCCTGACCTTCCACTCACTTATGGTATAAATTCACACTTAAATCCTCTTTACCATGACTATATGGCTTTCTATTATATAGGCTCTAATTTTCTCTTAGCTCTTGTACTGCAATGGTCTCCTTTCTATTTTCCACACTGCAACCACAGTGGCCTTTTTTTTTTTTTTTTTTTTTATCTTAAATGCTATTGCTAGAACTCTCCCATCTTCTATTTCCTTTTGTACACTGGTACTGTCTCATTCAAGTTTCAGTTTCATTGTTACTTCTTTAGGATAGCTTTCCTTTTCCAATCCTTCCTTCTAAACAACCTGGTTCAATTAATCTAAAAGCTTGTTTTTGAGAACATGAATAAAATTGATAAGTCTCTAACTAGAATGACCATTGAAAGAGAGAAAAGACCCAGATTACCAATACCAGAAATGAGAGAGAGGACATTACTATAGACCTTGAACACATTAAAAGGAGGAAATTTATAAGAAATTTTATGGCCATAAACTGGACAAACTAAATGCAATGGATAAATTTCTTGACAGACACAAATTCTGAAAACTCACTCAAGAATAAATGAGTAGCATGAATAGTCCTATAATCTATTTCAAAAGTTGAGTTCATAGTTAAAAACCTTTCAACAAAGAATACTCTTGGCCCAGATGGCTTGACTGGTGAATTCTGCCAAACATTTAAAGAAGAGGTAGTACCACTCCTACACAAACTTTTCCATAAATACAAGAGGTAGGAATGCTTTCCAAATTATTTTTTGAGGCTTGCATAGTTTCTGACAAGAAATGTGTTTTAATTATTATCTTTATTCTTCTGCATGTAATGTCATTTTTTTTCCTGACTGCCTTCAAGATTTTCTCTTTATTTTTGTTTTTCAGCTGTTGGGATACATTGTGTCCAAGATGTGTGGTGTTTCTCTGTGAGTGCTACTGGTGGTGTGTATCAAGTGTAGGTTTCTCTGAACTTGTTGGATCTGTGGTTTGATGTTGTTCATTATTTTTGGAAAACTCTTAGCCATTATCTATGAAAATATTTCTCAAGCCTCCTTCTTTCTTGCTTACGTAGGGATTCCAATTACACGTATATTAGACCTCTTAATATTGTTCTGCAGGTTTTAGGTTCTTTACTTTGTGTTTTTCATCATGTTTTCCTTTAATGTTTCAGACTGCGTAATTTCTATTGACTCATTGTTAAATTCACTCTTTTATTTCCCTAGGTTCAGCAGTGTTGAATTCACTGAAGAGCTGATCAGAGGCATTCTTTATTTCTTACATGATTTTTGCTAGTAGCATTTCCATTTATGTTTTTCCTTTAGTTTCCATCTCTATATTGAAATTCTCTAACTGTGCATGCATGTTGTCCATTTTCTACAAGAGCCTTTAACATAATGATAGTTGTTTTAAATTCCTTGTTGGACTGTTCCAACAGTAAGTCATATTTGAGTCTTCTGTTGTTTCTCATCTATACCTTTGTCATCAATCTTTTGCAAATTCCTTTCATAGCTTTTCTTCTGTTTTTAAATTTTTTCCTCATATTTTGTGGCCCTCATATAAAAGAGAAGGAACATGTGGTGTCTGACTGGCTCATTTGGAAAAGCATATGACTCTTGATCTTAGGATCATGAGTCCAAGCCCCACATTGGGTGTAGAGGCTACTTAAAAAGAAAGCAACAACATAAACAAAACAACAACAACAACAACAACAACAACAACAACAAAAGGAACTTATATTACTGAGTAAGAGAACTTAACAGAATTTCTTTAGTAGATACTCATGGGTGTATTTCTATTTTTAATTAAAAATATCTCTGGAGTATCTGGGTGGCTCAGTCAGTTGAGCATCCAGCTCTTGATTTCGGCTAAGATCAGGATCTCATGCTTTATTATGGGTTTGAGTCTCATGTTGGGCTCTGTGCTAACAACATGAAATCTGCTTGGAATTCTCTCTGTTTCTCTCTGCCCCTCCCCTGCTCTCTCTTTCAAAATAAATAATAAAATTTTAAAAAGTTTATTAAAAAAATCTCTAATTTTTGAGTGTCTACTAGCTCTTCAGATAATTTCATGAACTTCAATGTCTCCAAATACCAACCATCTACTTCTAGCCCTGCCATGTTCCGGATTCTAGAACTGTATTTCCAGAAGTCCGCTAGATCTTTCCACTTAGAATTTCAACCGACTTCAGGTCTAATGGGTCCAAAATGACACTTACCACTTTTCCTCTAAGCTCCTGCTTGTACCATCATCATGGTGGCCATGTTAAAATCTTCATTATCATTATCATCTGTTTGCTCACACCCCTTATCTTATCAGTGTATTTTTAAAATTTCCCTTGAATCTGCTCATACCGTCGTTGCTTCAGTCCCCAAATTAATCATCATCTCTTGTTTATAATAGTATTTCTGCCCCCTGCTGAGGTTACTATATTAGAGGAAAGGCCACCAGGATTTCTGCTGATCTACCGGTCCTCAATCTTCATCCTGCTTAAACAATTTATTCTTAAGGCTACGGCATTATTCTTTCTAATAAGCACTTTTAACAGTTGGATAATATTACACCAAAATTATTTACCCTGAGTTCTATTCTGATTTTAACAATTAAAGAGATTACCAAAAACAACATAATTATTGCTTTTTGTAACTTTTGGGATATTTTCTTAGAATAAATCCTTGAGAATTAGTAGCATTATTAGGTTAAAAAGTATTAAGGCTTTTTGACACAAATTGCAATGTCTTCCTCAGAAGACTTATTGCGGTTTGTATTGCCGTCAGCAATGATTGAGTCTCCTAGAACCCTGCTCCTTCATCAGAATTTTGGCATCATCATTAACAGAAAAGTTAAAACATTTAGTTTGTATTAGTAATGACTCCTTAACTGATTTCTCTGGCTCCAATCTGTCCAGTATATTTTCCATACTGCCACTAGTGCTATTTTTCTAAATAAATCTATATTTGATTATGTTCAAAATTCTATATCAAAACCCATATTGCTTCCTCTTGTCTACAGAAGTCATCATGGCATTTAAGGCCTTCTGGGATCTGAGGTAGGTATCTTCCTAGTCTCACACTCAATAATCCTGATCAAAAGCCTTGGATAACTTTTGGATTCTACAGATGAAAGAATAAATTCATTATCATGGAATTTAACACCTTTTATTACACATTGAACATCAGTTTGTGTATTTATTGATTTTCATTTATTTTTGTATAGTTTATTGTCAAGTTGGTTTCCATACAACACCCAGTGCTCATCCCAACAAGTGCCCTCCTCCATGCCCATCACTCTCTTTCCCTTTTCCCCCACCCCCATCAGCCCTCAGTTTGTTCTTGGTATTAAAGAGTCTCTCATGGTTTGCCTCGGTCCCTCTCTCCAACTATTTTTTCCCCTTCTCCTCCCCCATGGGCCTCAGTTAAGTTTCCCCTGATCCACTTATAAGTGAAAACATATGGTATCTCTCCTTCTCTGCCTGACTTATTTTGCTTAGCATAACACTCTCATGGTTCTATCCACATTGCTACAAATGGTCAGATTTCATTCTTTCTCATTGCCATGTAGTATTCCATTGTATAGATAAACCACATCTTCTTGATCCATTCATCAAGAAATTAATGGGCATTTAGGCTCTTTCCATTATTTGCCTATTGTTGAAAGTGTTGCTATGAACATTGGGGTACGTGTGCCCCTATGCATCAGCATTCCTGTATCCCTTGGGTAAATTCTCAGCAGTGCTATTGCTGGGTCATAGGGGAGTTCCATTGTAATTTTTTGAGGAACCTCCACACTGTTTTCCAGAGGGGCTGCACCAGTTTACATTCCCACCAACAGTGTAGGAGGTTGCCCATTTCTCCACATCCTCATCAGCATCTATATTCTCCTGATTTGCTCATTTTAGCCACTCTGACCGGTGTGAGGTGGTATCTCAGTGTGGTTTTGATTTGTATTTCCCTGATGATGAGGGACGCTGAGCATCATTTCATGTGTCTGCTGGCCATCTGGATGTCCTCTTTGGAGAAGTGTCTGTTCATGTCATCTGCCCATTTCTTCACTGGATTATTTGTTTTTTGGGTGTGCTGTTTGGTGAATTCCTTAAAGATTTTAGATACTAGCCCTTTATCTGATATGTCATTTGCAACTATCTTTTCCCATTCTGTTGGTTGCCTATTAATGTTATTGATTGTTTCCTTTGCCATGAGAGCTTTTTATCTTGATGAGGTCCCAACAGTTCATTTTTGCTCTTGATTCTCTTGTCTTTGGGGATGTGTCAAGTAAGAAATTGCTGCGGTTGAGGTAAAGGAGGTTATTTCCTGCTTTCTCCTCTAAGGTTTTGATAGTTTCCTGTTTCACATCCAGGTCCTTCATCCATTTTGAGTTTATTTTTGTGTATGGTGTAAGAAAGTGATCTAGTTTCATTCTTTTGCGCATTGCTGTCCAGTTTTTCCAGCACCATCTGTTAAAGAGGCTGTGTTTTTTCCATTGGATACTCTTTCCTGCTTTGTCAAAGATTAGTTGGCCATACATTTGTGGGTCCAATTCTGAGTTCTCTATTCTATTCCATTGGTCTATGTGTCGGTTTTTGTGCCAATACCATACTGTCTTGATGACGACAGCTTTGTAGTAGAAGCTAAAGTCTGGAATGGTGATGCCTCCCGTTTTCGTTTTCTTTTTCAATATTACTTTGGCTATTTGGGGTCTTTTGTAGTTCCATACAAATTTTAGGATAGTTTTTTCTAGCTTTGAGAAGAATGCTGGTGCAATTTTGATTGGGATTGCATTGAATGTGTAGATTGCTTTGGGTATTATTGATATTTTAACAATATTTATTCTTCTGATCTATGAGCATGAAATGTTTTTCCATTTCTTTGTGTCTGCTTCAGTTTCCTTCATGAGTTTTCTATAGTTTTCATCATACAGATCTTTTATATCTTTGGTTAGGTTTATTCCTAGGTATCTTATGTTTTTTTGTGCAATTGTGAATGGGATCGGTTTCTTGATTTCTCTTTCTGTTGCTTCATTATTGGTGTATAAAAATGTAACCAATTTCTGTACATTGATTTTGTACCCTGAGACTTTGCTGAATTCATGGATCAGTCCCATGAAGTAGGCTTCTGGTGGAGTCTGTTGGGTTTTCTATGTAGAGTATCATGTCGTCTTCGAAAAGTGAAAGTTTGACTTCTTCTTTGCCAATTCTGATGACTTTTATTTCCTTTTGTTGTCTCATTGCTGATGCTAGGACTTCCAGCACTAGGTTAAACAACAGTGGTGAGATTGGACATCCCTGTCATGTTCCTGATCTTGGGGGAAAGCTCTCAGTTTTTCCCCATTGAGGGTAATATTAGCTCTGGGCTTCTTATAAATGGCTTTTATGATGTTTAAGTAGGTTCCTTCTATCTCAACTTTCTCGAGGGTCTTTATTAAGAAAGGATGTTTAATTTTGTCAAATGCTTTTTCTGCATCTATCGACAGGATCATATGATTTTTATCTTTTCTTTTGTTAATGTGATGTATTACATTGATTGATTTGCAAATATTGAACCAGCCCTGTAACCCAGAGATGAATCCCACTTGATCATGGTGGATAATTCTTTTTATATGCTGTTGAATTTGATTTGCAAGTATCTTGTTGATGATTTTTGCATCTGTATTCATCAAAGATATTGACCTGTAGGTCTCTGTTTGGTTTGGGAATCAAAGTGATGCTGGCTTCGTAGAATGAGTCCGGAAGTTTTCCTTCCATTTTTATTTTTTGGAATAGCTTGAGAAGAATGGGTATGGACTCTGATTTAAATGTCTGGTAGAATTCCCTAGGGAAGCCATCTGGCCAGGGGCTCTTAATTGTTGGGAGATTTTTGATTACTGATTCAATTTCTTTACTAGTTATAGGTCTGTTCCAGTTTGTGTATTTCATAAATGACTGTGTTCCACTGAACATGGAATTACCATGTTTTTATTATGAACACTATCAACTTATCATTTTCTTCTTTAATATCTTATATTATTATTCAGTTTTCACATGTGGCTTTCTTTGGATCCATTTAACACAGTTTCCCCTTCTGCCACAGGATCTTACTGTGTGTTGTCCCCTAGGCCTACATTGTTCCTCACTCTCTGCCCCCAGCTATCCTTCTTTCCTGAATCCTCAGCTCTCTGCACATAGTGAATGTTTAATATGTATTTATTGAATGAATAAGTAAATAAATAATTTCCCAGCGGAACTGGAGCAGTTTTAAAATTTTGTGTTTAGAACCCAAAATATTGTTATGAAGGAAATCTTACTTAGAACCCAGATGCATCAACAAGAAAAGGCAGAGTGCTCTAGTTGCAGCTTAGAGGGAGGTCACTGGCAGGGCTGGGGTGAGCACACAGAAAGATTAGGGCAGAGTGTGTCTGCTGAATCCTCAGCTAAATACCAAGGTCTCTCCCTTGGACCCCAAGACAGCTTAGAAAAATCAGCAGACTCTATGGAACTTAATTGGAACACTTCTGCTCTATGCAATTATTCTGTGTGGGGGGGGGAGGGGGCGGGTAGGGTGGGGAGGAGAGGTGGGGGTTGTATGATCCATATCTTGTGACCCAGTAGTGAGTAAATTCAGGAAGCTTTCTGCATTAATCAATGTGAGGGCAGTTACCACTTTCAGGCATATTTCTATCCTGGCTATTTAATCATAAAATGTTTATTTAAAAGTCACAGTGAAGACCCTCTCCCTCTTGCCAATTCTTGTTTTATCTTTCCTTGGTCAGAAGCACTTAAGGGGCAAATTCATAAAATGATTATTGAGGGTAATATCCTATTCTGCATTCAAAACAAAGCAAATACCTTGTGAAATGGTGTTGTTTGGGTGCAGTGATATACATATTGTAGCATTTTATTAAATCCTTTTCATTTATGTTCTTCACTCTGTGAAGGTTACTGACAGTTGATTTAAAATATGTATTACTTTAGCGCGTAAGAGTACATAAAATCACTAAATCAAATTTGCCATGAACATCAACTCAGAAAAATTAAACATGTGGACAGTCACCAAGGACAAAAGGCCAGCACACTCCCATTTATTTTCTCTTCTTGGGTTTGTGCTAAGTGACTAATTCTTCTTGCTTTAAGCATGACTGTGAAGTTTCTATTACAATCATCTCTCATTTTTAGTGGCTGCCTCTTTGTGCATCAGAGGGATCAGAGTGAATGTTATAGGAAAGAAGCGTTAAAAACCTTCTCTTTTTAAAAGGTACAGGGAAATAAAAAATGTATTTTACAACAAAAACAATCAATGGGCTTCTTGTGTCTTTTTGTGTATCTTGCTTGAGCCAGCACATTTTACTTCTGACAAGAGTCCTTGGCAGTACTTTGTTCTGTCAAAAAGGTGATGCCAATATTCACAAATTGACGAATTGTGAAATATCCTTTTCATCCCTCCTTTCTTCCTTTGCCACTGCCTCTCTTTTTACCTTTATAATGTCTGACATTTCATTGCACAGAATGCCAGGTGTAGGTGAATGAATATGCTTGTAGAAATCAACAAAAAAAAAGGAAAATCTTTTCCTCTGTGCTTCTTAGCTACACTTTGTGGTAGCTCAAGTGTAAAAAGTATTCAAAACACATCAGGGCTTGCAGACTTGTCCTTAACAAATGAACCAGTTGAGATGAGAATGTTAATTTAATTTGAGTGGCTATGGATCACCATCACTCTGTTAAAAAGGTACTAACACACTTACTTTTCAGCAAAGTGCAAGCTTTATTTTGAGAACTTACCATGCTCTAGACACCTTGCTAGGTCTTGGCATTGTAGAACAGTCTCTGCCTAGAGCACTCATGATCAGCTGTTGGGAGAGAGAGGCAGGGAGATGAACCATTACATTGCAACATGGAGTGTATTACAAGAGCTTGTGCAGAGGATACTACTGGTTATGACAACTCCAAGATTTGTAAGACCCCAGGTATGTTTTCAGGGACTCAGTCTATATAAGCAGTTTGATTAAAAAACATATTACAAAATCACATGCACATACATATGAGCCCATATGAGGTATAGTGACCTACTGATGAAGATCTAGAATAGCGGGAATTCAAGAAGTACTTAGGTATTTGTTTTGTGTCCAGTCAGTACACTGAAGAATTCTTTGTAGTGTCCAGGCACAATTTCTTCATATTCTTTATTGTCAAACGTGCCATTTCTGACTAATCTGATATTCCCACCTTGAGGAAAAGATAGATAGCTATGTTGTTATTACCCACAATGCCATGGCTCTTAGAGAGTGTTGACATTAAAACAATATAGATCTTTTGGCCTCTATAGTTCCCTAATACCAATTATTTAATGCTGGTTACAACAGTAATCATGATACTCTTTCAACTACCAGGCCAGTCATGAATATGGACTTCCCAAAAGCTGTTGCTGTGATTCACTGATGATGAAAACAAATTCAAGTCTTACCTAGAGTTTGCAGGAAATTGTAAATGGTAATTTGTTTTTTGATTATGTTGAATTTACCCTTCAGGTTTTCATAGTATAAACAAATAATGAAACATCTTCCAAGCACTTCTTTTCTTTAGGCCATAATCACTGACTGTATTTCTAGAACATGATCTCTTTCCATGTTATTTTGTATGTGTTACTTGTATATATCTCCACTATTGAAACATGAGGAGCAAGGGGGCCCATGGTTGAGCAAAAAGAGTTACCATATTAGTTAAAGGAATGTCCATTCCTCATGTTCTTCATTTAGCACCCTTAAGTTGACCCCAAACAACATGATGTCAGCACATTAACCAGAGGCTAAAGACAGCATTGATGAGAAGGGCGAGTTTATACTGCAAAGCAAAAAAAGTCCTCAGAAGACATAGGTCCAAGCTCTCTTGGAGGAGTGACACATGGTAGAAAGTTTTGAAGGTGGAGTGATCTCCTTAGGTGCCAAGGGCTGGGGAGCACCTTTGTTTGAGAATAAAGGATGCATGCTGCCACCTCCACTACTCTCAGGTGCTTTAGACCAGAGGCAGCACCATGGTTAGAGAATAAATGAGTGAAAAGTGTGGGGGGAGGCCCACACAATAGGCTAAAGCACAAGGCTTTAGAATTCCTGAGCCTTGAACTCATCCCATGTTAGCGAGAGTTATCCCAGATCAGCATATTAACACCTGCTAAATTGCATGCCATCCTGTAAAAGAAATTGTATTGGTCAACAGGAGAATTTTGCTCACTAGGCCACCTTTCTGCAACCAGAGCCCAATCATGAGGCCCTCAGAATTACTCAGTGCATGCAACCAACCCACGTCTGGGATAATGGGTAGGAGAGTGCCTTGAAGGGAAGTGATGGAAGATTGGACCCATGTATGTCCAGGTCCAGCTTGAGGGCATCACACGCAGATGTTACTGCTTGTTCCAGGTGCTGGAAGGTCATTTGGAAAATTTCAAGGAAACTACTACAAAGTTCAAGGCCCACGGAGGCACAGTGCCTAGGATATGAATCTGCTTCTCTGAGTCTAAAAATGGTACTGATTGGTACAAGAGCAAAGATGTAGGCATCCAAAGAGCCTGGTGGGAGCAGGGAAGAAGACCAGACGGGCTTCCTGTAGGAGTTCTATTTTAGTTGTGTCCTGAAGGATAATGTGACATTAGGTAGCTAAGAAAGAGAAGCAAAGCATTGCAAGCACAGAAGACCATGAGTTTAAGACATAGAGATTATATGAACCACATGTTATATTGAGAAGTTATAAATCAATTACTGTAGCTGAAGTGAAGAGGTCATTTAAGGCCTTACTATTCCAAGTATCATATGTACCAGCTCAACAGTAACTTCTGTATCACCTAGGAACTGATTAGAATTCAGAATTTGGAGTCCCATCCTAGATCTACTGACAATCCATATTTTAACAAGATCTCTCTCCTTCTTCCATATAAAATTGGATGTCTGAGAAGCTTTTAGTTTTCTGAAAATGGGATGAAGTCAGATGCTAGATTTGGAGTTTATAGAGAATAAGGTCTCATTGTATTTCAAGCAAAGGATTAAAATGATCATATTCAGGTTTTAGAACAGTGGGGTAGCTGCAACATAAAAGAACTGTAGACCTGTGGGCCATGGGGTGAGCTGATGGAGAAGGCTACTGCCATGGTCTAGGCAAGACAAGAGCAGAGAATGAATTATGGCAGTGGGATGGGGAAGTGAGGAACTGAACTGCAAAACATGTCAGTTTGAGGGCAAGGCAGACTGAAAAGTCTAGGATAATATGCAGTAATTTGATCTGAGTGACTGGGTAGACAGCAGTGAGGAAGGAGATGTGGGATGAAGATTTTGTGGGAGAAGATGAGGACTTTAAGATGAGGAGTTTGTGGATAGCTATTCAAAAAGAAATGTCTAGAAGACATTATGTATGTGGTGCCAGAAGTCAGAGGAGAGTGTAGGCTGAAGGCTCAGATTCAAGAGTCATCAGGACACAGCTGGTAATTAATACCAAGGAAGAGGATGAGGTCACCAAGAAGCAAAGAATGGTGGTCTAGAACAAAGCACTGGGCAAGACCAACATTTAGTGGTAGGTGAAGAAAAATTAACAAATAAGAGTTTAGAGAAGTAGGAACAAAACTAGGAAAGACTAGACACAGGAACCAAAGGAAAAGTTTCAGAGGTTTCAATATAGTCCAACACCACAGAGAAGTTAACGGTGGTGGGGAGAGGAAACTGAACAAGTTTATTGAAACTGGTTCATGGGTACATGGGAGTGGTCTATCCAGACTGGAGCGTGGTATGTATGGTTGAAGGGAAATGAGAAAGTGGTGAGAGCCAATGTAGATAAACTTGAAAATAGCAGCTCTCAAAATGTGGCCCCCTTACCAGCAGCATCAGCATCATAGTCTTCCAGGAAATGCAAACAGCAGAATTGCAAAGAAAGAGGCTTTTGAATTTCAAAAGCTAAGGTTTTTTATTTGCCGAACTTGGACTTCTTTTTTTTTTTTTTTTTTTTTTTTTTTTTTTTACAAATAGTTTATTGTCAAATTAGTTTCT